>NC_073702.1:61847487-62150518 GCF_023634085.1 Falco cherrug
AAACAAGACATGTTCTTTCAGTACATCATCAGAGATTCCGTGTTGCAAACCTTTTGATTTTTTAATTAGTGTAGTGATCAGTTGGAGCCAGTTCAGAGAAGAATGGCTTCTGAGTGTAATTTTCCACCTTAGTCACAGAACAATAGTCATAGTAATGGAGAAAATAGGAAGAAAACAATTCTATGGGATTACATTGTTCCTTGTATTTTAGGTGTAATGTTTAAAATGCATGACTAAAAGTGATTCCACTTAGAAATGTAACATTTAACTTTCCGTTTAAATATAATTTAAATGACAAACCAAAATCGCAGAAAATCAATGGAAGATTTCAGTCTTGAGAGTTCTTAAGCTGGCTACTTTTGTATAAATACTATGCAGTGTGCTATATGAAATTTGCTAGTGTAATCAAATATCTTTGAACACTTCAGCAAATCACTTTCCTGGGGGAAGTTAGAATTCTTCTCCCCAGTTGTATTTCAGATACGTGGAGGCACTCATGCATCTGTAAAGCTTTTTTCTGAATAGAAGACAGGGCTGGCACATTCTACATTATTGGCAAAGATACTATGAATTTTTAGTTTATCACTTTTTATTCAGTAAATGAAGCATAAAATTATCCAGTGGGGAAGAAAATGAGATTTGGGTGTGAATAATGTACCTTAAATTCTTATGTCTTAAATTCTAGTCTTTGTGTTCTGATATTTGTCAAATAAAAGATGTTCTAAAAGTGAGTACATATAGAAACAGGAGGCCTTATACAATTTAGGGCACTTTGATGCAATATTGGCAATGTTAGAGGAACACCGTACCTGTATACGGACCCTCCAGCAACTGTAAAGTGTTATGTCTGAACTGTGACCCTTCTTACAGCTGAAGTGTGTGGCAGAGCCAACACAGTACGTTGGCACTCCTGAATGCTTGTAATTGCCCTACTGGCAGTGGATGTGAATTAAAATAGCCCAAGACCATCATAATAATAGAGAGAATTGGAATAATTTTAGAAACCTCTATTCTTGAAATGTAGATGGGTCAAAATTCTTGGCTTAAGAATGATCCTGCAGTTCAGAAAGAGATCTGTTGAAGAGTCATCTCACAAGACAACTCCGACTGAAAGGCTAGAGACCAGAAGTGGCTCAGTGTGACATGTTTTCTGACATGCATACGGAGTCAAACCTGGTCTGAAACTGGGTCAATATGGGAATTACAGGAAGTGAAATGCCAGCTATTTCAAGCAATCTTTGTGCTGCTCCTCCTGAGCAGTATGCTAGGCAGTCTTGGCCAACGTGTACGTATCTTTAATGTACTCTATGTATCTAACCTAATACAAATATTTAACAGATAGCAGAGCCCATCAAATTCAGACTTGACTTTCTGGCAAATAGCTATAAATGCTTACATAGACCTGTTATGAAATACCTCTCTTTGGAAGGACCAACCTTGCCTAATTTCTCAAATGTGGTAATATCGGCCATATTCATGGTTTTATATTCAGGCTTGGAATAGTAAATAAGCATATTCACAATTTGGTGACAGATTTGTCTTGCCAGTTCTGTAAAATTTTGTTTCTGTCCTATTGCTTCTTCAGTAGCACTCCCTTGTTTTATTTGTTTAACAATGTAATTAGTACAAGTACAAAGTACAAGGGTTTTTAGGTACTCTAAATGTCTCACAAAATGCATTATGTTGAACTTAGTTTTTACTGCTGTCTCAGTTGACAGCCATTTTGAAAAGGAAACAGTAATAGATCCTGTGGTTCTACTATTTTTCTGTCTTGAGGTGGGATTTTTTTCCCCACTTTGTAAAAGGGATATAAACCACAGGTAGTCAAACATGCTCTTTTTAAAGCAGATTTTGTAGAATAGCAACCTGAGCATACTAATTCCTTTCACTTAAGTGGTCTGAGTATTAGAAGAGGTAAAGGTTTTGCATTTTCTGTACATTTGGGATGGAGCACAGTGGGATTAATTTATATTTCCATAATTCCTTTTTTGGGTGGGGGGTGGGGGGTGGAGAAAAAAAAAAGATACCTTGCTTAAAGTGTGGGTTTAATGTGGGAGGTTTGGGGGTTTTATTGTTGTTTAAAAAAAAAAAACAAACCAGCAAGTATTTTGCACTTATTTTTCTATAAAGTTTGTCAGGGTGGGCATCTTCATGTATAGAATCTCTGGGTTTATTTTTTTGTGGTCTTCAGACTCCTTAATTTGAAGTGTTTTTGGCTGGACATTTCTTGGTTGTTAGCATGAAAATAATTGTAATTTTAAGGACATACAGACTTTCAGAACATTTCTGTGACATCGTACTAAAAATCATATTAAAATAGCTAAAGAATATTGTAAAATTGCAATATTTAGTGGGCTTGTAGTTAATTTTTTATTTTAAGAAATAGTCTTCTCTCTCTTTGTACGAATCTTCCATTTGAACACAGGAAAAAGTAAGGATGATGTTCAGGCTATTTAAATTTTGCTACCTTTGTGTGACAGGGCGAAGCACTGTTGTCAGTTTTCATCCGTGAACTTTGAACCAGTATATGCATTTTGTGCTAAGGAGTTGTAAGCTGGATAAAAATCATGTCTGGAGCATAAAGTTGAATGCAAGACCTCACCTCCCCAGAGGGGAATATGCAAACCACTAGCTGCAGTGCCAGTGTCCCTGCTTTCATTTTTTTTCCTGCATGCATGTCTTGCGTGCAGAAGAGTAATTTCAGATTGTGTGTGCAGAAACAGTAAGTACTGTTTCACCATTAACTTTAATAAAAGCTTTTCAACAATTTTTTGTCTTTTTTTTTTTTTTCTTTTTGTTAAAGGAGAGAGAACTTGAAGCTAACAAGAAGGAAAAAGTGAAAGAAGCTCAGCTGGAAGCTGAGGTGAAATTGCTGAGGAAGGAAAATGAAGCACTTCGTAGACACATAGCTGTGCTTCAGGCTGAGGTTTATGGAGCAAGATTGGCAGCCAAGTATTTAGATAAGGAGCTGGCAGGAAGGTATGTGAAGTCAACCCGTGTCTCATAGCATGAGAAGTTTTTTGTTGTTGTTTTTTTTCCTTTGCAAGCAGGTCCAAAGTTAAGACTAAGTAGGTAAAGTCTCACATTTGCAGTTAATTGAATAAAAGGAAGAAACAAAAATCCTCACAGTTCTTGCACTAGTTGCTGTGTGACTACATGCTTAGCCAGATGAAATGCGTAAGTTGTACAGTGCATTTTTTCAGTTGTAATGCAGCATGTTGTTTTACTCTGTCATTATGTAGGGTCCAGCAGATTCAGTTACTGGGCCGAGATATGAAAGGACCTGCTCATGACAAGCTCTGGAATCAGCTTGAAGCAGAAATACACCTTCACCGTCACAAAACTGTTATTAGAGCTTGTCGAGGTCGGAATGATCTAAAACGACCAATGCAAGCACCACCAGGACACGTAAGTGGAAGAGATGAGCCACTCTTCCATAATTTCCAGCATTTGTGGAAAACAGAAGTTACTTTTTTGCTTTTGTGATTGTTTTTACTTCAATATTGTGTTCTTTCAAATGTCACTTATAGATTTGTTTTGTATGCTGAAGGACAGACAGTTCCATGCTGAATAACATGTCCCCATAAACGATCATGAAAGATGATACAATTCCTTTGACTTGCCTAGGGAGCACTCAGTCCTTCTGAAAACTGAGCCTCTGCTATTTGTGTGTATAAATATGAATTTAACAGCAGAATTTTATTACCTATGTATCAAAATGTGGAGCTAACTAGCTTACAAAAAACAAGAGTAACAACAGTTTAGGATTAGATGGAGCTGAAATTAATTTTTTTAAAAAAATATTTAAAGGCCAGATAAACTGACACTCTGTGAAATAATTGATTTTTTTTTTTTCCTCTAAAAGGTATTTTTTAAAATAAAACCTTTAAAAGGCATTTTGCTCTGGGTAGCCTTGGTAGAACTCACCCAGCTTGGCACATGACCTGTTAAATCATGCCAGTGTTCAGTGCATAAACCCAAACATTTTTAAGGAAGTGCTTTACTTTGATCTGTTCTAAATACCTTAGCTGGTCAGGTGGATCTTAACTGATTATGATGCTAATTGCGTATAAAATATCAGTGGACAAATATGTGTATGTGTGATTTTAAGGGTATGCATAATGGCAAAAATGGCTTAACAAAAGCAAAATAAATACCTTGATTTATTTAAGTCTCTCTTTTTAGTTTTGAGTAGAACGGCTTTTGGTGTGTTTTATTCTTATTATAATAAATTTATTTGCTTATTTATAATAATTTATTATAAATAAGCAACCTCTTCCTTGTGACTGTATTACATCCTCTATCATTTGATTAGTTTTAAATTGCCATTTATATCATAAAACTTTTGAGCACTTGTCAGCATTTCTTCATGTAGTCCCTTTATATTTTTAGTACTTGGCTAATTTCCTTCTTTTGAAGTTACGTTCTGTGTTGCACATCACTCGGCACTGAAGTAATTGAAGTAATTATCAGGTGTGCATAGGGAGGAATCTTTTCTGATTTCATACCCTGTCTGTAAAGTGGCACTGAAGTTTGCCCTGCCTGGAGCTAGTCAAAAACTCTGTTGCTGATATTCTGCCTGTATATCATTTAAAAAAAAAAAAAAAACAAACACGCAAAATGCATCGCTTTTTGGTTCACACATTTATTTTTGTTATGTCTGGTTTTTATCAAACTAGGATCCTGATGCCTTAAAGAAGAGCCAAGGTGTTGGTCCAATCAGAAAAGTTTTGCTAGTTAAAGAAGATCATGAAGGACTAGGAATTTCAATCACAGTAAATACTTGCATTTATTTTCAATGACACAAAAGAAGCAATTTAAATTTGTGTTTGTACTTCTGTAAAATCTGTAGATCGGCATATGTATTTTTATGAATATCTGAAAAAAAGCATACACAAATCCATAGCTATGGTCATAGAACTTGAAGACTCACTTTGATAGATTAGGAAACAGAACTGGTACTTCATGTAAAAGTTAAGATTTCAGCTTACTTTTAGGATATAGACACTTTGGCAGATTAGCCAGTGGTGAATTTCAAGTGTGGTAAGTCTGTAGAAGGACAGAAGCAATCTGAGAACAAACTTCCAAAGCTTAGCTATTGTGATTTTAGCTTTTTTTGAAAGCATTGGTATTGTCATCTCACACCTAACAAAAGCTGTATTAACTTTTTAGATCAAATTCTTAAAATTCTGACTTACACTTTTATTCTAAATATGAATATTGTTTCTTGCAAGTCAATATGTTGCTTTATATGCTTTTTTAATGAGGTTTTGATGTTGTCTCATCATATGTGTGATATTACACTTTTGGTGTTCTTCGAGATTGTGTCCTTTGAGTATATATTTGAAATTTGTCCGTTCTTTTGTGGGGCAAGAACTAAGGGAAACATCTCATGTGTTGTTCTTAAACATTCTTTTTGTCTGAAGCATGCTTTCTAATTTTCTGTAATAAAAGTTGAAATAAGCATTTCAAGAGCAACTACCAGAATGTAGATTTTATGCCAATGGACATCTTGGTTAATAAAAAACTGCTTTTTTTTTTTTTTTTTTTTTAAATAGGGTGGGAAGGAGCATGGTGTTCCAATACTGATCTCTGAAATCCATCCTGGACAACCTGCTGATCGATGTGGAGGTCTGCATGTTGGTGACGCTATTCTGGCAGTAAATGGAGTTAATCTAAGAGATGCCAAGCATAAGGAAGCTGTAACTATTCTTTCCCAACAGGTCAGTTGGGACCTGTTACCTGTAGGCACATTTATAGTGCTTCCTGTATTGTGCCTATTAAATTTTAATGTTTGCACATTAGTGTTAAGCACAACGGTATGCTAAGCTACAGTGATTCCTGAAGCTGTATGACCTTACACTTAATCCTCTTATGTCTTGCAATTTAAGGAGAAAAATGCTGGGTCTGTACTAGTTCAGTTAAACCCATGTATTGGCAATGATTCTCCAGTAAGGCTGATGGAAATCAGCTCATTATATTGCCCCACAGAAATAATTATTTAGTGACATACATTTTATTCTTTTATGACTGAACAGCTCCAGCCAAACAATGTTTCTCATGTACTTTGTGGTCTAGAATCTTCTTCCTGCCTTGCACTTCCCTTTTTCAGGCAGTTAACAGGTGCACTTAGTTTATCAGAAACCTTACTCCTGAGAAGTCACTGTTTGAAATGTATTGGCACTTAACTAAAATTCAGGTAGCTTTAGCAAATCTTAGCTGTAGAGCTGTACTTCTTTAGTCAGTAAAAACTCAGTTCAGACACATATCCAGAATATTCAACATAACTGTAAATGTGTTTACAACAGTAAAATGTTTCTGTTGTAGTAACCAAATTCATCTTGGTCATCCTATTGTGCAGCTGTGCAGTAGTAAGTAAATTTGTGATTTTTGTTGCATTTTAGAGAGGCGAGATTGAATTTGAAGTAGTGTATGTTGCTCCAGAAGTTGATTCGGATGATGAAAATGTAGAATATGAGGATGAGAGTGGACACCGTTATCGTTTATATCTTGATGAACTGGAAGATGGTGCAAATTCAAGTTCTAATAGGAAAGATACAAATGTGGATGTCAAACCCTCACAAGGTAAACCTTCTAAAATGTGTTGTGCGCAGTTTAATTCTGAAGTCTCAATATGCAACCTATTAATGGAAAACACTGTTTTTATAGTCATTGCACAATTAATCTACTGTTATTTCAATTAACCTACTAGTAGGCGGTCAGCTCTTCTGTTTGGTCCCTCACTTACTGCCCTGGTTTAGTTAGATACAACTGAATTAACTGAATTAATTTGTGGGGTGGTTTTTGTGATCACTTTTCACAGAGGTTAAAATTCAAATTTGTTCTTATCTTTCCCTGACTCCGGTCTAGGAGTAGTTATTTCCCCTTAACACTTCATGATGTTGGCTTGAAATAACATCTTTTAGATCAGAGAGCTGGAGAAACAGTTCCTGTTTTCCTGTTGTACTCTGTTCTGCTAAAAAAACTATTAGCTCTTATTTCTTATTTTAGTAGTCATTTCAGCACTCTGTCCAGGTTCTGAAATAAGGCTCACTGATCTTCCTTCCCAAGATTGCTTCTCTCCCTTAAATAAAATCTCTTTTTAACTTGCAGTGTTTGATAAGAAACCAAGTATTGATGGACATGAAAATGGAGACCTGGGGAATTCAGTTGAAGCTCCGTTAGAAGACACTGCACCCAAATTAGCCCGTTCTGCTGAGTCTTTATCCTAAAAACAAAGAAACAAAAAAATCAACTGGACAGACTCCATCTTTGGGAACAATTGATAATCAATATTGACTGCTCCAAGTTGCATATACTAGTGTAGGTTGTAAAAGGATGATTAAATGTCAAAAAGAACTGTATTACTGTTGCCTGGAAAAAAGGCAGTTACCTCAGGGCTTCATTGTGAGCAATTCTAAATGTGGAAAACTGTCTTTTGCGTGACACACAGTAGATACCTAACACATGGCATGTGAAATGAATTTTCTTTTAATAACAAGCACCAAAGCATGGGATTTCTGAAAAGGATAACCTCAATACATTCAATTTTTAATCTCATTGATGTCCCCAGGGAAGCAGAATAAGATGTAGCCAGCTTCATCTTGACCCTGTGATGTTTTAAAGGGACAACTGATCTTTTTTGTTTGTGAAACAAGCTTTAACTCTACAAGGATGAGGGGGGAGAATTGTACCATTGCATCCATGAGGTTTGTACTTAGGATTTTTGAACTGTAACTTTTAAAAGAAAGGATTTTTTTTTTCTCAGAATATAAAAACCAGAGCTTTTATTTGAGCAAAGACTGTCAAAACCCAAATGGGACAGTGAAGGATCCTTCAGCCCATGATCGTTTTATGAGTGAGATTTTTGGCAATGTTGTTTTAATGAATTCACTGCGAATTGTTCCATTTGAAACTTGCTCCAAAAGTATTTAAACAGAATATTATGGGTTTTTAAATGCAAAATTATTTGGAAAAATACTCACAATTTTGTGTGCCCTTTGGTATTTTTTTTTCTGAGCATCATCGGTTTAGTGTTCATTCTTGAATGGATACGGTTACTACAGATGCAGAGTGGTTTGAGTTGGTCATCATTAGCTTGACGTTACGAAATGCTGTGTGCTTTTGATGGGTACTGAACATACTTATTTCACATTAAAATAATCTTTAAAGAAAGTTGAGCGCACAGTACTTTACAGGAGGTGCTCAGAATCATACAGTGTCTGGCCCTATCTCTGTTACGTTATGGCAGTTGTATTAACCTTTAATTGTCTTACTGTTGGAACAAAATGTTACTCCTTTTGTAAGAGCAGTGTATCTTAAAATAGCTTTTAATTGGTGTACATCTAAAGGCCCACGGCATGACTGCAAATGGGAATGCTGAGGATGGTTTCTTGGCCAGTTTCTCACACTCTTGTTTGTAGATCTTCTGGTGAAGTGCAGCAGTCTCCACGTGCAAGCTCTACATTGTAATTGCATTTATTATTTCAGTGTGCCATGCCAGCTTTCCTATTCACTGCTCTGCAGGCGGTTGAATTGTCATGTGAAAAGATAGGATTTTGTACACTGAGAGAGGAACTAATGTGAAAAGACATCTTTGCAAGTGTTACTGTGTAGGATGTACATACATAAGAAAAAAACCTCAAAGGCCTTTAGAGTAACATCAACTAATGTTTTAAATTGTGATGTAGAACACAGTTACTTGTCTCTTGTAGGAGCACTATATATATATGTTTATAGAGAAAGCCTAAAAATGTATATATTTTATTCAAAGATTTTGCTATTTATAAATCCCTTAACTTCGCTATTTACGTGATCATTTTATGTGTGTGTGCGCGCACGCATGAGTTCCACTTACTCAGTGGAATAACATTGTTTAGTTCATTTTTTATAATAGCCTTTATCATACAGCATACTGTTGAAGGTTTTTAAAATAGTCAAAGCTGTACAGTTTTCACCACACAGAAATTAGTATTTAAAAATAAAACTGTGTGAAGAAGAAACAGGTCCCCAGGCATGTTTCTTTTTCTGAAGCTTCAGAAACTTGAGGACACATTGGCGGTGTGTTAGCAGATAAATCCGCTGCCATAACTTTGTATCCAGATTTGTGTTTTTTCCCACAGTTACTCCAGCAGTGTACTCTCAAACTGTCCATGGCCTGGAACACTCGTTGTCCTCTGTCAGAAAGGATAGTTCAAAGCCAAGTAGTAATCATGTCTTTAAAATCACTGCTGTATGAAACCTTGCTGCAGTTCTAAGAAATGAGACTTGTCCAACTAGTCTAGTAGCTTTTTTAAAAGGCATTAAATTTGCCTGTACAGTTTCCCTTTATTTGAGGGAAAGATGAAATTTTTAATTTATTCATTATTCTTTACTTCTTGGCACACCTTATTTTCCACTTAATGCCCTTGATCAGTTGTAGCCTGAAGTGGGAGAATGTTTCTAGAGCTAGGTCCCTAACATTCCTATTCCACCAGTTTCTCATGCTGTGCTCTATTCTTCATCTTCTGGAAGCTGCTGGATCCTTTCTCTGCTCTTACCTTGTCTATTTTTAACCTGTATAGGAGATCAACAGAAGAAACAGTTGCTGGAGAAAATGACTAGGAGTAGACAAATCAGGTAGCAGTAAACGATCACCAGATCTTCTTCCCAGCCGTTTTTATAGTCTTTGTTTAGAAAGCCTTTGAATGGGCGGATTTTGCTCAGATACTGCAGTCTGTCTCCATATACTCCATACTTCCTACCAGCTGATTTAACATACTGGTTTATTGTAGTCATACTGAGATGCTTAGAGATTAACACTTTTTTAATCAAAGTTTTGCGAGTTTGAATTTCCAGATTCATTAGACAAGTGTGTATTTTCCCCTTTGTCAGTAACTGGAAGACTCAGTCCTGCTGATTCCCAGAGGTTGAATGAATTAGACTTGGAAGAATTTCTGAGGAAAGTCAGTGTTCAGGCTTCATTTTTGTTTGGTTTTTTTTAAGTGTAAAACAGTTTACTTGTGTGTGTGTATATATATTTTTACTGTAAATAAATAAAATAATATTCTAAAGAATTTTTGCATTTTTTTTAGTAGATCATTCCTTGCCTATGACAAAAATTCTTCAGTGAGACAATTGTATTTTAAGACGAAGGTGGACTGTTTGTTGGCACCTGGGACCAATGTTAATTAAAAGCATGTAAGTTAAGGAGAGTGCTTTATGGCAATAAATTTAACTCTGATCAAAGGCTGTATGTAGTATTTCCTTTGTAGAAGTGTATTTTCAGCAGTGAAGAGGATTTGTAGCCATCTCAATATAAGTTAATCCACAATTGTATCAAACAAAGTTCAAGTATTTATTGTACCTGTCCAAACATTATTACATCATGAATTACTGTCACTTTGGTAGCAGGTAGAACATTTTGCAAGAAATGTATACACCTAGTTAAGCTGAATATGATATATTTTTATTAGCCTGTAAATAAATATACTCTTCTGCATTGCAGTGATTTCTGCACCTAATTCAGACTGGTATGTAATTTTCTTCTGTTTTTATTTACAAATACAGACATCTAACCCTGTGTGTGATCTTTTTCTGTTAAGCATCTGGACGACACCCAGCCAAAAAGCCAATATGAGGAAAACCGAAGAATGCTGTCTTGGCCAGCAGTAGTTAATAACTATCTTTTTTTTAAAATGTAATTTGCTATAGGACGTGTCTCAAATTTCATTGAGATGCATTTTCTGCTGAATCTTTTTCAATTTAAAAAAATACATATTTGCAGTGTCTGATTGTATAATACCATAAATCTTCCAAAGCTTCTGGCTGAGAAGAGCTATAAAGACCCAGACCTGTGAAAGGATTAAGTCATTTGGGTAAAATTGTGAAAGCTGCCTTTTTTCCTTTTGTTTGTTCGTTTTACACACATTAGGAATAATACGTTATAATTTTTAGTCCTGATACTAAAGTCTTTTCAGATTAAGTGTCTGTTTTGTGTTTTAAATTGTATTTCTTAAAAAAAATAATCTCTCGCCTATGCTGGAGTCATTGCCTTGCCTTAGAGCATCGAGTTCATCTGAACGAACAGCGCTCAAATGCAGGGTAATGGTGTGGTGACTGTGGTGGCGGTGTATTTGCGGCAGTGCTTCAGGATTTACTGAGTGTTAAATAGAGAGTAGGAGACTCTGAGGGTAGGGACTGTCTGGATAGACAAGGCTGAGTCATGTTGAGTTAAAAGATGTATAATACACAATTGGTAAGGGCTAACACTGCAAGGACTTATTTTTTTGGCTCTAAAATTTTCACAAGCGTTTAGGTACAGGTGACTTCAGCAGGTGGAAGGAGGAGGGAAAGGAGAGAAGACTTACACTTACTTGAGCTGTCACAAAACAAGCAGAGGATTAGAGCCAGCTATGAAGATGAAAACAGATGAAAAGAGGAGAAAAAAATAATTTTATGTCACATGAGCTCAAGGAAGATCATTCAAAATTTCTTTGTGTCCCTGTGTCTGACTGAAGGACCTCCGGGGCTGCTCCCAGCGACCATGGTCACTGTGAATAGTCCTCTGCATTTTTTCTCAGAGATCCACACATGACAGAAAAGAAGAGGAATGCATCCTGGTTTAGGATGTAAGGAGTCCATTTTTGCTGGTCAAGTCCTCAGTTTAACGACCTGAAAGAGAATTGCCTAAATTATTTCAAGCTTGCCTTTTCTCCAGAGTGTGTCTTTTTCGATGCAACTTGATTTCCAGTTCTTCAGAAGTTTCACAGTTGGAAGGGAACCCAAGAACTGAGAAGTGGCAAACACACTGTCTTTGAAAGAAAAATACTCAATTTCTTTGGTTTTTTTCTTTTCTCAACAAGGCAGTTGTTGCTTCTCATGCTTCAGAGTAGCTTTACCTTACCTGTAACTCTGCCATGGATGTACTTCGGTATCTGCTCCTGATGCCCACATATGTGCAGGGCACAAACAGGGCTTCTAAGCCAAATGATTGAATAAGGCCAAGTGATATTTTTCAAGATTTTTGACTTTTTAGGGGAAAATGGAAGTCATGTGGGTAAATATTCCACACACTTTAGAGGTGTTTAATTCAACCAGCTGTCAAAAGTATTTGGTGTCTCTTTGCCAGCCTTCTGTTTAGTGTGCCAAGACTTGTTTCTCCCAGCTGTACCAAGGGAAAGCTTCAGAGCTGCCAGCATTGTGAAGGCTCTGCGGGAGGATGCTCTTCCAGTCCCCCTGTGAGAGGTACGTTAGAAGTGCATTGATTCCTAAAAAAGAATCCAGAGAAAGTGGTTAACATTGTGCTGTTTTTTCTTTGTAATGTTCTACTGGAGTAACGATCACTCATGAATTTTTGGGCACTCTGTATTTCTTCAAATCTCCTTTTTGAAATGCAAAAGCCCTGCTCCTCTGTACTGTAGCCTGAGCCATCTCCCTTCATCAGTTCCCCTCCACCTATAGCTTCCCCTCCACCTATAGCTTCCCCTCCACCTATAGCTTCCCCTCCACCTATAGCTTCCCCTCCACCTATAGCTTCCCCTCCACCTATAGCTTCCCCTCCACCTATAGCTTCCCCTCCACCTATAGCTTCCCCTCCACCTATAGCTTCCCCTCCACCTATAGCTTCCCCTCCACCTATAGCTTCCCCTCCACCTATAGCTTCCCCTCCACCTATAGCTTCCCCTCCACCTATAGCTTCCCCTCCACCTATAGCTTCCCCTCCACCTATAGCTTCCCCTCCACCTATAGCTTCCCCTCCACCTATAGCTTCCCCTCCACCTATAGCTTCCCCTCCACCTATAGCTTCCCCTCCACCTATAGCTTCCCCTCCACCTATAGCTTCCCCTCCACCTATAGCTTCCCCTCCACCTATAGCTTCCCCTCCACCTATAGCTTCCCCTCCACCTATAGCTTCCCCTCCACCTATAGCTTCCCCTCCACCTATAGCTTCCCCTCCACCTATAGCTTCCCCTCCACCTATAGCTTCCCCTCCACCTATAGCTTCCCCTCCACCTATAGCTTCCCCTCCACCTATAGCTTCCCCTCCACCTATAGCTTCCCCTCCACCTATAGCTTCCCCTCCACCTATAGCTTCCCCTCCACCTATAGCTTCCCCTCCACCTATAGCTTCCCCTCCACCTATAGCTTCCCCTCCACCTATAGCTTCCCCTCCACCTATAGCTTCCCCTCCACCTATAGCTTCCCCTCCACCTATAGCTTCCCCTCCACCTATAGCTTCCCCTCCACCTATAGCTTCCCCTCCACCTATAGCTTCCCCTCCACCTATAGCTTCCCCTCCACCTATAGCTTCCCCTCCACCTATAGCTTCCCCTCCATCAGCTGTGGGGCTGTTGGATCTCTGCTGCCTGGTTTTCAATGCCTGGGTCTCAAACAGGAGGTTAGGAAAACACAAAAATGGGCAAAGTCAAAAGTACAGGCATTCACAGACATGTTTTGATTGCCCGAAGTCAGGGGTGCTTGGGAGACATCTGGTAACTTTTCTGTTAAATTGCAAGTCATCAAATTGTTAACAAGTGTATCTATAAATCTCTATGAATCCTGTTGATTAAATCTTAATTTTCCTATTAACTGTATAAATATTTACACAAATACTAATTTTGCAAAACGGAATAACCCAGATTGGCATGAAAATATTTTTTCTAATGTTATTTTACTTGCTGTTGTCCAAGTATTTATGTTTGTTGTAATTTTTTTTTTTTAGGGGAACAGAAGCATTAACAGTCTCGCTGCTCACGTATTCAGTCCACTGGGCTTACATTGCTGGAAAGTTCTTTGCCCTGAACGCTTTTCCTTCTGACAAGAAACGGAGTGTTCCTCTTCACGCACTGCTGGAACAACCTGTAGTGAGTTTGCTGCGTGGACCCTTCCTCAGCTAAAGGCAGGGGAAGAAGGCTGCTCCTCTTACGGAGGGCCTTTGGGTTATGTCCATAAAGGCACCAGTTCCTCTTGGTTTAATTTATAATTTGCATGGTGGTTTGTGGTTCTGTGGGAAGCAATTCCCAACGGGTGCTATGACTGAAACCCTACAATGGGTACGCACCTCAGCTTCGGGCTTGGAACTGAGGAACTGACTTTCTGGGATAAATGAGGATTTCTTTTATGGCTGTCAAGTGAGTGTTACTGCATGGTTTCCTATTTATTTGACCTCCCTGTTTGCGTGCCAGTTCAGGTGTTGTGCTAATCTATGGCAGACGTGGGGAGTTGTAAGACAATTCAGGGAGCTAGCAGAATTTTTTCAGATCTATTGTGTTCCTAAAGTGGTTATTTTAAATTCAGGTTGCATATTACTAACTTTGAAACGGATTTTATTTTAAAACACGGCACTTCTATGTACTAAGATTGCTGCATCTTGGTAAGTGTGGTAGTCTTGAGTGATCTGGTTAAACAGGCAAGCGTGCTTTGGGCTATCTCATTTGTATGCTATTTTCAACACCGAAACTTGTCTATTATTTAGTAATTGAAATCTGTGATCAGAATCCTGGTTTTGGTGCTAAGTGTTTGTATTTAGTGCCAAAAGGGGGCAGCAGCCTCCTTCAAATCTTCAGCATTAGCGCCACTCGGAGAAAGAGAACCTATATTGTTTTGTAGGTTGGTTGTTGGTTTGGGGTGTTGTGGTTTTGTTGGTTTTTTTTTTTTTTAATTTAAAAAATAGAAAGATTTTATTTGTCAGAACAATTTCTAGTTCACATGCAGTTTTAAGATAACAAATATCCAGTCTGGTTTGCATCCCGTAGCAGGTACAGTTGCAGGTGACGTTTGTTGAGAGTAGAAAATGTCCTCTCTTTCAGTGTAGAATATGTGCAAGCACACATAAACATACACACAGCCACAATTTCATACAGCTCTCGATTCATTACTTATTAAAAAATACTTAAATATCCCCATCAATTACTTAACAAATGAGTGCTTTACTCTCTTACAAGCTCACAGCCAAGCAGTGAAATTTTTTCTCTCTGTGAGTGGGTTAAATCTTCCCAAAGGCAAGCACCAAATGCACTGATAAAACATGAAACGAGCTATCAGGCAGGTTTATAAACACTCCTGCCTGCACTTTGCCAGTGCCCTTCAGTCATGATATGCAACCAGCCTTGTGGCATTCCTGGGATCTTTGCTGGAACAGAGGGTGCCCATGTCGTGTCAAACTGTGGCAAGAAGTGCAAAAAAACGGAGGTGATGATTAGGTTTTCCTCTAGTCTAGTTTCAGACAGAAGCTTCTCAGCTGGAGGAAAGAGGACCGTCAGTTCACATTGACCCATCATCATCTTTTCTCTGCTGCTGTTGGTTTCCACTGACCACCCAATGGTAGTGCCGTCTCCAGACCTTGCTTGTTGTCGTTAGCCAGGTGATGAGTGATTTTCTCAGTGAAATGTTCTGTACCTCAGATATTTATGTCCTCTATGCTGATCCTTGTACAGTGACATGAGTGTACTATACGTGGGGGTGGATGGAGTGTGACTTCATCTGCAAAAAGTTACCCATATAAATGAAATACTTATCCTAAAGAGGTATTTTATGAATGCCATCTGCCAGGCATTTGTAAGATAGTAGACAAGTTATTGCAGCATTGTTACCAAAACTGTGGCTTGCTCTGTGTTGGGGATTGTCAAAAAAGACTTGTGCTGCTTTTCATAATGAGGCGCTGAAAGCACGTGGCTATCTGTGGAAGAGAAGTTGCATGAGCCGTCCACAACCTTCCCATGTATAACTCCGGTATTTCCATATAATGGGCATGCTTTATCCAGGTCACCTTATTCAAATTTTATAAAACTGTCTGTCAGAACAGATGGTGTCACTTAAGGATAAAAAGCTTAGCCATAGATGTGAAGAAAAGCTGCCTCTTCAAGTGAGGTCTGCTAGCTCATCTTAGTCTTTATGACCCCTGTCTTCCCTCAGTGCACGACAGAGGACTTCTCGCAGGTTTGCCATAGGCGTTTTCAGAGCCCTTTACATTTTTGGTTGCTCTTGATTTGTTGCTACAGCTCCGGACAAGTGGCAGAATATCTGCCTAAATTGGCCCATCTGTGAAATGGCTGCCTGGGCCACAGAAATTAAGATGTATAAAATAGGTTTGTAAAGGCTGAAGTTTCTAGTGCATGCTCAAGGTGTGAAATCGCTCAGACCAGAGGCTGGGTGCTGGCTACTATAACTTACTGTCTTTCTGTGGTCTTTTCCTCCCTTCTTTTATGGCCAGCATCACCATCATCTCTGCTACCTGCCACTTCTCCTGGAGGAGGACTTCCGATAAGCTCTCTGTTGTGGGTCAGGCTTCAATTAGTGCTGTATATTTCTGTATTGTTTGTATTAAATTGTTCTTGGTGTTTCTTTTAAGCCTCAAATTTTGGCATTATTTTTTTGCCTACCTTCTAGTAGGCAACGTATGTGTGCTTTTAAAGTCTGTTATTGTTTGTCTTATCTGAGTTGGCTTGGAGAATGTCACAGGTTTTGAATCATTTCTCACTCCTTTTAGTAGCTCATCTCACACTCAGGAGGAAATGCTGGGTATTCAGGGCTACTGTTCCTCTTCAGGTGAGCAGATAATGCAGATCGTGAAGGGAGATTTTCCAGTAAGGTCTGTTAAAAATTCCCTGTCTGGTCAAAATTATGGATTCCTGAGGACAGTTCAGGGTGGTTATTCAGGACACAAAAGCCTTAGTAACAGTACTATGTCATGTATGGTGGCTTATATTTTTTGCTATGCTCAAAAATGTTGTGCTTTTACTTAATCAGGTTGTCTCCTCTCTGGATTTCTCTTTTTAATACCTGTGACTGTATAAAAATAAATGGGACTATAATCTCTTGGATGTCCCATTGCAGCTCAGTAGCTCTGTTGCAAGTGTCTGAACAAATAGTAAATAAACTTAGCCCAGGACAAGAGGTCACTGAATAACCTCTGCCTACTGTGCATGGCAAATGTTTTTCAGGACTTACAGATGCATAATAGAGGCCCAGCCTGAACAAATACAGTGAAGTCTGAGTCAAAAAGTCTCCAGATTCTCATGTCTAGACTATACAATGAAATAGCACAGAAAGTCAGATGCTAGGCGCTCTCCTTATCATGGATAACAGGAGGTTTTCCCCAACTCAGGATGTCTTCCCTCTTGCCTTTATCTAGTTTTAGAAATGCTTTATCTGACGCCTTCTCATGTGTCCTTCATGGATGGTAGGATTGTACCGGGGTGGGGGTGGGGGGGTGTTCGGTAAAAGAGGCCCTCAGGAGAGGTTTCTATTTTAAGTTTGAAAGTGATTGTGCTTAAATGGCACCTTCCCTTCAAATAAGCATGTTCCTTGAAACTTCTTCTGTCTTCAATAATTCATAGACATTGCTGCTGCTGCTTCTTCATCATGTTGTTGGTCTTGTTAACCCCACACAGCTATGGCAGGGTAATTTTCAGTATAGTGTCAACAACACTGATGAGTTTCAAATGAAACGATAAATTCTGCTTTCATTTACCCCATGCTGTCTGTTGCAGCGGAGGTTGGAGTTCAGTGCAAGCTTACATCATAGGTGACATTGGAAAGAAAAGGGCAGTATAGAATTTTTATTATGGAAAATAATAAGGAAAAAAGGACTGCAACAACATAACCTTGGCATTCCTTGGGTCCGGACTGATTACAGGCTAGGGGAGCCCTTAAGACACCCACTCGCTGAGCAAACCTAACCTGGTTTTGGAGAGAGGGTGACCAGAAGCATACTGATGGATTTCTACGAGGTTACTTTTCAGTGAGTGCCCGGCCCCCAGGACTGCTGTGAGACCACTGACTCCTTTCTTAGATGTCACAGAACTCTGTTCATTTTTGTGCTTTTTGTTACTTGCCATCCTGGGCTGAATTAGAATGCCCTGGAGAAAAATTACCTGCTTGCCTTCCCTTTGGCAAAAGCCAAGGCACAGGCAAATAATTGCACTTCATTTAGTTTTTATTAACTACCTCAGTGGTGAATTTATATGCATATTTTTGAAGGTGTTGCTGAAATGCAACACTACTGTTTCAAGGTCAGAGGATGTCAGTGTAACTTAGTGTAAACAGTAGTTTGTTATGGCAATAGTGCTTCCTGGCTATGGCTTTTAGAACCCTCAGAAATAGCGAGTGAGTCCTCATATCAGATGACTGCCACCTGTATTACGTGGATACAAAACAGGGGCTTCCTTGGGATGTCACAACAGAGCTGACTTGGAGGTTTCCCTTAATGCTTCTCTCGTTCAGCAGTGGGTGTGGGTCAGAGGTGTGGGCTCTGCCCCTTGGTGATACTGGTCAGCTGCTTTGCTCTGTGGTGCAGAAGCAGGTTAGATCTCCCAAGCCCTGAAAGGCCTCTGGTGCCTTCTGCAATTTTCTGCACGGCCACAAGATCATTTTCCTCCAGTGCAATGGAATGGAGTCCTGGAGCAGCTCAGCTTCTGGAAATGTGTCCAGAGAGTCTCGATGATGGAGCTGCACTGGGGAGGGTGCAGCGATCCTTGCCGTGTGTCTGCATGGGATAGGAGTCTCCAGCACCATGGGGGAAAAAAATCATGCATGTTTTAGTGATAGTGATCCACCAAACAGGTAAGCACAGTTAGGTATCTGTCCCCGTAACAGGACCTACAGCCTGACATTCCCCTCCTGTGTAGGGAATATTTTGTGCCTCAGACAGGGACCCACTAAAATCTGCCCATGATGTGGAGAACTGCCAAATGGCAGGCAGTGGGAGAAATCTGACGGAAGTCTTCCTGGGTTTTAGCCGTGCCAGTAATGCAGACAAGCCATGGGATTCACAGTCTACTTCCCATAGCTGGAATCCAACCTCATGGATGGTTTTTTTTTTAGTGACGAAGCAGGGACCCCTCATTTAAAAACCCTCAGGTGCTAGAGACACAGCCATAACAGCTAAGCTAACGTGGCAGCGGTCACAATACCCATCGGATGCAGGGGATGCAGGTTGGCCCTGCTGCTTTTCCTGCCTTCCCCCATCTATGCAGAGACCGCCGCAGCCAGCGGGCTACAGAGATGATTGAACCCATCCTGTGGATGGTGTCTGGAGAGGGAGGTGGGGCCAAGTGCCTGATCCAGAGAAAGACGGTAAAAGAGAGCAGGGGATGCTATGAGTGAGTGAGTCGACATCTGTTGAGATGGGGAAATCTGGGGAAATCCTAATTCCAGTCTGCAAGTCAAGGGCTAATTTTAATCCGTTGCCTGTTGGGTGGAAAGATTCTGGTAGGTACTAAGGTAGGGCTTAATATCTGATGTTAAAACTCTAGCAACTAAAAGAAACAGGGAAATACTTTTCAGGATTACACTTGACAGGGAAAAAAAAAGCTATTATATTGAGTGTTGGAAAGCACTTGACAGAAGAAATAAGAATTTGCTATTTATTTCCCAGTCTGAGGAGGTGAAAGCAAAGAACATTTGTATTTTTGCTGTGGTGTTTAGGGAACTTTTGTTGTAGCTGGGTTTTGTAGGTTTGTGTGTTTGCTGTTTTGTTTTGTGCTTTTTTAAAAATATAAGGCACTGTCTGGAAATACATGCTAAGCTGTCACTTTTTAGATGTCACAGGCTTTTCAGATGTAGGTAGTGTACATCATCTTTTACACTTTCTTACCTCAAGAGCTGACTCCCTTGGCCAAAGACACGCGCAGTTACAGTGTGTGACCCTGTTCCTGGCAAAGGCTTGCAGTCAAATGCAGCAGGGACAGGCAGGCCCTTACTGCTACGACCAGTTAATATTTAACCGTCATGTGAACTCTGGCTTAGCTTTACTGTTCCACTTTACTGGGAGTGCCTGTTCTGGAAAGAAGTTTGATACAGAAATGCTATTGAAAGTCCCCATTGACAGTTCAGAGCCTGTTCTCATCCAACTTCTAGAGACACTGGAGAGACCCAGGCTAACACAGCACTTTCAAACATGTGAATGTCTCAAAATGGTGCACACTTTAACCTTCGCTGTGCAAGGAAGATTTTTTAAAATCTGTGATGTCTGATAAGGCTGCCTGTGTTATACCTGCAGCTGGTTGTGACGGTGAGAACAGGCTGATGTAGACAAGCTGGAGTTTGGTGTACCAGTATGCGAGAAGCCATTCAGAGGATGAGCGTGAGGATAAGCACTGCCATTGGGGAGGTTCAAGCAGTCCCCTTTCCTTCCTACACCAGGATTTAGTATCCCCACCACCACCACCAGGACAGAAGGACTACACAGGTAGGAAGTTCCCTGGCATATCTGCCGCTAGGGTCACTAAAAACTTCCCATTTCCCAGGCTGAGGTGGAGAAGCCCAAGGCTTTTTGTGTTAACTGCCCTCAGCACTTGCTCAGATGTGAACTATGAAGCACCACAGCTGTGACCCTGAGCTGTGAGCAACGGAGCTGTGGTGCTGCCTCTGTCCCTGTCAGCACCAAGACACAGGGAGGATGGAGATGCTTGGAGGTTTATTTTAACCCATCTTTTAGCAGTTTTGCAGGTTTTTTGTTGGGGGGTGGTGATGAAGGCAAGGTGCAAACTGAGACCCAACTTTTCATTGGGCTAAACCAGCTGTCTTAAGATGGGTTTGAACGGCAGCAGAAATGGGCACATGCTACCAGGAACCCTTTGACACTTGTAGCAAGCTGCAGACGTGCAAAGCACGAGGTGGGGGCATGCAAAAAATTTATTATAATACAAGTAATGTCACCTGCTGCCTTGTCCCGTTGCACTGCTGCGTTATTTAGGTGGGGAGTAGCCCTGATTACTGAACACTGCTTGTTTGTAAAGTGGTAAGTCAAGCTCATTAGCTGTGTGGGTGGAGTATTGGTTTCAGGCTCATCAGGAGGGCATCCTCATCCTTTCCTCAATTATATGCATCCAGCAGCAGGGTTGTTTACAGATGTTTGTTCGTGGGTGCTTCTTCTCTAAAGCTTATGGACAGAAAAGCAGGACTAAATGGGGCACTGAGAGAATCTTTCTTTAGCCTGTCACACTGGGCCGGCAAACTGCAGCAGTACAACCGGCACTTCTGCAGGGCGTGAGGAACGTTTCTTTCTCACCCTGCAGGATATGTGATGAGAGTGGGCGTGCAGCGATAATCAAGTCACTGAGTTAAGCAGCAGGCCTGTGTGACTGATTTACAAATACCAGTGTTCTTTATTTACACAGACATGTAAACAACAGAAGGTAAACAACACCACCCAGCTCGGTCTAACAAACAGGCTGCTGCTGTTTCACTTCAGGACCTGAGGTGTTTCAGACATTTCACAGAACCTGTATTGACAGCAAACACAGGAAGGCTACAAGGTTACCTTGACTCTCCTTTGCACGGGAATTGCATGCGCAGTGTGGCAGCGTGAGGGAATGGCACCGCTTGAGGTTGCAAAACAAGCATATGCGAAGAGCCCGCTAAAAGCCTGCCTTAAGGTTGGGTATCACTGGAGTTAGCAGTATTTGTGAGTAGTATCACTGCAGCACGTCTGGACTCTGACAGCACTTTCCAAACAGACCACAAATCTTTGTTGCATCCTTTGCAAATTATCCCCAGTTCACAGGCAAGGAAAAGGAGGGCCTTCGGATAGCTTCCCAGAGCTCAGGTTTTACTGGTCTCATTTCCCAACCCTGTGCTTTAAATATAGCACCATTCTTCCTTCTCAGAAGCATATCACTTCTCAGCATTCTAGGATAAGCTTTCAAATTCAAAGTGACTCTTCAAGTACTGCAAGTAGAAGGGCAGCGGACAGTCCCAGTTGCTACCAGAAGCTGTTTCACTTCAATGACACCTCTGCTGAAAGAGGAGCCAGCTACTGTGCGATACATTGCACCCATCCCTACGCTTCTTCAAGTTTGTCCAAAAACAGAAGTAAGGGTAACATTAGCTGCAAAAGAAAAACTATTTGAAAATAACTGTGCTGATCTGCTGTCTCGCAAATTTAACTGCAACAGTAAGCCACACGGTGTTTTACTTAGTTGAAATATTTCAAATAGAAATGTTACACTAAATGTGTAAACCAGAAAAATACCTAGTGGAAAAATGAAGAATTCAGGAAATTTGCTGCTTTATGCCAAGGAACAAATTTCCTTATAGTTTAGCAGCAAAAGCATCAGCTAGAGCTTGAATGGGATTTAATTCTCAGCCGTAAATTCACATTTTGGTTTCACACACACTCCCTGAAAAAAAACCCAAACCACCAGATTGGCAGGTGTTGGGCTCATGGTTTGGTTTTTGTTTTTTTTCTACTGCAGGGTGATCACCATGGCTTGAACCCAAAACTGGTTTCAGCCTTTCTACCTGTTTCTAACATGAACAGCAAGTTTGACAGGCTCAGCTCGTATGCTAGATCAAATTGAAGCTTGTAAGAATTGCTGCTAAAAAAGCAGCTGGGAAAAGGTGGGTTTTGAGCACGGTATTTAAATGCTCAGCTGCCTTCTCTTGTGCACATTGTTTGTTTCAAATAGTTTTACTTCTTCTACCCTCCCAGTGAGAACTACAGTGATGCCCTATCTTCAGTTATCATAGGAAAGGAGATGAATCACCACAAACATAAGATACAACATTTACAGCTGCCAGTACAACAGCAGGTAAAATAAAGAGGGAGGAGGCCTGTTTTTCTTAAATAGGCATTTCTGCAATCCTTTTGATCCCCCAGGAGAAAAGGAAACTTAAGAAATTCTCCTTAAATAAAAGCTATGTACAAATTGCACACGTTGCAAATAGAGCACTGAGATCAGTTACAGAAAATAAGATGTACAGTCTTCATTGATAACATCTCTCTTGCTATAAACAGTGATAAACAGCATATGCTTTCTTCAGATGTCAGAACCCAGCAAGACTGCAATATTATGTACACAGGGCTTGTTTGCCTTCTGCCTCCCGCAGCAGAGTCCCTCCAAACTCTGTTTTCACTTCAGAAAGCTGTGCAGTGACGTTCCGGCGCACCGCATCGCTCCTGCTCGGCACATCACAAGAGAGCTGTCATTGCTGTCTGGCTTATGGGCTTTAGGCAGTCTCTGGGCGTTGAGTAACCCTCACTTCCGAGGGCACTGGGCTGAGGTTTCTGGTAGTCCATGCTGTAGCTCACAGAGGTCAGAACACCGTTAACTTTGGGTTTGTCATAGTTTATGACACTCTGGGGTGTCTGATAGTCTCCGTTCCTGCTGTCGGTCTTACAGGAACTAGAGAAGCTGCCGGCAGAAAGGGGGTGTTTCTGAGATGAGACAACAGGTACATTGTAGCCGTTCTCAGAGGAGAAATTATTTTCTCTTGCTATGTGCCGCTCTATGATGGGGGTGGCGTATTCGGGCTCTTGGCTGGCCAGGGGCAGAGCATATTCGTGCCGGTTAGCTCTGTGCGGACAGTGATAGTGATTTTCAAACTCTGAACTCCCCCTTCTTCCCTCATCTTTGGCGTCCATGGGCCGAAAAGTAGATCCTTTCCGTGTTACCGTCCCAGTCCCAATCATGAGAGGCTGCTGATAATCTAAAAGGAAGCATGAACTGCTCAGAGTAAGGCACAGATCGGTGATTTTAAGTATATAACACTTATGCATAGATAGGTATTTTACATTGAAAAATGACTCTGCTATTGTATCAAACATGGTTATCAGGAATGTGAGATAGCCTTTCCCCAACGCTGGTCCTGTTGCAGAATGTGGCAAAAGATCTTCCACCAAGGAGCTCCAATCTGCCATCCCTTTTCCTACTCCCTGCCTGCCTTTCCCCACCTACCCATCCAAATAAATCAACATCATTTCTGGAGTGTACTCCAAAGCCCTGAAAAAAAGAGAGAAGTCAACAAAATATTAGCAACAAACCAGACAAAGGACATTGCATGAAGATCCACAAACAAGCTGTTCTCCAAAACAAGTGTTCTGCTTTAGGAATAATTAAAATGCCCGCAGGATTCTTAAACGAGCCTGACCAAGTGCCGGCTTTATTTAAAAGGCATCTCACAGTAAATGACTGACAAGAAGGAAGAAGTTAGGTGGAACGGCAGCCAAGAAAGTCAAGGGAAGTGTGAAAGGCGCTAAGCCAGCTCAGCACTGCTGCAGGCGCACAAAAAGGGATCAACTGTGGGAGGAGAAGCAGCACCAGCGCTGCTGGAGGGACAGGGCAGTCACCCCAGTCAAGGGGGGACAGCAGGGATAGAGCTGGGGATGGGCAAAGGGCCAGGGCAGGAACATGGAGAAAATGTGGCCTCAAGAAGCCCATGTTTGCACCTCTAGTCGAGGCAGATGCCAGGCTGCCGTGTAAGCAAATCTGGACTAAAAGGGTTTTAAAAAAATCCAGTAAAACTATTATGCGAAAATTCAGTGTTCTTAACTTTCTCGCTTTGGTGCTAGTGACAATCTCTTACGGATACATACAGTGGCCTGAACAGCTCTAGTAAATGACACTGCTAAAGTATCATGTTTTGACGCAGGCGTGAAGAAGTTAGCTCAGTTTCTTTTCTGGCATCGTGGTTCATCTGACATGAGCGTCGGATTCTATTCCATATGTCCTGTGAATTTTTTTGGCAGTTCCTGGCTACCTCCCAAACTTCAGCATGTAGGGTGAAGGTGTTATGATATTTCACTAAGTGGTGCAGCTCTCCCCAGCATTGCGCCGCCATCCCCAGCAATCTCCTGTGCTCAAGATGAAGCATCTCAACTTGCTCCTG
Organism: Falco cherrug; assembly: GCF_023634085.1. NCBI lineage: Eukaryota > Metazoa > Chordata > Aves > Falconiformes > Falconidae > Falco > Falco cherrug. The sequence goes on from NC_073702.1 coordinate 61,872,079, forward strand.
GCTGCCTTTGGGAACCAGCAGGCAGCTGGGGATTCAAAGGGAGGGAATCTCAAGCAGCACGTCAACCTCTACGCAAGTTGCGTGCTCTCTGCAATTACATTATTAAATGGCACATTTCTGGGCTGCATATACATTTTTATTTGATGTTTCTTATTTCTGAGGGGACTGTAGATTAAATGCTGAGGCTGGGGAGCTGCCTGGCCAGGCTGAGAGTTAAGACTTCCCATGAGTGTGGCAGGAGGGTAGGATGGAGAGAGCAGAGGCTCCCTAGACATGGCCAGGGAGCCAGACAACCAGACAACCATGACTTGTGAGCAACCTTCATTCACTCCCTTTCCTTCCTGAAATAAAACTGCTCTATAGGTCTCTGCATATTTACATTGGAAGTTTCTGTAAAGGACTGAAACCATCTTTCAAAGATATCCAGGGTAGCACTGTATGGAATTACAGTAATGTGCTGGTTTGGGCTGGGCTAGAGTTAATTTTCGTCATAGCAGCTAGTATGGGGCTTGTTTTGGGTTTGTGCTGGAAGCAGCATTGATAATTCAGGGATGGTTTAGTTATTGCTGAGCAGTGCTTGCACAGGGCCAAGGCCTTTTCTGCTCCACCCCACCAGAGAGCAGGCTGGGGGGGCAACAAGGAGTTGGGAGGGGACACGTCTGGGACAGCTGACCCCGACTGACCAAATTCCATACCATATGATGTCATGCTCAGCAATAAAAGCTGGGGGAGGAAGGAAGGAGGGGGTACATTTGGAGTGATGGCATTTGTCTTCCCAAGTAACTATTACACATGACGGAGCCCTGCTTTCCTGGGGATGGCTGAACACCTGCCTGACGATGGGAAGTGGCAAAAATGAATTCCTTGTTTTGCTCTGCTTACGTGCGCAGCTTTTGCTTTACCTATTAAACTGTCTTTACCTCAACTCATGGGTTTTCTCACTTTTACATTTCCAATTCTTTCCATCCCACTGTGGGGGAGTGAGCAAGCCAGCTGTGTGGTGCTTAATTGCCGGCTGGGCTTAAACCATGACAAGTAACCATCCATTTGTTTTTTAATTTCTCTGCCAAATGCATTGGAGAAATTCTAAGGTATTTCTAAAGTCTAGAAGCTGGAAACAGCAAATTAAATCTTTCTGGAAGACTGTTGATCACTGATCCCATGAAATGGCTGGTCTTGCTAGCCTTTCCAGACAGACTAGACTAGGCAGGGGTAAGATGTGCTAAGAGGATGAATTAAACCATCATCCCTTTGGGATGCAAATAGTACTGATGTGGGGGTTTGCTCTATCCAAACACCTGGAGCCAAGGTAGCACAGGTTTTTTTCCTTCTCTCTCACCTACCTGCTTCCACTTCAGTGGGCCTCATCTCTGAAATAATTCAGGAAAGCTGCACAGGGATCTCAGCACAACTTCCAGCTGGGCATGAAATCCCACCACAAACCAACTAAGTAATTCTTCTATTTGCTCAGCAGCAAGGGGCATTATATATTTTGTTCCATGTCCAGAAACATTTGTGTTTTGTACTGAAACACAAAAATTAAGTCAGCAAAAGCAAACTATCCTGTTCTAGGCACATTCTTGCACTGCATCCATACCTGAACGCCTTCCACGGTTACCTTCAGCTGTAACTATTTCAGAGTCAGGAACTCTTTGCCCACAACTCCATGAAAAAGTTTCCAAAACAGTAGTCGTTTTTACTCCTAATACATTTAGCTGCTTCACTGTAACATCTGGGATGAACACAGATAAATCTGTTCCTGGGTCTCAGCTTGCATGAGAGCTGGAGCCTGTAACATTGCTGGCCCATCCCTCTCCCTGTTACCTGCTCAGCATGCAGAGAGAAATGCATGCGTGGCAGCAGGAGCAATTGTTACCTGCCATGTCACTGGTGACCAGATCTAGTTTTTGTGGTGTCTCCTTCTCATTATTATAGCTAATGGTAAATTCTGTTGACTGATGTCTGGTGAAGGGCTGCTTGATGTGTTTCCAACAACCTATGATAAAGAAATAAAAATAGAAGGCTTATCAGCAAGTTAAATGCTTACAATCAGAAGACTGACCAGAAAGCTTAGGTTTTGGTGTACTCGTTATAACTATATTAAAGTAGTTAAACAGCAAGACTAAAACATGCTGTTTGTAAAAAAAGCCCCCTAGTTTTGGAGGGTGAAAGGGAAAAAGTGAATCACCAACTGGGATTTCCAAGTAAAAACAAAACTTTATAGAGAATTTTCTTGGCCAGAAGGGCTCAAACTCTGTAGGTGCCTGCACTGATGCCTTAAAGTATATCAGTAAAATACCAACTTTAAATCAGTTACCTGCTTTGCCATTGCTTCTGTGGCAAAAATAATGCTTAAAATATCTTTTTTTCACCAGAGTAGTATGGCTTCCATTTCTTGATATCTGAGCACCTGCACTCATCAATTAATTTGTTCTCACGACATCCTTGTGAGACTGAAGAGAAAAAATCCACAGTGTCAGGCACTTGCCTGGAGCCTACAACAGGAGGTCTGCAGAGAGGTGGGTTCAGCTCCCAGCTTTCCAAGTCCCCAGCCCGGTTCACGAAGGCTTAAGGAGGAGCTTGATTTACGCAGTGCACACACACAACAAATGAACTAACTGGGTAAGAGGCTGTCTCCAATTTCTTGGGATTTGTCCTCATTAGCAAGTGAGAAAGGATTATGATGTGACCTTGAAAAATCATATTAGCAAATATGATGTTAAGTACAAATTAATTTTCTAATGAGGGTGAGCTGCAGTGGGTAACAGCATTCCTTTCACTGACGTCAGCACCTGCCGAGGGATGAAATTTCGGAGCCGAGCTATTGCAAGGCACTTGTCAAGAGACATGTGAATTGCTTAGTGGTTTCTTTTTTTACAAAAAGTCAAGATTCAGAAGGATATTCCTGTACAGAGTTGGCTGGCCAGGAAATACAGCTAAACCCTTCCAAGATGATGGGAGAAAGCATTACTGGGCAAGACAAAGAATATACTTCACTGGGATTTTGCAGGCATCTCCTAAACAGAGCCCTCAAGCCAATCCCCTATTCTGATTTTACACATGAAGTACAATTTGGTATTGTTAGGCTTTATAAATATAGTCCCAACCGGGGAGGGTAGCAAGATGAAAATATTAAAGCCATAAAAAGTTATTAGCCCTTGCTCTCTTAGAGAAAAGCAATCCCCTCTGCTGTGGGGAAAAGGAAAGAAAAGCAGCAATTTTCTGCAAAATAGGTATTTTAGAGGAGGGAAGGAAAAGGAGGGCACCTGGGAGCACTCTTACATGCTAATTTATGCACTCTGTATAATAGATCTTTTGCTAATTGCCTTTCTGTCATAGAAACCAAATTATATTGTTTCTCAGGGCACTGTACTAGAATGACACAAGTGGCACTACCGTTTGCTGTTTCCCTGGTATGAAGAGGTGAATTTGAACCAGGAAATGTGCATGCTATTTCATATGCGTTTCATGCTTAGTTGGACAACCCCTTCCCACTGGCCCAACAGACAGGAGAGGACAAAGTGCGTGATTCTCCACTAACCTGATTTCTGAGCACTGGATAATCCATAAGGAAGTCCTTTGGCTTCTCGCCTGAGAGGAGAGGAAAGCGTTTATAAACATCTGCACTTACACCATTTCAGCTTTATACCTTAGTTCCAGCAGAGACAGCCTTTGTGGTTAGCAGCTGAGGACAATGCTTCACTCCGAGTTCCTGCAGGCTGGTGTCTACTAGAACGTAAGGCATGCAAACCAGCATTTTGACATTTCATTTTTTCCCCATCTATATGCAAGTTTTGAGTGCTGGTGTTCAGATTTCTTGGGTCTGGCACTCATTGATTTGATGTATCCATGCCTCTATGTGTCACTCCAGGTTATGTTTCGGGTCTGCTCTTCTGAATTCTTTGGCTAGGTTATATAGATTTTCTAGGTATCCAGGGCAGAGCTGGGTACCACCAGTGATGAAGCAACACCACCATAGCATTGCTTATACTTCCAGATCCTCATCTGCTGACAGAAGCATTTCCCAGCTCTACATGCAAGTGCAGGTTCATGACTGAACATGTAGCAGGAATCACAGTTAGCAGGGCTTCTGCACGTCCTCTGACGTGTGAAATGAAGGGGCTTACTTTTAGCTGCTTACCAGCATACGTGTGCAACTCCTTACAGCTAGGCTCTGCTTTCAGCCCACTAAGTTAAGTGCTGTGACTTAAGGGACTGGGAAGAAGAAACACAACAGGAAGGAAATAAAAAGAAAATGATCCAGATAGATAGCTCAAATCCTCCCTTCAGTGAATTTTTAGTTGGCTTTGGTGTGGAAACTATTTCATCTTGATGGCTTTACACCTTAGTATTTGTGGGTATATGTAGGCTGAAGAGAACAGCTGGTTACATCGGACTGTAAATTGCAGCGTGCAGTTCTGACCTGCTTTGCCTTTGTTTTTGTCTGACTAGGGTAGATAGATGTACAGTAAGAAATACAATTTTCAGAGACACGACATGAGTTCTGCTTAAAAGGCAGACTGTCAAACAGGATCAATTTCCAGCTCCCTGGTAAAGAGGGTCTGGAAAGAGGGCACGTAGCTGGATGTGCTAGCTAGGTAGTCACAAATGCCTCCTATGACAAGAGCCGGTATCTTACCTGCGTAGGGCTGCACAGATACAGATTCCAGAGAACAGGAACAGACACAGCACGATGAGGACAGGGACAATTATAGCTGTAAGCTTTAAGCCTGCATGAGGGGAAAAAAAGAAAAGGATGAAAGTTTAAAAGGCAAATTACTCTGAGGTTGGTAATTTTTACTACAGAGAATACAGCAAAAGGCAGATAATCTTGCAGGAATGCTCCTTGCAGGAGAGCATGAAAATGTAAAACTACAGAACTGCAAGACCACTCCTCAGCCATACTTGGCAGCCATGCACCTATGTGGAACAGTGTTGAGACAAGAGTTAAATATACTTTCTCCTACACTTAACACCTAAATGTGTCCTTACAAAGAGCACTTCTGTCTTATTACACACTTAGGTAACTTTTACAAAGCCACTTACACTCTGTTTTCAGTTGCTTATAAAAATGCCAAATGAGGCTGCAATTTTACATGCCAAGTATCTGGCTCATGTTGAACTGGTTGAAACACTTCAGTCAAAGTAGTTCAAAAATTTCCAGGAATGGTGCTAGGGAAAAACCTGTTTAGCCTCTGTTAAATTCTAACACAACACGGTTTAGAGCAGGGATTAGAAAATTAGCAGTGGGGTGGCTCTTGTGTCAGGAGTGCACCGTTCACTATTCTAACAAACACCAGTCTGTGAGAATAAGGTGGTACATGTGTCCACAGGGTATTTACAATTTAGCAGATGAAATCTCAGTGGATTTAATTTTCAGTGAATGTGGATACAATTCACCATACTGCTGCACAGATGAACTGAGCTTGCTCTTGGCAAAAGCAATGCAGTTTCAGAAGAGCTTTTGTTCTTACAGTGATTGCTTCTTACAACCAGGTTTTTTTAAAGAGACATTTCTACAGCTATCAGTTACATTTATGGGTAGCAGTGTTTGGTGTAGTGGGTGTGGTAATTCCTGCCTGGCTACGGGTCCACCAAACAGTCAGTATAAGCAACAAATTTTGTTTGTTTGCTTTTTAAGATCTAAAGATTTAGCTCCACAACATTAAAGGATGAAGACTGCAAATTCAGGGAGAAGTATGCAAATCAAGGTTGTCTGAGCCCCCATGAACACAGGCATTATGGAAAAGTGTTTAATTACATGCACTACTGTATGCTGCTTAGAGCTAGTGACCTGCTCTGGGAGGAGTCATGATTGCATAGAGAGAATCGCAGAACGGCTGGTGTTGGAAGGAACCACTGGAAACCATCTCGTCCAACCCCCTGCTGAGGCAGGTTCTCCCAGAGCAGGTGGCACAGAGTTGTATCCAGGCAGGTTTTGAATGTCTCCAGAGAAGGAGACTCCACAGCCTCTACGGGCAGCCTGTCCCAGGGCTCTGCCACCCTCAGAGTAAAGATGTTTTTGCTCATATTCAGATGGAACTTTCTGTGCTGCAGTTTGTGCCCGTTGCCCCTTGCCCTGTCACTGGGCACCACTGAAAAGAGCCTGGCACTTTTGTGTGTCCTCTTGATACTTGCCCTTAAGATATATAGATGTAGATGTAGATCCCCTCCCAGACTTCTCCAGGCTAAACAGCCCCAGCTCTCTCAGCCTTTTCTCATAAGGGAAATGCTCCAGTCCCCCAACAATGTTCATAGCCCTCCGCTAGACCCCCTCCAGTAACATTTTTGTGAGACTACTGCCTCACGTACTACCAAAATTATACAATAAAGGAAGAGTGTGAGGAAAAGCTCCTCCAGAAAATGCTGACGAGTGTTCGGTATAGTCCCTTGAGCCACCTGCCAAGCATAGCAAACATGCCAATATGACAGGGAAACCGAACCCTGATGTTTCACACATCAAGGAAAATTAAGGCTTTCAAGCTCTTTCTGTGCCTTAAGGCAAAACCAACCTCCCTCTTCTCCCTGTCATTAACCTTTAATAGAGTCTGAAAGAAAAATTAAAAGTTTTGATTTGTGAAGAAAGTTTAAGTTCACCCAGGCTGGGCTGAAGACATGATGATCCTACAGAAAATGCAGGGCTAGGTAGTGTTACCCAAGTTAGTTTCTTCTGACGGGATGGGCTCCGTAACAGTCCTGTCTTCTTTTCCGAGGGAGGTTTCTGTGCTCTGACTTGGTTTCTGCCACATTGAATGCGTAAACGAACTATTAGCTGCAAAAGAGAAGGGGGCATCAGTGGCACTGTGGTAGCACAGGGGGATTTGGAGGCACCATGCCTGGGGAGCACTGCTTACCCCATACCTTGCATTATTCGACAACCCATCAGCTCAAGCTTCAGTGCTATTCTTTGGTTCCAAGTTTGAGGGATAATTCGCACGTAACGGGCCACTATTGGAGGGATGAAGTTATTCCGTACTATGTCACCAGAGTTGGAGTTGCCTTGGAATACCTGCAACAAAACGTAAGCACATTGTTTGCTCTGTTTTAAAAGTCTCTTTCTTCAAAGTGCTCCTGACATCTGACTTCAAAGATTTTGCATTATCCTAAAATTAATATATTGAAAATCTGAGATACAGCCACAAGATTTTTGGAATTGAGAGTTCTGGAAAGAAATATTTTTTTTTCAGTTCTGACAGATGATTGCATTTTTCTGTTAGCTCTGAGAAGAAAGGCTATCACTCTGTTTCAATTCTGTGTAATTTCTAGTTAATGCATGCTGGTATAATGCAATCATTTTTTATTTAATAGCACTGCAGCACCCTTACTTGGGCAACAGGGGATAAAAATGTAAAAAGAAAAAAATGAAGTGAAGTATTTCTAGACATCTTAGTAAAATGGTCATCTTCCTGTATCAAGCTTGAAGAGCGACTATTAAACTATGTAGTTGTGTCTCCTTTTCCCTCCACTTACACAGGATTTTCCAGAATCAGCTAAGCCCATGTGCAGAACAGTAGTCCTTGCAAAATTAGTTCTTGGAGGTGCTTTTGCATGACCTAGGAAAACTTAAAAGCCTGATGAGATAGGGAAGTGAGCTCAGCATTATCTTAGATAAAATGCCAGGCACATGGGGTTCTGATGGGACAGGTTTTGTCACGCACCTTAGCTGAAACTAAGATCATATACAATACTTCCATAAGATTATTTGTATATAACAAGTCATTGTAGAAATCTGAAAACCTGCAGATTTTTAATGGCTGGCCTTCACAGTTCAGCCACGTTGATTTGTCACTTTTTGGGTCAACACCGCCTCAGTTCAACAGTTAAAAATATTAAACCAGTTGATGTTGCGCAGTGAAATTCCTTGTCATATAAGCTAAGAAAATCAGAGCTAGTAGGAAATCTCTCCACAACTCTACCAAGTTTTTAAAAGCTGCCATCAGGACTGAGGACAAAGTAGAGCATTATCCTGAGGCAAGCCGAAATCATGAGTGAAGGTCTGACTTTGAACCCTGTGGTGGCAGGGAGGGGGGATTTTGCATTTGGGGGTTTTTTTTGTTTGAAAGGAAACAGGAGGTTTTCTGGGGAAAATGTTATCAGACAAACCTGTGTAGCACATCCTTTGTCTGCAGAAACTAGTTGTGCTGCTTTTATCTGTTCATTCTTAAAGTCACTCAGAGCCTGTGAAAGCTGTTGTGTAGACAGGTATTTTGGTGTAAGAGCAGTTACGTTAAGTTCACTTACACCAACTCCTAGCAGATGTAGGCTGTGTGCCCACTTGTGTCACAAGGGCCCCACCAGCGAGGGCAGGGAGCGGTGCAGCTCCTGGTGACTGTAGGGCGGCCAGACAGAGGCTGCGTGTGAGGGTACAGCCCCACCAGCAGCCCTCTGCTTTTACCCCAGTAGGTTGTTTTGCTTGTGGGGGATGGGTTGACCATCCCGGTGCATCCGATGCCGAATCTCATCTTTGCTGGTGCTGTACTGACCACTGCTTCTGCACTGGTACGGTGTCCCTAGTGCAGGCAAATGCTGAGCTGAGCTGAAGACTTGCCCGAACAGCCTGTTGTACAGCTTTAATTACACTGTTCTTTTAAAAGAAGGTACGGATATACACATGCCTCCCTGCGTGTGTCTCACAACTTGGATAGCTTCCTTGTTTCAACAAGCTCACTATCTACTCCATGGCCGTAAATTACACTGGCAAGGACAACCCAAGTCTAGACAAGTCTGAAACTCCTGATCTTTCCTGACAGCGAACGCCTGCCTTTCAAAGTCAAGGCAGCATACACATTATTGCTCTGCATTTTCCTGTCCCTCCCACTTACCCTTACCTTTTCTTCATTGCTCAGAATCCCTTTGTAAGTTCTCCATTTCGAGTTGTTATTTCTGTAGTTCATTGTAAATGTCTTTACGTAAAAGTTCAAATTCAGTGTCGTGGATCCAGAACCAGTAGTCTTAATCCCTTTCAACAAAATGCAAAATAAATTTTCATTTTTTAGGTGTCTGTTATAAAGGAACAATTTCAAATGCAAACACAGAAACCAAAACAATTGGGAGAACTTTGCATTCAGTCTTAATTTATTTTTCAAGCTATGTTGGAACTGAGTTTAAAAGTTGGGTGAAGAATGGGTATCAGTTTTAAATTATGACTTTAAAGCAATGGAATTTTTAATGGAGCCCAAATTAATGACTCTAGAACTAGTAATTGCTTTTTGATATTATGATCCATAACAGCAGTCTTTATATCTCTAGTAGCAACTGTAATTTACATTTTTACAAATAAACCAGGAGTTGGAAATGGGAATTTCTTTCACCTGGGCCAGTTTCAAAGGCTATGACTTTACTGTTTCTTACTGATTCCAGAACTGCACCATTAACAGATCTTATGCAGTCATTTACCAACCATCCAGACTCTACTGGTTCCTGTGTAAGTATTTTGTTCTGAGCCTAACAGCATGTTTACAGATCAGGCATACGTGACAGCTGAGTTCAATCCTGTATCCCTATAGGAAGACCAGTCCTGTAAATAGCCATGACTTTTTAAATAGGAAAATAATAGTCCTCAGTGCAGACCATTTGATTACATTCAACAAAAGAAACACTGCATTAGAGCATTATTAGCTTTTCAGCTGCATTCAGTTTCTTCTCCAGCTGAAACCCCAGCTGCTAATGACCAGTGACATACCTGTTATTCTCTTCTTCTCTCCCAGGTCTATCTCCAACCATTCACGACTGCTGCTGTGGTTAGAGGCCCAAGCTAATCCTGGGACTTGAAGCCAAGCCTTGCTGGGAGACCACTGGAAAAGTTGCCCAAATTCGTTGGTCTCCTCCCAGTAGGAAGATGCAGTAACCTGGCTCTTGGAGAGGAATCCATCTTCTAGACTGAGAGATTTGTTGCAGCCTAGGAGTCCCCACACAGACAGGCAGAAGGAGTTATTTCGCGTTTTCACAGCGTATTTTTATATTAGGCTAGCAACATATGAAGACCACCCACAACAGCAAAGTCAGATGTTGCTTAATCTAGTGCTAGCCTGATGCTCTCCGTTAGCTGTAGTGTTTGCCAGTCAATTCGTAGTGGATGATCCAGTACCAGAGCGCTGCGGTCCCTCTCCTTTACCAGTTTAACTCCTACATACATGACACCTTCCGACTACATCTGCTATTTTTGCCATTTTGGTTTTTAATCTCTGCAGTTTTGTCTCATTCCTGTGAAGATTTCTTGTATTTTAATATAATGTTTCAGAAGGAAAATTTTAATATTTTGAGATTGGCATTAACTAATTTTGCTGTACAAAACATTTCTCAGATGAAGGCACTGTACCGAAGGGAACACTTTACTGTAAATATTGCATGATTCTCACCTGCAATTAGGGCTAGAAAAGTTACTCATTAGAGTAGCTCCTTGATGCTGCTGCCAAGAGGTGATATCATGAAGATAATAGCTGCAGGTAAGTATTACAAACTCCACCAAAGAACCCACAAAATTTCTGCACATCAAGGTTCTTCACAGAAAACGGGCCAGTGGAATAAGGTTTCAATGAAGTTAAAAATAATTCCCTGGCAGTTTCAAAGGCCTTTACGTGCTCTACAGTTTTCAGTGGAATAGTAAATGATTTTATCTCAGATGACTGAAATATAATTCAAATGAACAAGCACAAAATTCCCCCCCCCCCCCTTTGCTATGTTTCATGCAAATGAACAGCCTGACAGATTAAAGATGCTTTTGCATCTTGGAAAGTCATAAACAAAAACTCGTTCTGTATCAGTGCAATGTAAATATATTTTCATTCCTCCTATGTTTTCGTTCTCCTCTTGTATAATGAAGATGGAATTTATAAATGTCTGAAGAGAAACTGCTTTCATTTTCTGTCACCTAAAGTACATAAAAATGGGATTATCTGATTGCCATTTTTCATATGCTGGCACCAGAAATGTAACAGCAGAATACTATTTCTGTTGCTCGTCTATGTGCGTATGACCTATTCCTATTCTGCTTCTTTCTAGCTCGCTTCACATCCCTTCAATTTTTTTATTCACTTGCCAATTCTAAGAAATTGCTGTCCTAAAATATCTTTCCTAGACACAGCCTGACATTCTCCTGATTACTTTTCAAAACTTTTAGAGAAAACACTTACATAAAAAGGTAAAATTTGGATAGCTAAAAATAAAGCCATTATTCTTACCATTTGAAGTAAATATAAACCGCTTATCTGACAGCGAACCACTGCAAGAAAAGAAAACGGTAATTGAGCCTTTCGGGAGGTGGCCACGGGAATGCCGAGGTGCAGTTGCAGAACCACTGTCTATCTAGCAAAATCTCTGGCCGGATAGCTGCTCGCTGCGCTGGCTGGTTACTGACCCCAGTGAGAGCACTCCTGCGCATCTCTCACCGTGACCGAACCCAGATCAGCTCGTTAATAGTTTGGAGCATTTGCTATGCTTTAAACTGCCTCCCCGTCGCATCAGCCTGCAACTCTCGCCACATGTTTCTCCTTTTCTCCTCTGCATGGGCCCTGTACTGCTGTGGGAATGCTTTCCCCTTCTGCTCCTCTGGCCAGCAACAGAAGAGCGTTCAAAAGAGCCAGGATTGGGAAAGCGAACCCCTGGAGCCTGGAGCCCCCAGTGGTGCGCGGCTCTAGCGCTGTGCCCAGGTCTCCTGTCACCAACAGTACCTTCAATGAGAACAATGTCACCAAAACCAGTGACTTTCTATTAGTCTAAGCCCACATCTAGTGAGAAGCAAATCCAGTCTCAAGCACTGTGAAAGAGTTAACGGTTGCTTGATGGTGACTAAACAATGCCAGCTCTGGCCATTCCTACCAGGGCTACAGGTATATCATAGCCAGACCAAATAAAAACTACTCCTTGTTTTAACACAGATGGGCATCAGTTCTGTTATAACCACAACCAACAGCTCCCATCAGGAATGGTTCTTTTTGCTTCATTAATGGGAGAACATCTATGGCTCCCCTTTTCTTCCTCCTTCTGACACGCCTGCTTTGCTTCAGGAGAAAAAGCATTTCTTGGGCCGCTCCATACAACCCGGCACGATGCAGGGCAAGATAAAATCACCACTGTAAGGGAAAGCTGAGCTTTCCTTGGCCTCCCATGGAGCTGCTTTCTGATTGCCCACGAGATGCCCCTGAGGTTTCATTCCAGAACTGATGACTCTGACTGGTTGCCTATTAAAAACAAAAGCCCAGGTTTTAATGTGAAATTAGTTTGGATTTCTTGAAAATCTGACCCCTTCAACATCGCTTCAATTAGCTGCATGCATCACTTGCCCCTTTGAAAAGCCTTGGCCAGTGTGACTGAGCAGTAAAACAACTTCTGCACTTAAGCATCAAGACAGCTCCCTTTTGGGCTGCCCTTTGTTGTTGGCCAGGAAAATTTCCCCCCAGGTACTGTCTGTGGGCTAACAGCCATGCACACAGCTGTATGTTTCGAGAGCGCTGCAAACAGGGAATAGGAAAGTGGTCCCACGTCAAGGTCAATAAAAACACTGCCTCTTTTTGTCACTGAGGGAAAACTAATGACTACAGGCAAACGAAGCCCTTCAGAGACGACTGAGGGCACTGGGAGGGAGCTGATTTATTTGGGCATGTAGGCGGTAGAGCAGCTAGAAGGAGATACTCAAGCCCTGCCTCCCACATCTTCCCCCCAGGCAACCCTCAGGGGCGATCAGATGCACTCTGCTCTTTTCAAACCAGTTTGACATTACAGCCAAACCAATTTTTTCTTCCTTAGTGAAGCAAAGCAATCTGTTTCAAGAGAAAAGAAGAAAATAAACACCTATCGTGATCAGTAAGACCTACCCAAAACAGAAATCACAGCACTCCTCAAATACTCATTTATGAGATAAAGCTCGGTAATAAAAAAGTCACCCAGATTCCTTTCAAATAGAGGGCTACAATTTTAGCAAAGAAAGGGAGGAGGTCAGCATTTCTAAGGTCTATGAAGCTATGAAATCAAACTGAAACATTTCTGCTGTAATTCTGTAAGTCACCGAAGAGGACAAACTAATTCAGTAAGTGGTAATTCATCAGCTTCCTAATGTGACAGGTGGCATTTGTCACACAAATTTCACTTTGTCCTTTAAGGGGTGGTATTGCCCCATGCGCCTCATTTTTCTGACAACCTTCAGGATCCTGCCTCACCAACAGTACCAGTGGCAGGAGTGCATGGGAGACCTGTGCCAGCAGCTCTGCAAAAAATGGATGCTGCTTCCCATAATAAATTTCTGTTAGCAACAAATATTTTTTTCCCCCCAGAGTCAGCCTCAAGCAAGCTTTTTACAAGCAGTGCAGGTTAACCCTGAATTTCATCTTTCACAATTCATGAGCATGCCGTTTCTCACATTTTCAAAGACAAATGATTTGACGTGCACAGATGTACAGACACAGCCCAGGGCACATTACAAAGTTACCCCCCCCCCCCCCCTGTTTGTACTGGGATATCAGAACTGCCCAATAAATCCAGCCACTTGATCTTCATTATAGGATTTGCAGGTGCAGGTCCACGCATGGATCATGAGAACTGAAAACCTCACAGATGCTGGAGTGTCACACGTGCACTGAAAAACGGAGTCTGGGAGGCCAAGGTCAGCTCTTGCGGGCTGGCAAGTGAGCCATAGCTCCCCTGTCACAAAGCAGGTATTGAACAGCTCGATGCACTCCAGCAGCAGCTTCTGATGAGGTCAATTTCAGCTCAAGTCACTAAATAATTTAAATTTTTAGTACTAAAATCTGCTATAAAGGATATTTAAAAAACTTGAGTAAGCTTTTATTTAAGGGCATCTAAAAAGCTCTTAAAGCACTGCTGTCCAAGCACCAATTTTTTATCGCTGGCACTGGCTGTGTCACAGGAATTTCTTGCAGCACATATGTACCACGGGCACAGGGAAGCTGTGCAGCTTTGGAAATACCTCTTCTAAAAGCCTTTTTAAAAACATGAAATGCATTGGTTCATTTGCTTAGTAAACAGGCCCACTGTTTCTAGGAACACTTTTTCATGTTTTGAAATAAAAGGACTGATTTCCCTGCATCCTCCAAATCCCTTCTCCTGGGATAATGGGCTCACACCAGCAGTTCATCTGCTCCTGGGATTGTCCCAGCTGCCAGGAGCAGCAGAAGCATCCTGGGAAGTGCTGCGCTCATGGTCCCATTTTTCTCAAAGTCCATGCCATCTAGTTTCCAGGCATCCAACTCAGTATGAGCCCATTTACCTATGGTTCCCTGTATCAACTGTAGAAAGCCCAAGTTGTCTCCTTGGGGCAATTCAGTTCCTTCAGGATGTACATCATGCTGGAGAAGTGCCTCTGTCTGTCTCGGTATGCAGGAGAGCTAAGGGGGCTGCGCTTCTCGTTAGAATGCTCTCTCAGGGGCCTCACATTAAACGGGCTAAACCCAAGCCATAAAGGCTGGCTTCAGCCTGGAAGTGCACGTCTCAGCTCTCCTTCACATAAATGGGATTTTCCCACTTGATGTAATACAAGTAAGTTTGCATATCTGTGGGTATTTCTATTACTCACATGAAATGCATAGGATATTTTGTCAATAGCAACGTTAAAAGGATGCTTGGCAATTAAGGTGATGGGTTAATTATGCAAACAGTGGTTTTCCCCAGCACATGTACATTTGCTGTCTTACACGCTTCATTCATTGTCCACTAGCTCTTGTACTGTGAAAAAAATACAAATGGGAATCCCAGCTGCCTTTCATTGTAACATTTTATGTGCTACTGTCTAAGTTACTCCTGGGATTCTCAAGGATTGCGAACATACAAACATATGTAAACCATTCTATTACGTCTTTAGATATGGCACAAAATATTTAAATCAAGGTTGCACTAAACTGGCATATGTGATGGAAAGAATTTGTATTTTTGTTTTACAGAGGGGCTCGGTGTCTGAGCTGAGGTCTCAGTCCTGCTTTGCTTGAGACAAGTTTATATTACACATTATATGTCTTTGGCAATTAACTTTCAAGAAAAACAGAAAATACTTAGGCTTTACAGGCCTTTGGCTAGTGGTCTACATGTTACCCAGCTTTGTATACTCCAGTGCTGTTATATATAAAGCATTTCAATCTGGGCTGAAGTTTAAGCACAGCAACAGACCAAATGAAAGCGGTTCTTTTTTTTCCATGAATGAAACCATGATTCTAAAATTGTCAGAAGGGTGTAGGGAAATCATGGGGAAAACAGGAAAAAAGTATAAAAAAGACATGTTCCCTTAGCTCTTGTAGGCTATGGGACTCAGGAGATTTCCCTCCCTACAAAAAAAAAAGCCTCATGAAAAACCAGATAACGTTTGAAAATTAAAAAGTATAAACCAACAGGAATGACAGAGGCAGTTGCTGGAAGGACTTAATGTGCTGGATAGAGATTAGAGGATTTATTTCTACCTCAACAACAGTACAATTAAAAGTCAGAAGATAAGTGGTAAATATAACAACCTTGCTATAAATACTCTAAATGAGAAAAACTCTGCACATGTCGAAAACACAACATTTAAGAGGTTGTTCATTAAATCCCCTACGGATCAACAGCATTTTTTATTTATTCATTCTTCCTAGCTTTTTTTTAAACTTTAACATGAATTTATCATGATTTATTAGCACATTGATTAAAGGTGTTTGTTGCAGAACATCATACTTTAATGTATCTGCTAACAAAGTGATTTGCAAATATGTTTTGGAAGGAATAGAAGGCAAAGAAAGAAAATACCACCCTACATGGTACAGAGCCACTGAAAACTTGGAACATTTTCCTATATGCAATGCCAACACCATGTTAATAAAGCTGTAGGAGCAAAGGCCAAAAGCCCCTAGACCCATATCTAACACTTTTTCCTCCCCCAAAAATCATCCGCACCTGCTTCTGCTGATCTGGGCAGTGCACTGTGCCCTGGGGGTCGCTCCCCGAGCCAGCCCTGCCAGCGGTACTCACGGTACTCACTCATGCGAGGGGACACCGTTGGCGACAACGCCTTCGTAGTGGCTGATGCCCTTCTGCTGGGTGACGCTGATCTGACCGCCCAACTCATCCGCGATAACGCCTGCATGTATCGCTGACTTGCACAGCAGCGAGGTCTGAAAGGCAGAAGCCGCCAGAAGCCAAAGCTCAGAGGATCAGTCTGACAAACTGCTAATGCTTTCACTTCCAAGCCACTTTTATACAGGTGTTACAGCTCATAAAATCCAGCAAAGGATCAAGAGGAATAAGAGGCAGGGGAGCGAGAAAGAACAGTAATCTTTTGAAAAAAATAATGTTTCCAAAAGTCACCTTCCCCCCCCCCACACATGAAAAAGCAAATAATCCGCTTCTAAGAAGGTGCTGTAAGATTGTAACCTAGTAAATATTGTGTCACTCCTCAGGAAAACAAAGTCAAAGGCAACGGCAACTCTTCTTTGCAAAGACAAAACAGTAATTACTTGATGGACTGGCCTGAAGGCAGACCTATCTGTTACTGGCCTTAGAATTTTGAGTCACGTTAGGAGATTTGGCTGTGATGACTGGCTACTGCTGGGTTTTAAGTACAGCCCATTTGCCAGTATTTGAGGTGGGATAATGCTGAAAAATACAGGCAGAACAACTTGTATGCCAACTAGGTAGCAATAACATACCACTGGGCTAGGTGAGAGCAGTAAAGTGCCAGTGCAAAGATGCAAAGGAGACATTCCCAGGGGCTACTGGCAGAGACTGGTTTCATTCGGGGCTATGCTACTCAACAGGCTGGGATGCCAAGCTGGGGTGCTAGGCTGTCCCCTTGAAGGAGTGCTGGGAAGTGTGGGGACACAAAGGCAGCAGGTCTCCAGGAGAGCCCTGCAGGTTCTTCCCATCAGAAAAGCTGAATCCCCCTTTAACAAAAATTCCTCAGCGCAGATAAGATCTGCATGAGGTCATGCCATGTGCTGTTTTTCTTTCCTAATCACCCGAATGAAGGGCAGGAATAACTCCAGCTAATTAGAGTGTAATGTGGCGTTTCTTTGTTTTTTCAGCTCTGCCACTTTCCAGGCTGGAGCAGTGTGCTCAGTTAACTGGAAGAACAGGTTAAACATGAACACTAACTTTTTGGAAACTCAGCAACTGCTGTATTTGTGATGGGGAGGGATTTTACTTCAGTGGTATGATTAAACTTATTCCACTGTGAGAGATGTAAAGATTTCACAGGCACCTGGTCTAGTGGAAGGTGTCCTGCCCACAGCAGGGGGGTTGGAACTAGATGATCTCTTAAGGTCCCTTCCAACCCAAACCATTCTAGGATTCTATGATGGGAGGACAGTCCAGGGTGAGGGACAGAGAGAGCAGAGCACTGTGTGGTATGAACTGTGGATAAATGCAAACACTCAGGCAACTTCTCCGCTTTAAAGAACGAGCAGTCAAAACAACCCAAGAGGTTGATAGTTATCAGTGGGATGTGATTAGGCAGTGTATAGTATTTATTTCATCTAACAGCAGATTGCTGGGATACTGCAGGCATGATCTTAAAGAAAACCCGCGTGTTACTGAAATATTTTTCCCTACGAGAGATAAATTTAGAAAAGAAATGCACATGGGCTCCAAACAAGTAAAAACCAAAGTCGCAGAAATATTTAAAATGTCAATGGCCACTGCCTCAAAAGGCAGAAACCCAATGCAGGGTTCTTCCAGAAAGCCAGAAACCACAAGTAGTCAGTAGGTGTATTTGACAGTCAGTGGACTTTGTTCTCACACAATTGATTGGTCTGTTTGAAAAGTGTCTCCGTGTGCTTATATACTGATAACATACTCATATACTGACAATAAAAGGTATACCTAACACAGCTGGGAAGAATTACTGACAAAAATCAAGCAGAAAAGGTGAAACGAAGTTGTGCTATGCTTCTCTCTTCTGTCTTAGAAATTTCCCTTCATTACTCTGTGTACTTACATCTCTGTATCCTTCTCTGATATTCCCAGAAATGTCACCTGCTATGTCCCTGCAGCCAGCAGGACAGTATCTGCTGTAGTGAGAGAAAAGAGGCTTGTTTAAAATATGAACTGTAGTGATGATACACAGAAACAAACTCATACAGAAGAAATGTTCTCAAACCAATAAGTATTCTAGCAGTAAGTTCTAGCTGATGCTCTGTTCATGAGTCTACAAGGTAAACAAATAGGCCCTCGAGTTCCTGAGTGGATTGCACAAATTAGCACACAAAGAACCAGAGAAGTTTTGCAAGGACATTTCTGTTTAATCCTCTTGTTCTAGAAATATTACCACATGAGTTTTCAGCACAGCCCAGATAAGAAGCCTACATGCACATCCAGACACAGCCAGAAAAGCACAATTTATTACCATTTCAAATCCTATCACAAAGTTCAAGGAACCACGAAATTACAGGTTGTCCTCAGATAATCTTGTATCAGCTAGGATGTGATCTGTTCTCAGGAGAAGCACTGATATTTGAGGCTACTTTGAATTTCAAAGTGGAAACTCTTTTTAAATATACGATGTATACGTATGCCCTAATGAGAATTGCTGAGAGCTCTGTAACTCCATGCCCTCATTTTTCTGGGCTGCAGACTTCCATTCTGCACTACTGCTTCCCACAGCCAGGCCTTGCAGTATTACAGCATTGGAGCTCAAAAAAATTCTCCAGAAAACCAGCACGATGACATTTTCTAACAATTGAACCAGATGACAGATAGGGCAAAGCAAGCCAGAATGCTGAGAGCTGCAAACCCTCTTTACCTGTATTCAGCCTTTGTGTAGTGGTTTGCTCGTTCCAAACACGTGATTAGATCTGTGAAAAGTTTACAAATGTCAATCCCCATTGCAGCACATAGAAATGTAGACAAATATTTGGCTAAACATGAAATTAGTTTGAAAACCTGTCGGTATAATACTTAAGCAATTTTATTAGAAAGCAACAGAAAGAGGTTTTCCCTCTTTCTTTTCATCTCCTTTTTCTCCCTGTCTGTGCAAAGTTGCACAGACCCCTGGAACATTAAATGCAGGAATCGAATCTTAATGTCTCCTATTCCTTCATCCTATCACTGCGTGGTAGAGGCTGGAGCCCAGAATACAGTGGTGCTTCAAGGAGAAGGTACTGATTTTATCTTTCACTGGGCCTGTGTTGCAAATAGTCTAGGTAAGATTTCAGCAACTATTATATCTGGTTAATGTTACAACTGCTTCTGTACACATGCTATTAATATCATGGTTCATGCTAATCTGGAAATATTTAGGACAAAACATTCTGACTAAAATCTGTGTGTGTAGAGAAGATAGATAATGAAATAGGAAGGACTATGCCACTAATCCTTTACTACTTTGGCATTTCACTTTACCTGGATGATCACTGCTGGCATAGGACAACAGAAAGCCTCGTCCTGACACGTGGGATCCACTCTCAAAGTGAATAGTCGCTTCATTGCTATCCAGAATGATTTCTTTGGGGATGGGCATCACATTACCACAGTAGGGCCCTACAGAGAGAACAAAGATTTCAGAAGTTTAGATGACATAATTAGGCTGGAATATTCTCACAATTAGCAAACAGTTTCATAACACACTCATTCTCCTTCAGTACCAATCCAAATGTTGACAAAAGGGTTTTGGCTTCAGTCCTTTATGGGTACGAGATCCAAAGTTACCCTGAGAAGGAGTGGCCAGGATCCAGTTGTCTCTCCATGGTAGCAATTCCAGCATCTACTTCTCTCATCACATAAGCCTTAAGAGAATGATTAATGCCCTTCAAGCCTTTGAAGTACAGCATGCTTACAACCAGCAGTAACTCATTAGAAAAAAGAACAGAACGTTCAAAAGCAATCCAAGGGCTCTACACAGGGTCTCCTAGATAAATTCTCCAGGCACGAACAGCTCATGCTGCTGTAGCACAGCAGCCACCCAGGAAAGATGAAGATCACAAACAGGGTACCTCGTTTTCAAGGACCTGTGTGCCACAAGCCAAACTGTAGTATAAGGCAGTACCACTTGACTCAGAACCTGTCTTGATTTATTTTCCCTTAAAAACATCATCGTACTATTGAAGTACACAGGTCAAGTCCCTAGAGTTTTAAACAAAAAGAGAGGGGGAGAGAGAGAGGATGATGAAGGGAGCAGGACAGGGAGACAAGAACCTTGAGCTTACACTGAATTAGATAAGGGGTTTATAGCTACAAACTGCAGTATCTTGGAACACTTTGGGACACTCCTTCCTTGTGACAGCAGGCGCGCCCAGGACTCTTAATAATTACCTTTTCTTTTTCAGAAGTCAGTTCCTGAGGGGAGCTTTCTTTTGAGATTGCCACAGTTTTTGCTTTTGCCTCCTGTCACCACACCTGGGTGGCAAACGCTTGTCCCTGGCTGCCCTCAGGAACAGATGACACAGAAAATCCAAAGCAGTCTGGGTAGACTTTTCTGAATTTATGAGGATACTTACAATGTAAACTGCTAAGAAGAGACTTTTGTAAAACATCAAGCTGTTCTGTTTCCCAAGAGAAAAAACAAACAAGACCCTTCACAAGCCCTGAGCCCACCTGTTCTGTTAAGGTTAATGGCAGCTTTTGTGTCCTAAAGGAAATCCTCCAGATGAAAAATGATCACTTGCATTTTTCCTAGATAACCTCATTTTATTGCTGGTGGGTACTTTAGGGCAACATGGAACTGACTTTTGAAGTACAAAAAATTACAGTCACAGCACAACATGAATCTGATGAGTGGTACCCTTCCTAACAGGCTCCTAAGAGCTTCTTCATTTTGCTTGATCCCGTTGGGAGGATCTCTCCTGAATACTTCATTGGCCTTATAACAACTATAAGATCAGCCTACAGAGTAGCCCAGTCGGATCCAACGACAGCCAGTTGTCAGCAGAACTGGACAAACCAAAGGAGGAAGTCTGTCTTTTGGCTTATAAAAATCATACAGCGAAGCCAGGCAGGCAGGGAAACAAGCGACAAGTGTGACATTTCCCTGGAGTACTCGTGTTTGAAAATGACTCATGACTTAGTCAGAGAAAACAATGTCTATAAAAAGGGTTAAACAAATTGCTTAGGAAATGAACTTATCAAAAAGACAGCATCTGACACTGTGTCATACCAGACAACTGCACGAGTGATTTATTTGAGAAGGTCTTTTGTGTCAGATTGCAGTGGGAGAAGTAAAGTGCTAACTTAGATTATTTTTTTTTCAGGAGAGAGAAAAGGGAAGAAGACAGGGAGGCATCACATTTCTTCAAATTAAAACACCTGAGAAAGCTTTAGTCCTTTTCTTCCCTCATGGACTGTCTCTACATATTTTCTCACAAGTGCTCTCTGGCTCTCTCCCTCGCAGCCATTGGCAGTGACCTATCTCCTCTGTAGGTATAATTGAGATGGCTGATTCACTCAACCACACACTGGCTGGATCAGGGCTTATGTGTCTCCTCCAGCAGCAAGTCTACATACGTTCCAGATAATTATACAAAGAAATCACATGTCATGAGCAAAAACAGTAAAATAAAATAAAATAGTCTAGACACATAAGAGTTTTATAATCCAAACAAAAGCCAAAAATTCAGAAACAATCAGCTTAAGAAATCGGCCTGCAATGCCTAAAGACAAGTTTCTACTTTTAAGTAATAAATACAAGAAGAGTTACCAGGCTATTACTGCCAAGAGAAGTTCTGGTGCACTGAGAGATTCCCATCAGTAGCTCAAAACTAAGGAGGCCCAGGATTAATTCCTTAAAGGATATAGAAGCAAGAAAGAGCATACACTTTCTGGTGGAATGGATGAATGAAGGAAGAAATATTTTCCGTAAGTTTATCGCTTTTCTGCATAGACTTGGAAAGAAAAAATAGGGGGACATCTATCATTACTACAAAACATTCACTTGTTCTTTCATTGCAAACTGAGGAAGCCTTGCAAAATATGTCAACACATTTCTTCTCAGTAATTCAGGTAATACCCTATCAGCACTACACTCCCAGGTCTTCAGACTTGCCTGAGGTCTAGCACAGTTTATTTCCATGCTATCAAATACAGAAATGAGAACTGAGAGGTAGGGTTTAGAAAAACATATAAGCGGTATCTCACCCCTCTATTGCTGTTCTCAGAGAAACCAAGGAGACACCCGTTTGCCTTAGAGGTTCTTTACTCCCTGAAAGAACTAGAGACACATGCAGTCTGTATTTAGAAAAAGGTGGTGGTCCACTCTTTTCAGTGCTTATTGTGTTTAAAATGACCAGTATAAGCACCTTTCTGATTTGATTTACCCAGAATATTGTTTTAGGTTTAGCTGCACCTCTCTCCATTTTGCCAAGGTTTTGCTGAGTAGCCTTTTTAACCTTTTAATTCTCTTCCAAGAAATTTGCCAGGAGGACAACTAGTAATGCTTAGAAAATAAAACCAATTCAGGGCCAAGACAATTCTTTGGGTTTAGTTTTGACTGATAAGAGAATTGTACGCTTTCATCTGTTTTCCAATTCTCTTTAAAAAATAATGTCTTTGTTTTTAACCACAGGTACTCTTTCCTATGCACTTCCATACAGCAGTCCTCCATTTCCGCTAATGTAAAGCCAGAGAAAGGATAGTCTCCCAGGCTCCGTGATGTGCCTGAATTAGATGCACTTTCTATATCCACAGCAACACCTAGATTTCTTCTCCACTCACTTACCCATTACCTTGAATGCACATATTGTGAGATTTTATAGACATTAGAAGATTAAAACCAATCAGCATCTGTGCACATCAGACTTCATCTTAAAACTGTATTTACTAGTCAGTATTTTCCACTTGCAATTGAGGTGACAAAACCACTACTTTATCGACTACTTCGAAAACTCACATGTTCCCTTCTTCTCTGTCCATTCCACCTAGGATTTATTGATTTCCCCAGGCTGTCTGTATGAATACTGTACAACCATAGCGGAGAGGAGGGATGATGGAGAAAGCCTTGGTTTGTGTCTGGTATGAAAATGAGAAACTTGTTTATAGGGGTTCTGCTAACTTCTACTGCAGCATTTGGACTTGACTCTGGATAAATATTTAATTCCTGAACCTGGGACTAAGCCAAAAGTTTTTTAAGATCCCTTTTGAGAACTGCCAGATCACGTTATCAGTTTTTCATCTTCTAATGTTAGTTTGAGGTGGGTTGTTTTGCATATTTGGCTTGAAAAACAAGTCATGAATGCTGGTCTCTCTCCCTGCTTCCTGTTAAAGTGACTCGGCTGGAGCTCTGCTGGGGTAAGCAGGCAGGTTTATTTACTAAGAACAAAGAAAAGCATTTGATTTAATAAACAGATGTGCTACATGTCATGGAACTGAGTAGGTATTTTCCATATTTCAGTATTGCTACAACTAGACGCCAGGTCCTTTTCTTCCTTCTGTGTCTCATTAACGAGCTGACCCCACCATGGTTCCGTCTGTTCGCTACAGATTCTTTAATATATATGTTTTTTTTAAATTATGCAGGAGAGCTATTAGGAGCCATGGGATTTCAAATGTACCTAATTTAATATTCTCGATAATTAAACTAACATTTAATGTCGTCCAGAACTTCTGATGTGTTAGTACGGTTTAGGCGGCTTACATGAAATACTTTTATTTTGGAATCACCGCCTCCAAGCAATATTAACATCCTGCAAGATACAGGGTAAATTGTCTCGTGGATATCCTTTGGCTGGTTCCTCTGGAGACTGAAGAGACTATTTTACATGTTGTTTATATTTTAAATGTTAGCAATAGTCTACTGCTTTTGTCTTTTTCCTAATAGTGTTGTTTTGCAAATCTGACGATCTTTACTGCATTGTCTGGTTTTATGAGGTCTAGTTTACTTCTCCTGTCAACCAGGCTCTGGCATACTTCCTGAGATTGCTTTGCTGAATTATGTTCCTTTATTTTTTCTACTTCCCTTATGAAGCACTGTGCCTAGAGGACCCTTCTCTCACACCAGCTGGCAATGCCTACATGCCATTTGTTTCTGTACATCTTAATACTTTCTGCCTCTTCTGTAAGGGTTTTGCTTCCTTTCAAAAGTAATTATTTCCCTCTTTAGCTATTGCATATTCACCTTACTATGCTTGTTCTGCTTTCAAATTCCTCAACTTCATTTGAAATCTGAAGCTTAACATTCACAGAGGTCCTTAAGAAACTCAGTTTAGACATCAATGCATGACATCCTCTGTTCAACAGGGAATCTTCTCCCTTTTTTCTGTCTTTACTTGCAGAGTAAGCCATAGCTAGTGAGCTATGTAGCTCGCTACATGGGTGTAGCAATGATCCTATGGATTTACCTCTCCAGGATTATAATTTCCTAACTTTTGTTTGGGGGAAACAATGTTTAAATTGTGATCCTTACAGTCAGTAGCTTTTCTCAAAGAAAGCAATTTGGAAGTACCTCAGTAGCAGGGGAAAGACAGGGGATGCGAGGAACGCAAATTATACTTGCTTCACGTTAAGAGCTAAAAGCTCAGCCAGAGTGCAAGTCTTTCACAAACAGCCCACAAAACAAGCAAGGACCCATTGCATGAAAACATCTGCATTTTTGAAATTCATCCCCATTCCACCTTCACACAAATGCTTCACTTTGATAAGCAGTAATTCTTCCTCTCCCCCTTACTGAGAGGAGAGGTCTTCTCCACTCCAACCCTGCCACGCACATGCGCAGGGATAACCAATGTGACCCTACAAGGACATGCCAGGAGATGAAAAGTGCTGCTCTGTGTCCTTTGCAGAACATGGGGAAGGTGGCGTTTAATACTCAGTAGATAGGAGTTGACAAAAGTAGTCAGCATGAGACAGGCTGGTTATTCAGCGTTTAACTCTGTGCACCACAGTCTGACCTCAGCCTGAGCAGAAAGCATTTCTCATTTAAGGAAAAACAAACATAACTTTCAGTTAACATTTCCAAAGCGTTGCCAAAAACTGTGATAAAGGCACCCAAGTAGCGTCAGGCCGGAGAAGTAATTACAATTTAAGAAGGGAGGCTCTGGGCCACCTGCACAGGCTGTAGGTCTGCCTGACCTGCTTGACCTCAGGTGAGACCCCCCACTTCTAACATGGCTGTGGTTTTAGCCAAACCCAAAGACAGGAGCACAGCAACAGTTAAGAATCATTAATAAAGAACTGCAGCTGTTTAACAAAAACCACAGAAAAATACACAATACATTTTATGCAACTAAGAGGAAAAAAAAAGAGTTCATTTGATAAAACAAACACAGACATTCTACGTTGCATAAATCTTTCCAGAGCTGAAACCTTGGGATACTGCAACCACTCAGGCGAAACCTAATGTTAGAAGAGTTCTGACTATTAAGAAACTGCTCAACTTGATCTTCAGCGAGAACTTGTCTGGGCATTTCCCTGGATTTCCTGAAATACCAGAAACAATACTGTAATAACAAGTTTCCTTTGAGGGGCAAAAAAGAAACCTGGACACTCCCTTTATTCAAGCAAGACACTTATTACAATACATAATAAGGAAAGACCAGTTTGATGAATCCCCTCAAGTCATAATGACAGGTAGAAGGCATCCAAAAAGCGCTCAGTTCTCCTGCACACCCACACCTGTGTGCATACAGGCACATGCACACACTCAGTCAGCATCCGTCAGACACTCATGTATCAGTAAATGCTCAATTTGTCTAACAACTCTCAGTGATGGGGTGCAGGGAGGAGGAAGCATTTTCAGTAATTTCTCTATCTATTTGACGCTACTTACAGGCTATAAATTATGCAAGAACAAGGTAACTGCACTAACTCTCCAAATTATTATTAGTCACTCAGCAGATCTGACATCCACCCCAGAGGAACACATCAACCTCCTACTGACTGCAAGTGAATGGAGAAGTAAGTAGGCACTTATCTCTTCTTTCATCTATCTCTCCAGTCAAGACTGATGATCATCTCACCAAATTAAGGGAAAAAATATTAAGCCATTAGTTGGGGAAAGCGAGGGGAAAAAGTAAGAAAGAAGGGTCAAAAGAGGTACAGAAATCTGATAAAGACATTCAGAGAAACTGACTAAAAGCAGGTCCTGTCGAACTTCTAAAACATTTTTATGTTACACCTTCACAAGTAGTGAAAGTTTTGTTCTTGAGGACTACAGGGCCCACATAGTTAATCTTGTTTTCACGTATTCCTTTAACTAATTAAAAAATCAGAAGCTCTTATTCAGAGCTCAGTATTTTTAATATGCTCAGCTAATGCTATTAACTTGAGAAGAAAAGCATTTCAGTAAAGGTTGCACCTTGTCTACACCATGACATCATGCTTTATATTTATTTTTATTCTAGATTTTCCTTCTGTGGGACAAAAACCCTCCATATTTTCATCCAGTGCAAAGCTATGCCTTTGAAACAGAACATAATCATCTATTTATTTCCCCCAGAGACAACACGTGCAAAGCTGTGCTAATATTTAAAGGTTTGTCAGACAAAGGTGATTCAGTTTCAGCAAACCTGGTGTTAGACTACCTTTGCTAACTGATGAT
Source organism: Falco cherrug (assembly GCF_023634085.1). Classification (NCBI taxonomy): domain Eukaryota; kingdom Metazoa; phylum Chordata; class Aves; order Falconiformes; family Falconidae; genus Falco; species Falco cherrug. The sequence continues at coordinate 61,898,513 of NC_073702.1, forward strand.
TAATATTTTCACATCTAAGTCTGGATACAAAGCTAACAGTTTGAAAGAAAAGGCTTGCTACAGGTTTCTTCCTCCTGTGAACATCAGAGGAATAGTCTGCAGAGTAATAACCCAGAGATACAGTGTTCAGCAACTTTATGTCTCCAGTTTTAGAGCTTCATTAAGATTATATAATGACTTCCTTTTGATTGCAATATTGGAGAAATCTAATTGCAGTGGCTGCTTTCACAGGTCCATCAAAGCTGAGAAGTATCTAAGGTGAGAAGAACTGTAGCATCACATTTGTGTCCCATTGAGCAGGGAGGCTTTAGGAGACAAAACAAGGCTTTTCTAGGAAGGAATTAGATTCATAGTACTATTCTATCAACTTAAAAATTTACGGAATGCTCTGAACTTAAATAAAACTTGCATGTAAGTCACCTAATCCGTAGTCACTGACTTACAAAAGTGAAGAAATCCATGTTATGACTAACATAAATCAATCAATCCATTCATTTATATATGACAGCTTCCCCTTACTACATGGAACATAAATACCCCAAACATGAATTGAGTTACTCCTCGCTGTACTGCGTGAATCCCAGCAGAAGGTTATAACGATGAATGAATCACAGCTAAATGTAAAGACAGCACGTGGGAGAAATCTGAAAGGAAAACAATACTTTGTCATCTGAAGACTTGTTTACACTAATTTTATATTTATGCACATAATCTAGTGTTTTGCCTATGACCAATTTCTAAGCTTCAGATACACTCCTCAACAGATGTTTGTATGCATACCAACATTCTCTTTTGTCTTCTGTAGAGCTGAAGAGATCAGCATGGTATTTAAAACATACTTCCCTTTAGACCTTATTGTCTTATAATTGCAAACCTCTTCTATAAAGAGCAAAGACTGCTTGGCTAATTTGAAACATGAGTAACATTCACACCACCAGCTTTCATACTTGGCTTTTTAGGTTTTCCTTTTTAAACCCAGGTCAAATACAGAAAACATGCAAAGATTAGTTTTTAATTGCACAGATGTTTTCAATGCCTGCAAAATCTTTTCAACTCTCCACTGTCCAGTGAAAGATTTCAATGGCAAAGGTCAATATCTTCGTGGCCAAAGGGAAGATGTCGTCCTGCCTGTAGATGTTCATGAAGAGGGGAGGGTTGCAAAGAGGAGATCTAGGCTCAGAAACAGCTACCTAAAAGGTCATTTAACAGGCTGAATGGACTTCACAGTGCTTACTCACAAAACTTCTTTTGTTTATGTAAATGCATATTAAACCCCAGAGCTATAGCAAGACTATTGAAACAACCGACTTACAGAAGCTCTTATCTCATCTATGAATTCCCATGTGTTTTAAAATACAAGTAATATTATGAATTTATGCATACAGTGCTATTTCCACACTGGTTTTCCATATGGATTTACCTGAATGTAGAGCAGAGACTCTGTAGGTATGCTAGTGGGAAAGTCTACAGCAAGCTGCAGATCACAAAAACCATTACAGATGGTATGCCTGCCTAAGCTATAAAACTTGTTTAATCATATGAGTAAAATCTGCTAATTGTGCAGTTCGTTACTGCGAATGCAAATTTACAGTCCACATGCACCAGACATTACCAGTCAGGTCTGAAAATGGGTGGGGGAATACTTTAAAGAAATTCATTATATGGATTTCATTGCATAACACACAGGTATTTCATGGTTGCAGGCTGAGTAACTGCAGACTGAACTACATGAAGATACCTTCAGGCTGACATGTAAGGAGCCGGAATTGCCATCAACATCCAAGATTTTTCACTTCAGAAAACAATATATTGATTTATCCTTGTTTCCTAGAAAAGCCTTTGATTACAATTGTCAAGATAGCATCCATAAAAATTGTTCAAAGATACAATAATGCAATACTCATCACCAATCTCTTACTGCCAAGTACAAACTGCTTCAGCTGAACGCAACTCATTACTTACCAATCTGAAACGAAGGAAACAACATAAAAAAACCATCCCAGCACACACAGAGATGTTCCCTATGCTTCAAATCAAGCTCTATGCAAGGCTTAGGCATCAACACGTCACTACCCGCTCTTAGCAAAGGCAATTTCAAAACGTATACTCCCCCATGAGAACAATAATTACCTTTACCTTCCTTTGCAAGCAAGGCTATAATACTTCACCTGATCTTATCTTACCAGATGAGTGATAGGCCTATCATGCTCATGAATGAAAGGCAATCACCCCCTCCTACTACTAAGATATCTTATGAGTCCTCATCTTAGGAGAGCCACACAGTTTATTGAGCCAAGCAATGAGCTGGGTGAGCTGAAAACCTGCAGAGGCTCTATATAGCTCATCTCTTCATCGTCTTTTCCCATTGAATCCATTCTGCTTGTTAAGTCCAGTACAGCACATTCAGCCTCAGCTGACTGAAGGGCTAGAGCCCACTCCCAGCAGGCAAAATTTTATGAACTGTCAATCCATTAGTTTCTTTCTGCAGTGTGGAACTTCTTGCAGCCCTGACTTTAAGTTGGACTTGTGAAAAAGGGTGCACTGACTTGAAAATCAGTTTGACTCTTCTAGAAAGAGCAGATCAAAAGTTTCAGCGACAACTGGCTGAGAAAACTGATTTGAGAATGGCCTCAGGTTCTCCCTGTGGGGGATCCCGTTGTCATTATGACTGTTTTAAGTGCACAGCTGTAGCAGATTACTCACTTATCTTCCTGCGCAAATCTCTCACAGGAGTGCAGACTGGCTGCACATATTTAATGTCTTCGAGTATTAAAGCCTGTATATTAGCAAAGGTTATCAGTGTCTAATAGGTAGCATTAACAAAGGTTACCTCCTCTCTGAGCCCTGAACTGCCTAGGAAATAGAGACGTGCAGGATCATTGGCTCCAGTTTCTCATCTCGCCTCTGTCTAGCCCGTGAGCTACCCGAGAAGGGTACAGGGCCGATACAGATCCACGTACTTGCTCTACCAAAGCTGTGACAGTACGGCTCTGCAGGCCTGAGGGCAGAGCCCCTGCAGTGGATGCGCCAGAAGCAGGCACAAGCCCCGGTGGGCCCCTCCACAGAGCAGCATGGCAGCACCTCCAGCCTTGGCAGAGCAGCACACGGTGCGGTCAGTGGCCTCCCATACTGAGAACAGCACACTTGAATACAAAAAAAGAGGAGGAAAGGACAAAAGCTGACATTTCTTCCATTCTGCTGACCCAGCCTTTACTCACATTTCTACCAGTTCATGCATCAACCACTGCCTTATCTTTTACATACCATGCAATGTTGAAGAGCTCTGGATGGTAAGGTAGCTGGATTCACATTTCTGTGATTCGATATCCAGATCTCCAATTTTTAAGATGAGGCGTTTTCCTGGAGGCACTTGGATTTTCTTTTCACAAAGAGTGTAGTTTGGGTATGTCCCGGGATAGTTCTTGGATGCCAGGGTCCCACTATCCTGATACATCACCATGTGCCCACATCCATCCCCTGCAGCAGGAGAAGAAACAAGGAAGGGAAACAAAACATATTCCTCAATAAAAATGCATAAGAAAATGCTGGTCACATAATCATCTCACGTGCGCTTCCACCTTTTAAAAAAGCATTTTGTTTTACTCCACCTCAGTTATGCTATCGTTGGAACATTGGCAACAAATAAACACAGTCATATTTCTCTTGTAAAGCGGGAGAAAGGAGGGCTGGAAATACTCATGAACTAAGATGTATTTGACAGTCCTGTACAAGCAGAGTCTCTCTGGCTTTCTGTTTTACAGCCAAATCCTACTGAAACTCTGAAGGTGCAATTCCACATGTAATAGGTAGGATGGTTCCTTAAACTGTTTTCTCCCAATTCTTGTTCCACAATTTATTTCCATAGAAAGAACCATCAGAGAGAGGGTAACTGAATCACACATGAAAGCACAGACATGATTTAACTACGTACTGTCACAGACCTGACTCATCTTACTTTCCTGTTGGTTTGCTTGCACCACTTGCACAATACAAAAAGCCCAGGGGGCAAGGCAAAACCACAGGAGGGGCTACAGAAGTGGGACGTGCATTGTTAATGGTACACGGACTGCTTCATGGTAGCATGCCTGGAGATCTAAGTGGTGCCGCTTCCTTGCTCCAGGGGTGAAGGTAGGTGCCCACAAAGTGTGTTTCTGTGGCACTGTGTAGGAGCCAGCTCAGCTTTGGAGCCTTTCCTTGGTGGAGAGGCATTGGAGGAGCAGCTGCAGCAGAACGCATGACAACAGGAAAAGGTACATGGAAATACATGGAGGGATGTGGGGACGGACATGGAAAACAGGAAGCATCCATGGAGGGGAAGGAAGCAAGTATCAGATAAAAGACCTTGACTACTAAATGAAGTAATTTTTGCTGAACTATTTAAAAGTGTACTAGTAACTTAAAATGTATATATTAAAGCTTAAACCATTTCATTCTGCTGAATCTTCCAAATCATGAAAACTATTGCAACAGTGGAACCAGTCCCATAGATACGGGCATATAACAGGCAGTCCTTGGTTTTAGGTCAGTTAGGGCATCGGCACTATTTACATGAGTCTTGTATTCTGTTATCCTTTATCACTGCAAAACCAATGTTAGTTCCAGAAGTGTTAATAAAATAAAGAATCCTGCAGAGCTGGGAATTCACAATATTCACTTTAACTACCCAAAATTTTACCTTTGGGGATATTTTAGTAAAACTGTTTTGGTCTGTGCACTTCAATGACTATCTGAATTTCCTTCCACAATCTCTAGGAGGAACAAATTTAAAGTTTGATAAGATTATTTTAAAATGAACAACTAAAAATGAAGTGTTGATAAAGAAACGTGCCATACCAGGGGTTGGGGGGAAGGTGGCATGCTGTGCAAAGATAAGCTCCAAGCTATCAAACTTCAACTTGCTACTATATAATTACACTGCCATTTCATCCAACTCACTCAACCACTTTTTCACAAGAAACAGAATTTATTTTGAAGCCTTATCTTTATCACTAGCTTTTTTGCCTACAATTTAATTTTGTCACAGGTTCATGCTTGGAATAGCGGTGAATAGAAGACATAGATCCAAAATCATATCACCATAAAACATATTAATTTTTTTTTCAGAGCTCCTTGTTCGCATACTTTAAGACACATCCATTTTTCAAGTTTTTTATTCAAGCATTATTGATTTCATAATACATAGGAAAATGCTCAGGATGAAAGGCAAACTGGCCTCTTGAGCAAATCATCTTTTAATGGAAACTTTCTACAACAGGAATAAAAATATACAGAGTAATACAGTACACAAGCTATCAACTTTATGAACCCAGAGAGGTGTCCACAAAGATCCAAGCAGTGTAAAACCAGATCATGTGCAGCAGGACACAGGACAACCTTGCTGCCTGTGTAGCCAACTGCTGCGTACTAAAAAAGAACTGCCCGTGGCCTTTAATTTACACTGTGTGTTTCTATCAGTAAGCATTTACTTTAGTTGGACTGATGAAAATAAAGTAACTACAACCCAGAACTTGGTTTGCAACTTACCCTTATTGGGAAAGAAAAGGAAAAAACAAAGGGAAAAGTTACACAACCACAACAAAATGTCATGGGGATGAACTCCTTAAAATGAAAAGTCTAGTGTTGCACAGTCTTCCCTCGCTGGGCTATGTTCTGGCCTGTGTCACATCGGTACAACCCCAAGGACCCATTGTGGTACAAAACTGAAAAGACACTGCTATCATGGTAAGACCCTGACAGCTGTCCAGGTCACAAAGCATTGTATTTCTGCAGAAAGCGTACAGGCAAAACTGGGCACCAGACACCTCAGCCTGCCAATCTCCGTTGAGGTTATACAAGGTCTTGTTCCCAGGGAAACTCCTTTTTTTTTTTTTTACATCTGCCTTTCAGTCAGTGTTGAAGCGTATTAACACCAGAATACCTTTTGAGCTGAGAAAGCATAAATGCTATTTTCCGACTTTTCACTGATGAAGCATGGTCATTCAAACACTCCAGCTGGTGAGAGGCAAGCACAGCACCATCCTGCCTCGTAACATCCCTTGTTGCCTCTGTTCTGTCTGCCTCAAAGGAAAAGGTCATGACAAAAGCTTGTTCACCACAAGAACCAAAGCAGCGTGCAAAAAGTCAGACCAAGCCCTAGTAACTATTGCTTCTTACAGAGAAGCCTGACTGCAGCTCTAAATTTTTAATTTCTCAGCAAGATTACCACAGCAAAATAAAAATCTTGGACTGAAATTTGCTAGGAAATGCACCCTAGGCAAGGAGTGTGAAGGTATGGAGGGAAGGGGGAATAAAACTCAGGATCTGGTAACTCATTGAAAGAGAGATTTAATGACTAAATGTAATAAAAAATTTAAAAATACAATCCCACTATATATCAAGGGCTCAGAAATGAAGGCAAACTGTAAGGAATTCAAAACGTATCCCTGTTCACAGTTTCAAATGAAAAATGTGAACAATAATACCATTAGTTTGGTTCTTAACATTATTTTCCACATTACATTTTGATTTTCAATAGAGATGTATTGACCAAGCCTCAGATATGTTTCCATTTAAAACACAACTGCTTCCCCTTATGAAAACTATGGTTTAAATACCCGATCTCGCACTCTTTTCTATTGGCACAGCTCTTCTGGCTGGAAATACATGTATTCAGCTGGTCAGTTCAATGCAGGATTTCTGGCTAACACTACATTTTCACTTACTGTTTACTTCTAGGAAACTGCTTTCTATCACCCCATTTGGCAAGAAGCTGGCAGCCTTGCCTTGGACATCCAGGTTTCACCACTTCTCACTGGACAAGAGCAAAGCAAAATCTTTGGAGCACAAGAAAGACAAAACACACTTAGATTTAATAAAATCTCTCCTCAGCACCAAGAGTTACTAAAAGCACATCAAACATGCTTTGTAAACAAAGTTCCCACAGGCATTTGAATAAAGATCAAGATCATGGTCTCTGGATCGCGGGTGCCCGCCTGTTGGCCTACGCACAGGTTGCACCAGAGATCACACAGCGCTGGAATGAAGGCTGTTTACCACAGATAAAAATAGCCTCCTACAGCAGAAGGTGGAAATAACTCCCCAAGTAAGAACCACAACCGGCACCTTCTGCCGTTGCAGCGGGCACGCCGCCTGCACCTTGCCCCCTCACACGGTGCTCGCTGAGAGCTGCGCCTGCATGTGAAACCAAACCTGGGAACCTGCCAGAAGACACCAGCACATGTCCCTGTGGGGAGGGCAAGAGGAGGTACCAGGTGGCTGGCAGGCAGCACCATTTCCCATCCTCAGACACATGCATGATGGATGTGCGTAGGACAAGGTGAAGGCGTAGCTCCAAGTAGCTGTGTCTGGGCTGGGTCTGACCATGGCTGCTGGCTCATGGGCACAAGGGCGCCTTCCAGGATCTACCCTGCCCAGGATGGATGTAGGCAATGAAATCGATGCCCACGAATGAGCTCCAGCCCCACACTGTGAGCTGCCCTGGACATAGCCCCAACAGATACTGTGGCTTTAGCAAAATGGAGTTGATCCCAGAAGAAGCAGAGTTAGAGACCTCTGAAAATGATGCTGGTTCCTTCAGGTACCCTCCTGCCACCCAAAATCACCTGGCTAGGCTGACTCTACTCCCACCTCTTCCCAAATCCAGTGCACAGCCAAGCCCTGGCCTCTTCACTCCTGTCTCCCAGGCTTTTCCACCCCTTGCTCACACACATAAGGGCACACGTACCCTGCCTTCATCCAAGCACTCAGCACATCACCCTCTGAGTTAGGGAGAAGATTACAGTTTTTCAAATAACTGCTATAAAAAGTTTCCACATGCTGCATCTTTCATGAAACACATTTATACCACTAACTACAAAACAGCTACATAGCATGATATCAAAGTACATTTTCAGAAGCATTGCTACAACATCCTGGCAGCAAACAGCTGCCGCCTTCATCCTTCTGATTCACCCTTACGAAGCAGTTAATAACAGACTTGGACTCACTCCAGCACTAAATACGTGTTACACCTAGGTGTGCTCACACACACAGCCAGAAGCTCCCTGTCCTCTTCCACCCCTCTGCGCAAGCCCTGTCAGGCACCAGCATTTCTCTCTCAGCCTCTCTGGCTACAGGCTCCCACTACTTGCTGCCCCTTGGCTGCTGATCTCTTTCCACTGGGATGAAGACACCCAAAGCAACCTTATTTCCCTCTCCGCCTCCTCTCCCCCAGTTTGACATCCTTTGCATGCCCACCATCATGATGGTGCCCAGGACAGGGTGTTTTCTCCCTACCCTGCGTGGAGGCCAGGGTGCAAAGCTAGTGGGGCGCTGCCAGCCTGTCCTTCTTCCTTCCCAACTCCTCCTTCCCTTGAGAGGAGAGAGCAAGAAAACTGAGTTTGTATACCTACATTCTTGATTCAGCCAGAAATCAGCATTTTCTGAAGAGCCACAGCTGCAAATGGACACAGCCGAAGTGAAGAAAATGCCACTGAGTTGAAGGTACGGCTTTGCAAGCTCTGACGAGAAGCCCCACAGGGAGAAGTGAAATTCGCCTCATCTTCCATGTTGCTTTCCCTCAATAACTCCAGCTTATTAAAAGATACAATAATAACTGAGTCAAGAAGGAGTTATGTGCCCGTGTTTAAGAGAAGATTTGAGTTATGCGTAAGAACAGACAAGTATCTAAAAAAGAAAGCAACTCTTTCCAGCCAAACCTGTGCCCTCCCTGCTCATGTGGGATAGGAGAAAAGATCAGGGAAAAACCAAGACTTTTTGCCAGATGCCATCCAAATCCACTGTTGTGGTCTGACAACACTTCAGGTTTTCATACGGCTGCACTAACAGAATCATGCACACTGCGAACACAAACGGTTTGTACCTTCACTGCTCTGAGGTGATGGAGTAAAACCCAGAATTAAGCATTTCATCTCCAATCCCTCCACTGCCAAACCTGCATCAAGAGCATCAGCTCTTCACTGAGCCATCATAATGGGAGAGAGAGAGAGACCACCATGCAACCATGACCTGAACCCGTCATTTCTCCAGAGAACGATGAAGGTGTCAGGCCTCTGTGCTGCTCCTGGCAATGGGCTCAAGCAGGTAACAAAAACAAAGGGCAACACTGTGGGCCTGAGGCATTACTGAGCAGGTGAGCAACCCCAGTCCCCGTCCCCAGTGGTGCTGGGGTACAGAGCCACGGGCGTCACAGGGAGCAGCAGTGGGGGTGACCACATGCATTTGGGGATTTCACAAACCACAATTTCGGGGAAGATGCCATTTACACCACCTGAGCAGCAGGCTGAGCCCTGTATCTAAAGAAGTATATATATCCAAGGCATTTTTTTTCAGAAGTCCAGCTTTACATTCTTCACAATATTTTGTGGATACAGCAAAAACTGTTTTCAAATAAACCACTGAAAACTAAGGCCAAGTCTATAAACATCTGAAAAAACAGTGACTGCAATCGTCCATGGTCCTTAAATTAGTATTAATATCTTTTCAAGGGAAGAAGTCCCCCACTTTGCAGTATACTTTCAAGTATACTTTGCAAGTATTACTTTGCAAAATGCAAAATAAATAGTGTGTAAACTTCTTCTTTGAACTGCATTTTCATTTGTTTGACTCCATTAGATTCCCAGGAAACATTCTAATCCCTGTGCTGCAGCAATTCCTCAGGACACCCATTTTGCTGCCCAAGCTAACCAAGCAGTGGCTTGGAGGAGGGCTGAGAGAGCAGGAACAGAAGGTAGAACAGCAAAAGAAAGGAACATTGCGGAGTGCTGATATGTTGCCCAAATTATTTACTTACCGGCTTCAAAGGGATGCAAAAGGAGAAGGTCAAACAAACCACAGTGTGTTTTTCCTCCTCTTCACAGACATTATTACTGTAATGTCCCTCTTAAAGCAGGAATGAAAAAGCAGCAAATGATCTCCAATTGGTTCCATAAATCACAAATTCCCACCGTGTGCCCAAGCTGCCACCCCTCCCGCTGCGATTCCGGCTGCGGGCGGAGGCTGGCTTTCCCCAGGGTGTCCCCTGCTGCCAGCCTCAGGAGATGCTCTGCCTCAAAAATATACAAAGTTATTTTGGTAACCACGTTGGATGGCCATCATCAAGTATAGAAAAAAAAATACTCCTAACAACCATTCTAAGTGTCTTAACCAGCAAAGTAGCTTACATCTGTACTACCGTTTTTCAAAGTTAAGAGAGTTCTACAGCAACTGCAAGCACTGCCACATGCCAGTAGCCAGGGAAATCTTTCCAGCTGTGCTGAGCTACATGGCAGTGACTTTGCAGGACTGCCACAACCAACCCAGGCAGCCTTTACTACCCCTGAAACCTCTCACCTTTGCAGAAGTCTGCAAAGACAAAAACCCAGCAAGATCTGAGATTTTATTTATTTAGCTGCTGAAATGCAAAAACAAAGCAGAAATCTCCTTATAAGCAGCTTCTTCCATCAACAGGAAGCCATGTTCCACCAAAGAGGAAACTTCACACCCAGCATTCAGGTTTGCAACCTTAACAAGTAGGAGAGTAAATCTTACTTAAATGAACACAAATGTGAGCCAGAAACTCATATACTGAAACTCTTCCAGTTTCACTGTATCCATAAAGACTGGATTAATTTTGCTGCTTAATCAAATAACTTTCTGGAGAGCAAGCATCTCATCTGCATACACATGTTAGGGACTTAATGTTGGAATGAAACCTAACACTAGCTACATTCACACATGAGACCTCGGTGATATGACAATTCGGATTACCACAGAAATCACAGTGCCAAAAGGAGACAACGGCAGCTACACCCTGGTAGTCCTTTTTCCATTAATTATTTATGAGGACACAGGATTAAGAACTTGCTGCACTTCATAAAGAACAAGATTCTGTAACACATGAGAGACAAGGTTTACACAAAAATGTAAACAGCATCATACAATTTTCTTGCTTTGCTTCTATTAAATACCCAAATAGTAGCAAACTAGTTTGCCTTTGCTTTTCAGGATCACTATCTAGTTCCATCACAATCTGTGAAAGACAGACAGTACTGGAGTACATGTCAAAAATAAGTATGTTTTAGTCACTGCTTTCAGGACTTAGGCAGTACACCCAAATGTAGTCCTCCACAGAAGTGAGTTTCAGCACTGGAATTTGCTTTTCAGCACTCTAAATACAGCACTCTCAAGCTTGTGGGTGTGAGAAAGCTTCTATGCCTTTTTTACTGCTGCAACAAAAGAGATTTGTAAATTTTTATTTATTTCCTGCATAGCTGCATTTAATATTTGTCAACGCTTTTGTTTATGGAGGTGGCATATTGCTGTGATTGACCACCTCAACACTTTATTGGTCTGTGTGTTTTTGGAAAGAGATATGAGGACAGAGCTATGCATGTATGGAAATTTCAGAGCAATCTTAAGTGCAGAGTCTCCTTTTTGTAAAAGGGAAGTTGATTTTTTGTTTTCTAACAAATACCTGCCTACTTTAAGATACATATCCACATTACAGGCTTCAAGTGCAGAAAAGGCACCAAGTTCATCCCCAAGCACTTGCTGTAACTGCATGCTCAGAGGGAACCTTGAAGGATGGTACATAAACGGGAAGATGCTCATGCTCCTCCACCAGCTGGCCATGTAGAGTAACTCAGGACCCCAGTGATACTTCAGTGCTATAAAGGCTATGCGGAACAAATATTGCAGAGACAGAGGTTTCTTCCCTGTCCTCTGCCTGCAGCATAGCAGGAACATGGGACCGCAGTGGAAGATGGAGACCCCACCCCATGCTGGGCTCCCTGTGGGTTGGGGGACATTGTGGCATTAGGGCATTTTCTCTGATTCTACTGATTTGAGGCAAACATGCAGTTGGATTTTTATTAAGGGCTTTTCAGGCAAAGTAGGAAATGCTAATCTTAACTGAGAGACATATCATATATATGCAAATTGTTTGCTCTACTTTCTCCATCTGTTTTCTTCCAAGGTTTTTCTCTTCACTGTGCTTTACTGGAGATTAACTTACAGTATATTGCACCGAATTTGGACTGTGTGGGAAACATATGCTGCAAGCTCAGGGCCAGACTCGAATATTGGGTTGCACAGGAATAGGAATATTCACAGCAGTGCTAAGGACTGACAAACCCACAGGGACAGGAAATTCAGAGACACCAGGCTAAGGGACAGGCTGAAGCAGAACTGTTCCAGTTACTGTAGCAGGTGGGAAGGCAAGACTTCAGAACAGCTTCAATTTGGGTAGGAGGAAATGGCTGAACACGATAGAATGAAACCACCATCACCCTTTTTATAATATGTAATTCCCTTGTTAGTGTGATACAAGTCAAGCAAGATAAACAGTTATCAGTAACGAAGGGTGGTCTCTTTTGAAATCAAACCTGTCCCAGCTTACTTGAACAAGCACACATTCACCGTTTTCGCTCATGTGCCAGGGTGGAATACATGGTTTGTTAGTAAGAAAGGACAACAGAAAGCACACCACTTTTCTCAATGCAAATTACACACACACACCCCGTTATCCCCAAGGTATAAATTAACAAATATCTCAAGTGAAAATTAATCGGTTTGTGATTAAAACAATAATTGCTATTTACTAGCCAGATGCAATTTTCTGTTTTGCTTTTTGAGTCAGTCAACCCAGCTTCTAGGAAACTAGCTATTTCCTCCATATATAACAAGTGGTTCCTCACAAGCCCAGTAGAAATGGACCCCAAAATTAACTGAACTAAGACGAAAGTATGGCCAAAAAAGCTACATCAGGCTCCTGATCTCGAGTACTGAAGGCAAGAAATGCCTTTTTTCAGCATTCTCGCGCAACCAGCCTGCCTGATACTTATCATCAAGATATTAACCAGAATGGTACACTCTGAGACTGCATAAACCAGGAAATTTAGTAATCTGTCTGGTTCATTGTGGTTACATATAGTTGCTGTGAAAAATATTTGAATTTTTTTAAAAAAAAAAAAAAGGAAAGCAGTCACACTGTTACTTAAGTACTACAGTGTCAGTTGTAGAACTGTATTTGATCCACAGTGCCGTTTCTGCATGCTCTGTGACATGTTAATATGAGACTGCATAAAAGGTTATTTGCAAATGGATCTGAAAAATAGTACAGAGAAAATGTTTTGTGCTACCCTGTGTATACCACTTACACCGAAACTCCGTAATTTCATTCTATTTGACTGGATTTTTTTGATTAGCAGTTGTATCAAACAATCATGTTCTTAAGTTTTGAAACAGTGTACAGCAGAAAGGTCTGAACAGTTTTTCACTCATCTCAAGAGTAAATACCTCAGTGTAGCTGCTCGATTTAGTTTGATACAATACTATTTTGCTTTCCACCTAGAGAACACAGGGACTTAATTTCATCTAAAAAATCAGTAGATTCATTCTCAAAAACAAGCGTTAGCACTTGTTGAAAATCAGCATGTTTTAAGGTCCGTGAGTTTAGCTATGCCTGTTCTGTCTCTGACTAAATACTAATAGATCAGCAAGTGCTGACTCCTCCTTGGGTTTGAAAATGTTAATGTGACCACCCAAGTACTCACCGCATGTGGCACAATACTTCATATTACAGCTTGTCTATTGAAATTCTGTTTTAAAGCCTTCAGCTCTGTGGCTCCCAAACATTTCAACTTCAACTTCCCTGCACTGTGCTGACACAAGAAACATGGGATAATACCCCCTGGCTTTAGGAGCAAGCTGAGACAACAGGGAGGGCAGCAGCACTGGTGTGCACCTTGGATGTTGCTGCCAAAACCTCCTGGTAGAGGGAGACCCACAGGATGCTTGAATTTATTTCACAGGTTAAAATATATTTTTTCCTTCAGTTTTTCATCTGGAGAACAAAATGGACTTTGTTTGTTACAAGGTCATTTTACAAATGAAGCATAGCTGACTATTAAAGTCAAAGCAACCCACCAACAGAGAACTGGTGTGGCACCAGAGCAAAATACAAGTAGTTTCTGCAGTTACCACAGCTGCAACAACAAGGCCGAGGCACATAACAAAGCCATTCTGTTCGGATGGGTGAAGAAATCCACCCACATTTCCAATGTTTTGAGGTCTCTCCTACTACACCATGGAGAAAAGTTTTGTTTGATTTCTGACAGGACACACAGGCCTTTGTATAGCATGAGGGATCGCACCCAGAATTCTCTATGTGTTTTTGTAATTTGAAATAGAACAAATAAACATAATTTTTATTCAGTAGACATGAACATCTGGAAGATGACATCAACATGATTCCAACTTTAATGTCAAAGCGTTAGACTGAAATTCAATATCGCTGAACAATTTGTGGAGGAAGTGCCAGAAATGAACAACACAAGATTAAAACTGTGATGGAAACAAGGTTTATGCAGCAGCTGAGGGAACAAACAATGTTTTAGAGCTCTACTAAATGCCTGATGAACATTATTGTAATTATAGGAGCAGCCTGAGCCTAGATGTGTGATTCTAAATATCAAAAATAAGATCATGGTCTTCTAGGAGGCCTTAGGTCCAGGTTTCTAGCCTTGTCCTGCCCTGCTTTCCACATTTATTCTCCTGTCCCTCTTTATGGCACTTGAGAACACCTTTACTGAAACTCTGGAGACAAGCAAAGTCAGCACGGCCTGGGCACCCTCATCCTTCCCTCTGCCTACGTGGAAAAGCAGTGCAGAGCTGCCGCACAGGCAGCTGCTGCCACCGGACAGCACCCCATCCCACCAGGGTAACAGAAAAGAGTAAGGTCACGCTGGGACTGGAAACCGTGCTCAGGCAGAAAGCCTCACCACCATCAAACTAAGACTTCACGTCTTGGAAGGAACCCCCTGAGAGGCAAGTCCTGGCTCTGTCAGAAGAAGAGACAAGGAAAGAGAGAGGAGGAAAGACCAAAATGTTTCCTCCTCATAACGCTCTCAGGCTTAATTACACAGGATCAACAATCCTAACCATAACTACTGGCAGCCTCTCTATGTGCAAGCATCCAGCCAACCTCAAAAATGGGGCTTTAGCACTGACAAAATTTTCACAGGCAAAAATCAGTTTAATTAGATAGTTTGTAATTTATTCTGAAAGCTAAAATGAAGATATCTGTACTCCTAAAACTAGTCAAACAACTATCCCTTTTTATTTAAACATCACTATTAGATTGTCCCAGTTTGAAGTTTCCTACTCCCAGTTGTAACGCTAATTAAACCTTTTGGGGAAGTTGTGTGCTCATTCTTATGCGGTGCTATTAACATTTTTTATTGCAGATGGTTGGGATCCAATACCATTCCACTGAATCCAGTCAGAAGGATTTTATTTTGATTTTGTCTGGCTTGTTTTATTTTTAGCAGATGGTGCAAACCCATATGTTGATGAGTACGTGCCACAGGAGGGCATGTGATACAATACAGCCGGCCCCAAACTACAGCGACGTCTATGCTGAGAACTTCAGTGACCATCACTCAGGACCACACTTCTTGGCATGATGTGTCAGCCCTGATGGGCTTTCAAAACTATACTATTTCTGGTACCTAAAATAGCTTTGAGAAGCTACCTCAGGCATCTACACAGCAGTGTAAGCATCCTCAAAGTCAGTGTTTTTCAAACTAATTTTTACTGGGCTACACGTGTAGCTCAAGTGGACTGAAGTGACAGTTTTGATAAATATAAATTTGTGTATTTTGCATATGCAAGTCAACAAATATTTTTCACAAAATAGGTAGGATTCAACAGCCCCGCACATTACATGCATATGCAGGTAACAATTTTCCCAAGGCATCTTTCTCTCCCTCCTTTGTCAGCAAGACTCCCAGTGGCCTCCCTGTCTCTAATTTTGTTTGCAATACATCCCCTGGATAACCTAAAGAGAAGGACATATAACAGGCTTAGAGCTATTTATAACAATGTCTGTGCGACTGAAAACATTGCAGTTTTCATGTGGTGGGTACACGCATTGCTTATGAACTGCAACCAGAAAACTGTTGCCTCCTTCTTTAGTGATTCTAGTCAGCATTCACAAGGCAAGATGGAGGGAGTCAAGGGAGGAAGCAGACATAAGGAAAAATGCAAACAAACGGAAAATTTATCAATCACTTATATTCAGAAACTGGGGGGTGGGTGGGTATATGTGTGTGTACACGAAAGATTCATCTCTGTCTGCATTTCAAACTGCTGGAAACGGGCATGCAAAGTGGACTAGCACGATCACACCAATATTCTTCAGTATGGGTTTTTACAAGCCCCTGAGAACAAGCATAATCTCTCATAATTACTGCATATGCTGTTGTCATATTAAATAACAGCCTTGCCTCAAAACATTGAAAAGTCTACTGCCCATCAATTCTTCCAACTGGGCGCTGGGCACACCTGTCAACAGACCCAGCAATACTGCAAGCAAACTTCATGTTCAGGTGCTCACTTGCAAAGCCCACATGAACTAGTTCCATTGCTGTACTTTATATGAAGTGAAAATAAATTAGTTTCAGCAAGAGCAGTGGCTTAAAACCTTCTTCTTAATAGAGTAAAAACCCCATTCCTCTTATGCCTTCCTACAAACAGTCAACCCTCAGGTCAGTTTTAAGTCCTACTGGTCAGAAATGTAATAGAAGACTCAAAACTCTGAGAAGACTCGGATTCAACTCTGATTTCTGCTGCCCACAATTACGTGGTTCAAGGTCTTGTTCAATGAGGCCAGAAGAAAAAACAAGAGAACAGTAAAAGGCAAAGATAACATGTTCAGGTTTGCCTCCCTTCTGCCTTGGGTTTGAACTGCTGGAAGGAGATTTTGAGAAGAGATACCAGGTCAGGTATGGCTGCATGAGGTTGGCAGATGGGAAGCAAGGTGTATTTTGTAGTTGTCAGCAAAGAACTGGCAACTGAAACCGCAAGAGAAGTTAAAGATTGGCATACAGCAGAATAAAAAGGGAAAAGAGCCTTCTATTATAAATCCCAAAGCTCTTTATTACTCATGGACAGTCATAGATGTGATATTTGTCCCCAGGTGAAACCTGCTAAGCTTATAAATGTTTTAATTAGAATCTGCTCACTAAATGCTGTCTTTCCTATCATTATTCCATGTTTCATAGGTGTCCTCGAACCACACACACATTTAACACATTTTCAAGAGCAGAAAAAGAGCAGACACTTGGGCTCTGCAGTCACACTCAGATAACGAGCCATGCTATGAAGTAACCAAGCCAAGTGAAAAAAAGAGGCTTTCCCTTAATTTAAAACATAAGTAAGAAAACAGAAGCTGTAACGGCAGCTTCACCCTTGTTCTGTAACATCCCTCCAGAAAAAGTGAAGAGGCAGGTGAGCTGGTCATGAAAAAAGCAGGTTGTACAGACAGCTCATGAGAAGCCAGAAAAATGTACTACTATATTTTTAAAAATGCGTATTTTTAACTCAATATATTTAAACCAGCGCATCTTTCTTTGAACCAGCTGGTGGGAGACACCAGTGGTGACAAGATGCAGAATTAGCTGAAACTCAAGCTTGATTCACTCTGGCACTTTGCGCACTCCATTACAACTTTTAAATGAAGTCAAGAAGCTTGCACAACAGGAAGTTTGTATCCACTTACCCTTATCTCCTTTCTCCACTGGTGTGACTTTAGAACACTTAGCCCCTAATTTATAGGGTAATATCAATAAACAAACAAACAGAATAACTGCTCCCCGAGGGGAAAGGGAAGACAGGGGTCAAAATTCTCTTCTGCTTTCTAGACACTGGACAGACTATCTTGCAAATTTCAGTTTGGTCCAAAGAAAACCAGGCAAAATAGTACTTGTGTTTCCATGCTGTTGGTTTGATAGTAGAAACATTTTTTAACATAGATTCACAAATAGAATTAGAGTTATTTGGGTTGGAAGGCACCTTAAAGATCATGTAGTTCCAACCACCCTGCCATGGGCAGGGACACCTTCCACTAGACCAGGTTGCTCCAAGCCCCATCCAACCTGGCCTTGAACATAAGTGCTTTTACCAATTAATTTGGGAATACAGAACAGGAGTAGGATTCATACTTAATGCTTAGTGCCACTGTATGCACTAAAAGCCCCAGAAATCTCAGCAAACTTAGTATTTCTAACTGACTTTCCAAATGACTTTATCCTTGATGTCATCACGTGCGAGACAAACATTGGTGAAAGAAGAAACAAACAAATAAAAAAACCTGCCAAAACACTGATGAAAAGAGGGGACTGAAGGAATATTTTTTTCTTTGCTACATATGTACTTCCTGGAGCGTATCAAGTTGGAGTCTCAAACGGGGAAACATATTGAGGACAGAATAGCAAAGCTGGCATGATGCTGGCAAGTGGAAGGCGACACAAAACTCATACCAAGTTCTCCCTTCTGTGGAGATCTGTATCAGAAAGCTGCATTAATAGGAAGTTACGGGAAAAACAAGTATAAATCAGCCCAACAAAGTACTTTGTACCACTACCTGGATGCAATGCTAATGCACAGCACTGGGTTCTGGAATTTGTAGCCAAGTTGCCACATTAATACGGGGACTATTAATTTATCTGAACGTGTTGTCAAGCTCATTACGGCGCCTAATTTCCAGTGTTAACTACGCTACCAGTAGCTGTCAGCGAACTCTTCTAAGATGGATGCACTGGCCACGCAATGCCACAGCCAAAAGGGGGCAACTCCTCGGCAGCAGAAGGCAGATGTAATTTACACAGGAAGCTTAACCGTGAGCCGCATGAAAACACGGGGTGAGGACAATAGTACCTGGGCCCTAATTTTAGCAAACTGCAGTACCACAAAAGGGCTTACAAGGGCCCCTTGAGATTCCCACGAAACTTTGTGCCGGCACGAGTAAGGACATTTCTCTTTCTCAGCAGAAGAGCAGACCTGCCGGTATCCAGCTGTGGGCCAAGGGCCGCCGGCCCCGGCCCCGCTGCCGGTGCCCGAGAGGCGACCGCCGCGCACGGGGCTCCCGCCGGGGCCGATGAGGCGCGGCCGGAGCCGGGCGCCCAGGTGGCAGCGGGGACCGCGGGGACCGCCGGAGCCGCTCCCTGCCTCCCGCCCGCAACTTGCCGGAGACTTTTCCTCCACTACTTCTTTGACTTAGAACAACAACAACAAAAAAATCCTAATTAACAAAGGATCAAGAAAGCCGTAGTATACATTTACCGTAAGGCCGGTTACTATGTTAATCTCGCAGCTACTCAGACACGGGGATAAACCCGGCGAGGATTAACCAGGTCAACTATACACAGCCCGAGAGCAGCTCAGGCAACGCTCCCGCAGGGCGACAAGGCGAGGGCGCCGGCACCCCCACCGCCGCTCGCCCCAGCGCGGCGCGGACCCCGGGGTCCCCCCACGCCCCCCGCACTCACCCAGCTTCTCCGCCCGCAGCCAGAGCGGGGCCGAGGCTCCCAGCAGCAGCGAGAGCAGCAGCGAGGGGGCGGCCCGCGCCCCCCCGGCGGGGCCCACGGCTCCGGCTCTCGGCGGGGCGGGCAAGGCACAACTTCCCCACTTCCCTCCGGCTCCTTTCTCTTCCTCTCCTCCTCCTCCTCGCCGGGGCGGCTCCGGGGCCAGCCCGCGCTCCCGCGGCGGGGGGCGGCTGCCCCCCAGCATCCTTCCCCCGGCAGGTGCTTCTGCGGAGGCGGAGAAGGGGCCGTGCGGGGCTGCTAGTGGCCCCGCGCCCCGCCGGTGGCCGGGCTGCAGCGCTGCCGCCTCCCGCCTCCCCAGCCCGGGGCTGGGGGTGGAGAAAGGAAGCGGGAGAAAGGGAAGCGCCACTATTCCCATTGGGCTGCAGCGCGGGGTATCTCCTCCTCCTGCCGTGGACCGAGGGGCCGGCTCGGCCCCTCCGCCCCCTCCCCTCCGCTCCCCGGGTGCTCCTTCTGCCATCCACCGCTGTTCTGGGGGTGCTGCACAGGGGGCGGGGGGGTCCCCCCAACGCGCGCAGCCCCCAGCATTGCCGGCGACCCCCCGAAGTTGGCAGGCCATATATATATATATGCACGCGTGTATACGTATACACACACACGTACATACATATATATATATATTATTAAGCAACAGGATTATTTTGCTGTTGGCATGCTAATTCCCGGGCGGCGCTCCCGCTGCCACAGCGGGGAGGGACGCGGCGGGGGGCGCGGGGACGCGGCGGGGGGTGGACACGAGTGGGGCGGGCACGAGCGGGGCCGGCGGGCACGAGTGGGGTGGGCAGGAGCGGGGCGGTCGGGTACGCAGCCGGACGGGGCGAAGGGGAGCGTCCGGCCCCTGCAGCAGAGCTGCGGTCGTGCTGGGGCTTCGCGCTCCTGTAACCGGCTCCCGGGGTGGTAACTCCGTGCGTGCGTGATGTGTGCGGGGTTTTGTGCGTTAAAGTTCTAGGCTGAGTTAATTATGGCTTTTTTTAAAGGATGTTGTGGGCAGCCCTCTGTCCGGGTGGGGCGGCCTTAGCCACCTGGCTCCGGAGACCTGTGGCACGGGGAGGGACGCAGGTGCATGGAAGGGAAGCGGCTGCAGTGCCAGCAGCCGCAGGAGACTGGCACATTAAACGGGCCCAGCGGTTGCCTTTCCAAAGTGTGCCGGAGACTTCAAAGTAGCCTGAGCCATACAGCCTTTCCAGGGGTGGATTGCTGTGCGGCAGGTGGAGTCGCACTGCTGACACGTCAGAAATACTGGGCTGTTATGCTCAACTGAAGTACGCAATTAACTTGCATGTCCTAGAGACAACTGATAATTGTTAGATTTTATAGTATTTCAGAAAAAGTCAAGTTTAGTAAACCTTTGTTCTGATCATGCTCTTGTTTTGTGTTTGTAAGTGTTAATGTCTGGTTTTTAACTTTTCAGACACCATATGTGTTAAGGCATATTTTTTACCATGTACTCGGTACATTATATTCTTGGTATATGTATTTAACGCAGGTTTTTAGCATTTGAGACTTACCCCTGCTTTGCAAAGGGGTGTTTGAAATCTGGACTGAAATGTTAGATGCGGTGTAAGGCAGAGAGTGTCCGTTCCTGCAGCAGTTTAGCAGTCAGACTAATCCGTGCTGGACCTTGTCAGCAAATGCCAGCATCCTCCTGGCTGAAGGAGGTTGTGGTGGGTCGCTTGCTTCAAAGCTCTGAAAGCTGAGAGACACTTAAAGAGGAGTATGTCCATGTGAATAAAACTGGCCTGTTCCTGTTTGTGTCTTACAGATTGTCAGGAACAAATCCATACAAATGAAGGGGATTATGGAGGGGAAGAGGCGAGAAAGTCACTCTGCAACAGCCTCAAGACTAGATTTAAAAAGAACACAGAACTGGTGAAAATATTGCAGTCATAGAAAATAGCTTTTTTCACTCTGAAAGAGTTGCAGTTATTGAAAAGCAATAAAACAACGTAAGAGTGTGCATTGTTTATATCAGTCTCAGTGGGTAATCAAAGCCAGTCAGTTATACATGGGTTGGTTCTGGGAGTTGTAGCTATTTGCATTCCATCAACTGAGATCTAGAATATATTCTTTAATAACAGGGCCAGGTTTTAGTTCCATTTGTTAAGGGTCATCATAAATATTGGCGGAAAAGTCCTGCAAGTCAATCCCTTACGGAATAGTAACCTGCAAGTAACCTTATGGAGGAGGCAGTGCTGTGATAAACTGGGTCTGGCAATCTTGACCAATTTAATATGCAGAAGCCTCTACCATGGTGTTTGCAGATAACGTTGCTAGTGCTGAGCTCTCAGCAGAACTTGGGTGGTTGGTACTCAGTACAGGCAAGTTAACGGCCTTGGAAGGCCAAAATGTTTTTTGCCTGTCACACATCTATTGGAGAATTGTAAGGAGGAGGAAGGTGGGTTTGCAGACACTGGGAAAGGAGGCTTTCTCCTTCTCCTGGGTGTTGGAGGCTTGGCAATGCCCTCTGGGATAGATAGCTAGAGAATAATTCCCTTCACAGGTATTTTTATTCCAATGATTTGTACTAAAAAGATGTCATGCCCTTGAGACTGGGGCTGTAAAATATCTGGGAGCGGTATTAGTTTTCCTTTCATGTTTGGTGGAGTTTACTGTACAGGAGAGCACTGGTGGAAGAAAGGGCAGGCAGGCTGCCTTTTCAGTCTTACCACCCTGGGCTCAGCAGGGTGTCACTTGTCCAAGGCCATGTGTTTTTCGTTGCAAACATGTATAATGCTCAGGTGGAAACTCTGCACTTCTTCCAGAAGGCACGGCTTTCCTATTGACTCCAGTAGGATAATGAATAACACAATCAGTGCAGTAGCTTCTGTATTATTTATTTTGCTATTAAATTCACATTACTTTACCATGCCCTCTCCCTGTCAGTTTTCAATATGCTGTAGGCAAGGAACTTACTGTCAGCTTCCAAGATTAAATAATCATTAAGATGAATGAAGTAGTCTATAGCTCTCAAAGCTGTTATTCAAGGACTTGTGTAACCCCTGTCATATTGCTGCATTGGTTCATGTATACTTTTCCAAATTTCCCTTTGTAAGGAAGAGAATTTAAACCAGCTTTTAAGTAAACACAGTTTTAAAGGCAAGGGCTTTGAGTCAAAGTAAAAGATTAATTCAGAAAGAAGGCATACATCGAGCCTGACTGATAACTTGTGGGGATGTCACACAATGGGAGCTTTGCAACATGAGAACTCCCTGGCAGACTACTTCTGCAACTTAATGCAGCTGATTCTGGTCACTAACACTGATTTAATTTGGAAGTGACGGGATCCACCCAAGGATGTAGACAGGCTACTTTTTAGCGTGAACTCGTGCCCTTCCTTTACAGTTAGTTTTCCAAGTGTACGAGTTAGGAGTATTTTGTGTGTTTAATGCAAATGGTATTAACTGAGCCACCTACAAATAGATAATGTATCTCATCTAGTATTTATTGTATGGTTACCTTTACTGTGCAGCCACGTGCAAATGAGAAATTATGTTTTTACTCCACAGATGTGTAGCCTCAGGATGAACAGCAATACAGGGCTTCAGGACAAAATCAGCTCAAAACACTTTAGAAGGTGCTTGGTCAGTATGGTGGGGACATAACCAGGTTTTATTTATAGATTTGTACAGTCTTACAGCTTCATGGGTTTGCCTTCTACCTGTACTTGTTATATAGTTATGTACTTGTATACAACATGTGCTGAAAGAACTTCTAAGCAGAGCTAAAGCAGGTAATGAGTCCTTGCACGCCTCTTGTAATGTTAAGCTGGTAGTTTGTCTGGGGCAAGGGGCAGAGGAGGAAGGAAAAACACACTGAGGAGTTTACCTAAGCTTATCTTGGAAGCTTGACACTATATGCATACTTTCTTTGAAAAGCATCCTGTGTAAGTGTTCTAGGGAAAAAAAAAAAAAAGCCAAAACCCTAATTTATACAAAGAGATTTAAGTTTCATCTTATTGCAGCAGCCTTGCTTTTGTGCAGCTAACAGGAAAATTCCTGTTCTTCCTAAGTTGTAAGCACTTTCTTTGCTGCCTGTGTAGAAGGGGGGGGAATCAGAAGGCACGATGAGGTGGAGAGTACCCAAGGTCACAAAATACAAAGCACAAGAACAATTCTAGACAGTGAGATGTATGTTAATCTCGTCATTTAGCAGAATGATAACTTGCAAGTTGGGAGGTCTTTTAGCAGTCTTTATACATGGGCCAGGTTTTGCATTTGCATTGGTGCGAAGAAAATAGTAGCATGAATTTACAGGATAAAGCTGAGAGCAAAATGCTCTGGTTGCTGATCTCTCTGTACTCAGGTACTACATTATGTCAGAAGCGTATGTGTTGGTTGCATAAAAAAATTAGAATATAAAACATCTAAGGTAAAAGCCTGATGTATCTAGATTCAACATTTGTATATGGTATGTGAGTAACCCTCCTCGTGAAAAATGGTTAGGCTACAGCAAAGTCAGTGCTGCTGTAAGGCTGTGGTATGGCTTAGGAAGTGTAGCAAGTTCCTTGAGACACATCTGAATTATTCTGCATATGTAGAGTATTTAATGGACACGGTATACTGTGTTGTGTTTGTATTGTTGGAAGGCTAAGGCCATGCCCACAGAGCAGTAAAGATGTTTCAGCCTGTATAACACCCCTCGCTGTTAAGGTCTGTCTGCACACCATTAAACCAGCTGGAGACAGACTGATCTCCAGGGTATTCTGACCTCTGGGCTTCTGGTTATTCACCTAACTACTGCTGCAAAAAAGTTCGTTGCATTTGTAGCAGATTGTGGCACTGGGCTCTCCTTGTCAGAGCCAGCCACAGTTCTGGTGAGGCTCACGTTGGCAACCTCCATCCTTGCTTACTGTTAGCATCCCTCTCCAGGTGTGAAAAAGCACAGGAGTGAAGGAGTTAGTAAAATACCATTTCTACTTTTCAAGTAGTTCTGAGCAAGTAACTAAGAGGCTATCATGACTGAGTACTTCATTAAGGGAGACATGAGGTAAAAATCAGACAGAAAAAAACCCCTACAAACAGAAGAAACGGCTTAACTTGCACTGGCACAGGTCACTGCCCACACTCATTTGAATGAGCTGGAACCATAATACTGGTATTATGCAATTACAGTGGTAGCAAAAATCTCTAGGGGGGAAGAGATCATAATTATTTTTAGACCTTAAAAACACTGAAGAAGAAATTGCAGGCAATAAATTCAGGTAATAATCTCTGGGAGAGGAGATGAAACTGCACCAGGCATCAAGACTTTTGCCTTTTATTTTCAGCAGCAGAGAATGATGGGCCTTGTGTAGGTGGGAGTGGTCGCAGGGCCCTTGCCAGCCCTGGCAGGGGATGCCTGTGGGATAATTGGATGCTAAGAGGATATGCAACCTCATTCACTACAACAGCAACAGTTGGGTGTAACTCTAATGAGAGCCATATAGGGGATGAATGTGCACTTTTCATCACTTTAATTACTGTAACCTATCCAATCATGTCACCTATTATGATGTAATTATGAGATCAAGCTGAAGAATAATCATTTGTCCCACTGCCACATATTTTACAGTTTCTTACAGCTGCTTGGTAGTTTTAGGTCATAATTTTTCTTACCTTCAAGTGAAATCAAATAAAGTTGCTAATCATCTGGATTTTGAAGACAATCAACCAGATGTGACATGCTGCCGTCTTAAATTCTGTCAAGAAATATGGGGCAGAATGTTCCTTTTCATTTAAACATATTGTTTTAGGGTTGCCTTGAAAAATATTATGATCTAGAGATTCATGACACCCTTTGTCAAAACAGATCATACTGTTCTATAACTTACTACTTGGCAGCATCCTTGATCAATTTGTCAGCAACAAAGCTCTGGTTTTGTATAGGTGTTTTAAAGAGTTTCCCTGTTCCTGCAAGGTATGAGCCCTCATACATTTAAATAATAACAACTTTTCCCCCTTAATACATAGGTAGTATGTAATTTTTAACTGTAGTATGTTTTGTTTCATTTCATTTTGCGTTAGGGGAGTTCACAGTTGAATTTGCATAGTCTGCATTTCTTTCCATGAGAAACAAGTAATCTTAATCATTTACTCATGTTTATGGGGCTGCATCCAAGTAGGAGCTAAGAAATTACTTGTGCAAAATATGAAGCAATCCTGTAGTCACTTCCAGGAAAAAACAATTACGTTTGAAACACATGCCTTTTAAATAAAGACAGCAATCTAGTTTTTCTTCCAAAAAAAGTGTGGAATAATGGAATGAATGGAATGAATGCAAGTAAGCAGAGTTTATCATTTCTAATACAGTGAGTGTGGCGCTTATTCTCATGTATATTAGAGAGTTTACATGCTGTTTTATTCATCACTATACCCCTGGCTATAGGAGGAAAAGCTTAGAGAACTGAAAGCAAATACAAGTATGAGCTGCGTCACTGCCTGATTTAACAGAGATCATCCAGCTTACACCAGATCTATCACTTTTTCCTAATTTCAAGTGTTCATGCTATGTTGCAGTTTTCCTGCAGGCTATGATACAAACTTGGGCAGAAAGCCCAAGGAGTTGAAAAGTCAGTCCAGAGATGGCCTTCTTTCCCTTCAGTTGATTTCTTTGAAGAGAGAGGGATGGGAATCATGCTTATTAATTTAGCAATTAGCGATGTGTGGGACTGTGCTTCCTCCCCCCCTCCCTGTGCTCACTTTGTGCGCTACGGAAGTCTGCAATCCTTGGGAGCTTTACAGAAGTAAGCCAGTTATGCATACTGGAAGCATGGCTCATAAATCTGCAATAATCATTATGTACAGAGAAAAAGCTTCTTATGCAACTTTTCCACATAACATCGGGGCATTGCACCAATGAATTACAAGGTCAAATTCTTGTAGTTCATAACTGTCACAGCTGAGGATTACAACTGTATATATAGTTTAAGGGTTCACTGTCAATTGCTTTTAAGGGCAGGCTGTTTATTAAATGTAAAAAACTGATCAAATATAATCTGTCTTTACAAAGTCGTTGTAAAGACTGTTGTGACTTTTTAAAAATAATTTCAAAACACTGTGGGCTTAAGTTTGAATATTTTCTCATATTTTAATTACAGTATTCAGTGTATTATTGTGCTTGTTTATGAAATAAAAAAAATTAGAGCCTACCTTAGGTTCCTTGTCAAAGACAACTGGATAACAGAAAGCAAATGAAATCACATCAGTTTTAAACATTCATTCCTCATAACAATGATCAGTGATTGGGATTTCTTATCACTTAAAGTTAGATTTATGTGGACAGTGTCGTTTCTCAAATATTCCTTCCCAAAGTAAGAACTTTTGGCATCCTTCTGTCTACTTCTTTTCATTAAAGATACTATATTCTTAGTTTTGCTAGACATGCACACTGGTGGTTGTTCTTGGCCCCAGGGTTCACAAATGGTCCTAAAGGCCTTTTTTGAAATTTGATATATGTCGTTGAGACCTAGTTAGCTCTGCCTCTTAGACTTAAATTCAGTTTGTATTTTGATCGTTTGCTTTATATCCAATATGGCAGTTGTCCACCAAAATCTGATGTGATTTGCTCTCCTTCCCTTGAGTATGATGGTGTTTTTGGTGCAGGTTGGCAGGCCTGGGCTGACTGCCTATGTAGATTCAGCCCAGGAGTTCATCTGTGGGCTGCTCACCTACACCAGTGGCAGACATTAGAGCTAGGGCCAGGCTCTCAGCAGGTGAGCAGCTCTGCTGCTTAATCTTAATTTCTAGCTCTTGCTGCCTGGGTGTGTTGAGTTCCCCCTCTAAAGGCTCTGCAGTAGATGTGTTTTCTTACCTATTTCTTACACATTTGTTCACCGCAGCTTAAAAGGTTTGAGTGAACCCTTCGTGGCTTCATCTTAAGACATTCCTCCAGTGGATGAACAGCGCTGAGCATCTAGGAACAAGAAAACCTTCAGCTGGCATGACCAACCCTGGCAGAGAATACCTGTGTGTGGCCAAAGTCCCTGCAACAATCCCTGCTACCTAGTCTGGGTTCCTCAGGTGTCCAGGGAAACAGGCAGCTTTACAAAGCAGATGCTGTGGGGCAGCTCGGCTTAGTGCCACACAGGAGGATGCAGGATGCACACCCAGAAACTCAAATGATGAGCACAGTGCTGGTTCAGGCAGCCACAGCTAAGGCTGTGCTGGTGGCTGCTCAAATCAGGGCAAAAATAACCCTGGTAATAATTACCTGGTATAGTCCTGCTGTGGAAACATACCTCTTGTCTCTACAGAGGACCTGAGTCTTTGCAGCCTCTGACTTTCGCACACAGCACCCTGCTCATCTGGGAATTATGAGGACTCAGTGCCTTTTCAGGGGTTACCATAGTCTTTTAGGCTCAGACTTCTTCTGTCTACGTTTGAAGTCTGTACCATTTATGCATTTTAATATGGTAACCCAGCACGTCACTTCCACCCATGTATTTGACCTACTGTTTCAAAAAATGCATGATATATTAATCAATCATCAGGATTCATGTTAGCACTATTGAAGTGTTTTCTGACTGACTTTGTAACTTTTACTTGGAAAAGAGAGAGATCAAATGGATTTTGATTCATTATCATGGCACTATCTGATCCTTTTCCCACACTCCCGCCAATATGCCCTCATTACTAGGGATCTATAGAAGCAAAACCTATCCTCTAATCGAGCAGGAGCAGGAAGCCTGGCTGCTCTTCAGCCTCCTCTCAGTTACAAACCACTGTTGAAGCACATGTAGGTCATCCCACATTGTTTTCCGCTGGTTGCAGAGGCTGGCTTTGGTGGACCATGAGCCTTCACTTACTTCCTGACATCTTAAACCTGGTAATTTTTCTTTATGTTCCGTGTTCTGTGTTAGTGTCCTGAGGATTTTTTGTTGTTGTTGTTTTAATCTGTGGAATTTTATTAATGCAATAAAATAGCAAACACAGGTAAAAGAAACAAAACCAGTGTGACAGATATCACAGTCATGAAACAGTAATAACATTTGCAGATAGCTGTTCTACCAAGTGAAGGCTAGTTTGTTGCTACACAGAAGAAATATTTATAGCTATTTGGTTTTACTGGTCTTATAGAAATACACATATAGGCAATTTCTCATATGTATTATCTTTATTTGAAAAACATCTACAAAAAAGCTGTTTTGATTGGCATACAGACATTGAAGTGCATGTGCACTTTCTGGGCCTGGAAACTCTACCAAAGGAAGCATTACTACTTAGTAGTCCTGCTTGGGCAGAGTCTCTGCCTTCAGCTCAGTTCTTGGGCCTAATCTAAAGCACCTTGAAGTTACTGGGGGAGCCTGTGTTGACAGCAGCACCAAGTGCTCCTTTGGGCCTGTACTTTCCGGATTCTGATGCTGTCATGTTTCAAGATATTGCTGTACCCATAGCTCTCCACTCTGCTCAACTTCTGCAGCTTGTGAAGCAACAGAAGAAAGCATATGTCTGCACCTCAGCTGTTCAGTCTTCTCTTAAATTGCTGTTAGGATGGGTATCCACCAGTACACCTGGACTGTGAACACGAATGCCGGGGAGGTTGAAGGATATGGTCTCTTCCGCAGTCTGTGCTGTGGATTACTGCCAAAGGGCACAGTAGCCTTTTTCACACAATAGGCTTTCTCTGGTTTGTAATTTAGTCCATATCCCAAACATTGCTGGAAAATAACAAAAAATTACAGAAGTATCTTCTTAGAAATAGTTATTACAGTTGTTTTAAAATAAGTAATTCTTTCATATCTGTTTTGATCTAGAGATTTTCTCTTTCTGGTGCATTCCTTTCTTCTGTGAGTTCCACTGAGTCCTTTCAGCACTAGAAGAGGCATGTGTGTGCTTGTGTTTGTGCGTGTAAGTAATACTGGAAAAATAATATACTTTCATAAGGCAATATAAATCTTTAATCTTGGGACTGTAAACATATGAACCAGTATGACATCTCTTGTTTAATGCTTCTCCTGTCAGCCTGCTTTTACCTTGAGGTAGTGTTTGTCATTACAGCTTAAGCATGTCATTGTTTTGCAAATCTTTGGGGAGTCCAGATGTGCTCACAATTAAAGGCCAACTCTTATTATTTGGATTATCGTAATGCAGAGAGAGGTCACAGCTCTGTTGTGCAAGATCACATTCAAACACAACATGAGCAGCCGACCCTGCTCCCCAGGCTTCTCTCTATTAAGGGAAAATGATGTGTCCTTAGACCTAAATTTAGTTAACAATAACACATGTTAGAGTGAGGGTTCAAACCCACCGGGTCAAAGGGTCCCTTTCTCAGCCTTACTTCCCCTCTTCCTGGTGCTCACTTGATGTTGTGCTGAGCCAAAGCAACTTCCTGAGCTAGCAGAACATTTTCTTGACAACAAGGTGAATGGCTTTCTGCTGTGTTGGGGGCCTGAATTAGCTCAGTAGAGGATAATAAAAGCACCAGAGCTGGTGCAATGGTGAATGACCATACTTTTACACAGGGCAGTGGAAACTGAATTCTGGAAACATGGGGGGAAGGGGAAAGGAGGGAGGGGAATGTCAGGGCTGCTGTCTTTCACAGAGTGATAAACCCTGTCAGCCTTGGTGTGCACCCTCACCATTAGTGTTCAGGTGTAGCTCTGTGTGCCTTCCCCCTGCTCGCTCTAGCATCTACCTGACTTCTTGGTGAGGAAAACTTCATCAGGAAGGAAACTTCCCTCAGCTGGAAGGAAATTTGCTCAGCAAAAGAAAAGTAAAAGCTGGTTCAACACCCAAATGACCACTTTGCCATGGGTCTGACAGCATGCCAGCACCAGCATGAGGGGCAGCACACACATCTCAGGGCAAGTAATTCTCAGGCTGTTTTAAAGCATTAATTTGAAATCAAATTTCATCTAAATTCAAGTGACTGCTGTTGCAGTCAATGGAGATGTCAAGCTTGGTCTGGTGGCCTAAACAAAGGCACCTCCTGCCTTTTGAGGTGCTTGGATAAACCCTCTGGCTCTCAGCTGCTGGTCCAGAAGGGCAGAGGTCTTCATTGCTGTGGGGTGACACCTGCCTGCCCAGGCAGTGAGGGCACCCTGGGCCTGGCTGTCCCTGCCTGGCCCACCAGGGCTCCCTGACCTGCCCACGGCCCATGTCAGCCTCTGCCCCAGCCACACCACAGCAGAGCTGGTCTCCAGCTCCCACAGCCCTGCCCTGCCTGCTGAGCCACGGGCCCACATCGAGCTCTGTCCCCAAGGAGTGCCGGATGGTGCCCCTGGCTGCCCTGCTTCTAGCTGGGGGTGCGACAGGCCCTGGCTGCTGGGCCCTGCCCTGGGGGGCCCCCGGCTGTGGTGCCTAGGCACCACTAGCCTGGGGTGAACCTCTGGGATACCCTAAAACAGTGTGGGTGTCACCAGCAACCTTTGTTTAGGCAATGGCACCCAGCCCCAAGTTCCCCAGAGCCGAGGAGCAGGCACACGGTCGTGGGGCTCAGCACTGGCCACCTCTCAACAGGGTTGATCCAGATCTGGGGGCTGTGGAGGCATGGTCAGGCCTTCCCCTCTGCCCAGCAGGGTGGGGAAAGGCCACTTCTTAAGTCACAGCAGCTGTTGGTATTCCAGGAGGGCTTGAAACTCTTACAGGAGAAAACCTGAAGACTCAGCTGGGCTGCCTGTGGTGTTGGCACACATTAGTGAGTCGAGACAAAATGTTGGCTTTCTCACAGCATGTACCTTTTTACCCGTTAATGCGGGTGGAAGTGACCTGCTGGGTTACCATCCCCAGGATTTCTCATGTCAGTAGTCCCAGCTAAGTATGGTCTGCCCAGGGGATGTTTCCCTGCCCTTCAAACAAGAAGGGATCAGACATATCTCCAGCTGTTTGCAACCAGCCTGTTTTTGTCTGTTGGAGGCTCAAAAATATTTTAGAAAACTTGCTTAATTTTTTTTTTCGTCCTATGAGTGGCTTTGCTCTTGCTTGTGTGGAGAAAGGGAGCTACTTACTCCTGTGGTACAGCAGCAGTGCCTGTGCCCAGGGACACTGCTTAGCCAAGGAGAGGAGGACAGGAACTTTTAGGGGAGAAAGACTGAAACTCTAGATATTTGTCAAAAGGTTGGTGAGCAGTACATCCAAGCAGCACTCCAGCAGCACACTTTCCCAGGCAGGTGGTTGAAATGGTCAAATCGAGCCTCTGCTAAGTCCTGTCTCCATGGTGGGTACTGTTGCTTCTCTGGCTGTAAGAAAATCCATGCAGATGGGCTGTCTTCTGGATTGCTGGATGAGCAATTTATTTTTATGAAACTACTGGGAGATGAAATGTTCAGGTATTTTGGAATACCATGGAAACCAGGAGGTGTTAGAGGTAAAGCCTTTTATGGAAGATGTTTATGCAGGCTGGGCATCTGACTGTTCTGAAGATCTCTGCAAAGATCATGTAATCTACATTACTGCTGATTCTTTTGTCTTTTCCTCCTGATCTTAGCTTCATAAGGTCTTATACACAGATGTACGTGCTCAGAGCAATAAGTCAGTCCCTCTGCAGTATGCAATCATCTTTCCTTCTGTTCCTCTCTAAAAACCTTCGCACATGATTTCCATGCAGTCCTCTTCAGACATGCTGCATCAGACCATTTTACACTTATACTGTTGCCCTGTGCATGTTGAAATCTAGTTTTCTTCAAATTTCAGGTTAAAAAAAAAATTTGCACATTTGATTAGTAACAAGCAGATGATACCTAATAGATAATACAGTTGAACAAGTCGCTAAAGAGCTTTGCAAATACCTTGCCAACCTATCCTCTTTAAAGCAATACAAAAAGCAATGCAAGCTTTATTTAACAGCCAGGGTTTTATTGTCATTTTGTGCTAGCCCTCTTTCTGCCCTGATGTCATAAAGGATTACACAAACATAGTTTAGTACGCCCTGATAAATTCTTTCTAGATTTTAGCAGCATATTTATAGATTCATGTTACCTTTTAGCATTCCTTATGTTTTCTGCCCAGGTCTAGTTTTCACATCTCTTGCCATTGTTAATCTCCACAGCTCAAATTTGCCTAGTCTGAAATCCATCATTGTACATCGTTTAATGAGACATTTCTCCAGTCATCATTACTGCAGATCAATAGAAACAAATCCCTGTCTCCTGACTGGTTTAGCTAAGTATCTCATGCATGACTGTCTTTCCAATTTGATCCAGTTTAACAGCCTGCTTCTCCCCCCTCCCCAATCCCACTTCTCTAATCTGCAGAGATAGATATAAATCTTGAGCCAGACTCCAGGGGGTTTCTCTTGTACCGTCTTCCCTCTGTTTGTGCAAAGTGCTCCCTGACCGACTGGATGCTATTGCCAGACAAACAGCTGCCTTAGCAGTTGCACTAACAAATAAAAGGGGAGGGAGGCAGGGGCAGTGGAGGGAAGCTTTTTGCCCTTAGGGTCCTTGTACTGAGACAGTCAAAAGCTAATGAGGGCTCATTGCTGGAGGGAAAATGAGAATAATCTGTGATCTTTGGAAAAGAGTGAAAATCCATCACCACTACTGAGTGCTTCACATCAGCCTATCTTTTCAAGGCTACCTCCCCCAAGACAAAGGGGTTAGAAACTCATAAGTAAAACCGGAGATTTTCCTTTTCATTGCTGTGCCCTGTAGGCTGGCTGTGGGATTGACAAGTCTCTCCTTTCTCACCTCTCCCAATTTTTCCCTCCATCTACATAGGACTCATGAATGTGGTGTAACTTCAAGGAATTTTTAGTCCTATGTAACTGGACACAAACAGTCCAGATTAGACACAGACATCTGGGGGGTTTGGATGTTCCCTTCCTTGCCTCCTCAGCCACCCCCTTTTCTGTTTTTGAGGTTGTTCCAATTGCTGCTGTGTGATGTGTTTTTTTGAAGCTACATACAGTGTATTTAAATGGTGGTGCATGGTCAAGTCTTTCATTTAATGAGATTTTAGGTGCCTGACTTGCACATGGGAACAGATTAAAATTAAATTGCTGGAGTGGGTATCACCCTGAGCTTCTTGGCCTACCTTTTTGATGGAGGTTGCTGCCTTTGGGGCGGGGATGATGGCATGGCAAGGTTGCTGGAGCTGCCCTGAAATTTGAGAGCTTTTGCTCTGGAGTATTAAAATAATCTGAAGCTGGCATGAGTTTATGCGTTGGGCTGTAACCTCTGGCAGCCCAGAAGATGCTTCCCAACTGAACTCTTTGGCTGCAGAGGTAACACCTTGTCTCTGTGCATTGGGCTGTATAATAGAGGAGGCTGCCAACGCACCTCGAGGCAACATTTTCAGTCTTCTGCTGTAAGTGCAGCGGAGACCTAAAACTTTGTGTCTTAGTTCATTAGTCTGCTTACATTTTATCATTCATATATACATATGCACAATCATGTGTGTGTCCACATACAGGAAAGATTTGCCTTTATGAATCATGATGATTTCAGGTATAGAGATGTTAATTACTTGCTTTACTGGCAGTAATAAAGTGCATGTTTCTCCCCAAGACATGATAGCCCATATTCATTACTATTAGGGCTGATCATCTGTCTGTATATATTTCTATTGTTCTCAAAGGAGTTTGAAAGATAAATCCGTAGTTTGTGAGGTGCTCTGATAAATACTGCTGTTCATGTAGGGAATTGTAATAAGAGTTTGCTTTTCTCTGTTACTCACTACACTGCTATTTTTCTCCTCATTCATAGTCTTCTCCCTTGCAGATCCTCTCCTTGTGCTAGTCTTCGGGATGAAGGAAATTGTGTTCTGTAAGTAGATCTATGGTATAAAGGACAAGGTTTATTAATGATATCTCACAGAATTTGGATCCCTAGTTCTCTGCCAGGATGCAGTTTTATGGAAGAGATGAACTTACTAAAAGTAATACTTAATGCTCCCTCATTCACAGATTTTACAAACCCTCCTTTTAAAGTCCAGTTTCTAAAGCCCATAAATACTCTCTTTCTTAAGAATTCCTGAAATTCAGGTGAAAAATCCAAAGACTCAGGTGCCTGCTAGTATTTGTTCAGACAGTGTGTTATAAGGAACATAAACGAGAAAGGATATACAGTTCGGTGCTTTTTTCCCCTTTGAAGGTGCTGGTTTATGGGATGTTACAGTGACACCTGGTGGAAAACATTGTTGGAAGGCTAAGAAAAAAATCTGCATTATAAAAGCAGTTGTTCATTTGAATAATGTCTTTAATATTATTATTTTAACTGTCTATATTGCAGTAATGGTTAGAGCTCATTTGTACAATGTATGCTGTACTACACATATATCAGTGTGCAAATGCTCACTTGTGAATTCTTGTGAATTGTCAGCATCAGTAATAGCAAAATGTTCCAGTTATAAAGGGTGAGTTACACATATTTGATAGTAACCAAATTTCCTTGCCCTAAGAGCCAAATGCCAACATTTTCAGATGCATCTTGATTACATTTCTCACCAGGATCTTAACTTGATCCCTCCTTCTCCCGCCCCGCCCCAGCTCTTCTCTATACATCCCCAAACAAGACCCAAAACATTGTAATGATCAATGAGTTACTAAAAATACCCAATCAACCCCCAAAAAGTGTTGAATAATTCAATGCAATTAAAAGATTTTTTTTTTTTAAAACATTGAACTTAGACGTGTTTGTTTACCTGGGCTATTTATAAGCTAGTAATTCAAATCCATGCCCTTAATCCTAAGTGACCACATAGATCAACTGTTAAACTGTTAGAGTTGTCCCTGGCTGGTTTTGATCCACATCAGCACTAGTGCAAATCATTTCCAGAAACAATTTGGAATATATTGAAAGCTAGGAACCATTCCCCATAGGTATTTCAGTTGTGGCTATCATCTCTTGGAGTATGAGTGATTTTTGAAGTGTGGCTGTGGGTTATTGCATGCCATCTGCTAGGGTATGGGTGTGGGTACATTTAATTTACTAGTATAGACCTACTAGCCCTAGAGACCACATCCTGAGGGTCCTAAATCTCCTAAATATCTATCCAAAGCACAAAGTGCTCTGCCTCAGGAAGAACTTGCAGCCTACATCTGCCTGTCACCAGCTTCCTCTTCAGTTTTGCTGCTCATGTGAACTCTGACAAAGCTTCTTCAGCTGGGGTGAGCTGGATTAGCAAAGAGCTACTATTTAAGTAGTCAGAATAAACTGGCGTATTTTGGCTGGAGCTAAGGAGTTCCCTCTTGAGCAGCTTTGCTGGTAGGCTGGAGTAGGGACTTCTGGAGTGAAGAAGTGTCAAGCAAATGGGGCAGTAACTCCCTCTCACCTGTGTAGCTGAAAGCTAAGCTTACCTTAGATGAGTCTTACTCTCATCTAGGAGTTCCTTTGAGTAGTGATGAGGAGGGTGAGATAATGCACAAAGAACCCCCCAAATGCTTCCCAGGACAAGTGGAAGAAAAGGAAGCCTTTCCTTTCTCTGACCACCTTCGAGCCACATGCTTGGCAATATCCATGTCTCTCGCCAGCTTAACTTATCCTTTCCTCCTGCAATGGTGCTTTTAGCTCCTTTTACCTGCCATGCATGGGAACAGCAGCACAGGGGGCTGTGCTGCAGCCTGAAACAGAGAAAACAGCATCAGGTTAATGCTAACCAGTTCACTTCTGTTGTTGCTGGGTTAGTGTTAACCAGATTCTCAGCCTGGTTTACTGCACGACTGCAGGAATGTTTGCTTGGCGAGTGAGTAGGGCTTGGGAAGGTGTGGTAGAAAAGCAGGTCCCCTCTTTAAGCAGCAATGACAGGATGTGTCAGCTTAAGCTGATCATCAAAATGCTATGTTATTTATAAAATAACACATTTTATTTATAATGCATAATACACATGCACAAAAATGACATAGCATTTGTTTATATCTACATATATATGGGTAAGCTGGATCGATTTCCTACTGCGGTTCACAGAATGATGCTGTGAATAGCTCTGCCAGTACAACAGAGATGTGCCACAGATGGGGAGCTGGATGTTACTTAAACTTGAATTCCCACTGACCTCTTCAATGTGAGTCTCCTTATGTAGGACTCTTCATCTCTTTCTAAATCAGGTACATGATTTATGCATCAGCTTCAATTTTTTTCCACGATATGGGTGCAAACTTACTAATACAATTGTGACCAGTCATGCAGAGAGCCCCTGGCATGGCTCTGGGTAGTTTGTGTCTATGTTGCACCAGAAGCCAGACGGGTCTGTTGTGAGTAGTATTTTGATGTTGAAATGGAACATTTCGAAACAGTCATTAAAGTAGAGAATTAATTAACATTTTTTTATTGACTGATATGAACTGTAGTGTTCTAACAAGCTTATTCATCATCACAAACAAATTTTCTTAGTGGTATCCACTTGAAAATATTTAGAAATACTTTATCATAGTAGAAATGAGGATTAGAACAGTTTTCTCTCACTCTTTCCCTGTTTCCGCGTTGCTTGGAGCACCTGATTAAAAGCATTGCACTTAGTTTCCATTTTACGTTAATGATATTTATGTAAGGAGATACGCTGACTTTCATTGGTCAACTCTTTTGTTTCAGTGGTTTAATAAGAAACTATGAAATGGATGTTGTGCAATTTCGAGACAAATGCTCCAGGAAGCTGAAAAGTTGTTGAAGGAATGGAGAGTAAGCAAGGATTTTAAAAATATTTAACAAGCTGAAATGCACACATTTCAGTTGTGTCTCCGTCATCTAGACTAAAAGGAGTTTGTATGGCCAAGTCAAGGAAAGAATCAGTCTGACAGATGAAATTGCTTAAGTTATGAGGAACACTTGCCTGTGGGATCCCCTGCTGAACATACTTGCTGCTTTTTGCTGTGTATGGATTTCTGCAGTGTACTGTACTTTCTCAAAAGATTGTCAAAACTTATGTACAAGTAACCTGGTAAGTTTTGAAAAACTGTACTTAATATTTTGAAACATAGATGGTTGTTAGCACTGTAAGAATTTTCTATTACGAATCAGCTTTTTCAAAATTATTTTTAAAAATGTATCTGAGTAAAAGCAGAGTTTGAGAACTAATGTTTAACATTTGAATTGGTGAAACCAATTTATATATATAAATAAATATATATATATTTTATTTATAAAAATAACCTATATTTATATATATAAAGCACCTATCACCATATTGATAAACATTCTTTGGAACCACTCTTTACAGCAGAGGTAAGAACAGGAGTCAGTCTGTTAGTACCTTAGGACTTTGGTTTCCAACCAATTTTTTTTTAAAAAAAAAAAAGCCACAAGACTGCTGCCAGCCTGCCTGACTGGTGTTTAATAGTGCTGGTAAGGTATAAATATACTGGTAAGGAAGAAATCCCATTAACCAGATTGCATGGGTGTTCGTTTCATACTTTCTTTATATACTTATGTTCCAACACCTCCTGAAATTACTATAAACACTGAAGACCCTGAAGGGTGGAGGAGAGAAACCCTTCTTCTTTCAGTTTATTCACTTTACTTATCAGTTTCTGTCTAGTCTATGACTTTTCTTATATAGATCTAGGAAAACTGTAAATTCACAAGAAATTGGCTGGGAATGTGTGGCTTGCCCAATTATCCTGAACTAGTTTCAGCTTCTTTTTGAAGTCGCTTATGCTTTAAATTGTGGATATTTATTTAAGTATTAAAGATGGTGGTTGGATCCTTAATCTTATGGGGGTTTTTTTATGGTTATTATTTTTCCTTCTACTGATGCACAACAAAGATAAGCAGAACCTCTCAAATCCAAACAGTAATTCTTCATGAGACTTTAAGGAGTTACATCCTTGTTTCTATTTGCCTGAAATGTTGATGTT
The DNA here is from genome assembly GCF_023634085.1 of Falco cherrug. Classification (NCBI taxonomy): domain Eukaryota; kingdom Metazoa; phylum Chordata; class Aves; order Falconiformes; family Falconidae; genus Falco; species Falco cherrug. Next base: position 61,936,579 of record NC_073702.1, read on the forward strand.
GTTTAGAAGACCATGTACCTTTGCTCTGTAAAAAGGACATTTTGTACCTTGGGGCTAACCAACTATGGAAACCTACTGCAGAGGACTGTCACCAGCTCCATTTTATTTCATACATTTGTCTGTCAGTTCCTTTAAAACTAACTCTTAACTCTTGCACCAGTGAAAGAGTTAATTGCCTTCTCTGATGGAAGCCTATTATGCAATTATAAGTTTAATGGGGATCCTTTAATTTAAGCCTAAATTATTTCAGAATAAGAAATAAGTTGCTCTTCCTTTCAGCTTTGAAAGACAGGTAAATCGCATTCATGTTCAGTGAACATATTATGTAAGGAATTCAGATGAGAAAAACATAATCTTGGAGCCTGAGAGCTGTAAATCTTATTTTTTGCCTCCGGTCTACTTATTGTGTTCACATTTGTTTTGTGACACCTTTGATTCTCACTATTGTCGTGGTGTGCCCGGCGTGCTGAAAATTTCTTCCTGAGAGTTGTTTTATTAAGGGTGCTCTTACCTGTTTGCTGGACAAAACTTAGGACCTAACATTCAGCTTCTCCAAGGCTGTTAGATACATCCTCAAATCATTTGCACTTCACAGGTGGTGACTGGTTTTGCACACTTTGAATGATGTGAAAAAACAGGCACCTTAGCTCAAGAGTACTTTAAAGCAGGAGAGGAAGAGCAGTCACCATATGGCTGCATAAAACCCCTTCAAAAGGAGACCAGACAAAAGGCATTTAGCTTGAAGGAAGGTCTTTCTGCTCCCAAGAGGTCAAAGCCACCTGGCTTTGCAATTAACACCCAACGTATTGTGAAGTATTTGTTATTGTCTCAGTGAACCAGAATCAGGAGATGAGAGCCAAATTCCTACCTGAGATAATTTAATTAATGCCAACTGATTCTGTCAATGTTTTTGTTTGACAGTACTCTGAAATTAGTCTCAAGTGAGGAGCTACTGGTGTGTCAACAATAAATTTCTTCAAATAAGGAATCATTAGTTGAAGAAAATTTGTTTTGCAAGAAACAAATGTTTTAATATATTTTAATCAATTAATTGACTTTTTGTAAAATTGTATGTATTTCTCTTATAGGAAGGAGAAGTTGGAATTACTAGCCTTTGTAATGTTAGTGACATCACTGGAGCAGTAAGTAATGGTTTACTTTATTGATTACTGACATTTTATGTTACTGCTATTTGAATAAAATGGGTACAATGATCATATTATCAAAGACTCCATGTAAATATGCACAGTTGCCTGTCTGGTATAAGTCAGTAGGTTGTGTGCTTAGACTTGGCTTGAATTATTGAAGACAGAACTATCTTTTTTGTTTAAAGAAAATGTGTAAAGGCTTTGGATCTCTGCTTTCAGTCATGTTCACATTTGTGATCTACAAATCATAAGTTTTCGAGAAAATGATTCAAAACTAGTGTTCCCTCCAAAATACAAATCATTAAGATTGTTTTATTCAGCTACCTTTGTACAGTTAAGTAGTTTATTTTGTTTTCTCAGTGATTTGATGGGAGAAAACAACATGACAATTGTTGAAAATTTAGAGTTCTGTAGGACTTCAAATGATTGTGTCTATTATGGGGGTGGGTGGTGTCTTTAGCTCAACATGAGCTTTCCATAGGAGCATTCTTGTGAGAACTTTAGCTGATGTTCTTGTAGTGCAGGTTTCGAATACAATTCAAGCTGGTGGTTATACATATTCTTTGAAGAGTAGTGGAGAATTCAGTCATTAATATTTTTCACAGAGGCTAGTGGGAAGCAGCCTCTCAGCACCTGGTGTTTAACAAGGCTGGGTCATTTATGAGGCTGGGACCATAAATGGCTGTGTGTCATGAAAATACATAGCAAGGTTGACTCAGCTATTAGGTTACTGTGTATCTTTGTTCAGTGTTATCAAGTCTTATTGTTTTTTTTTATGAGGCTTTGCAATATTTGATATCAGAGTCTCCTTCTTCCAGAGTTGTTTCCTTCCAGTTTCCTTTTAAAAAGAAAACTGTACATGACCACTAAAAAGTGGATGGGACCGAATAAGCAAGAAAGGTTGAACATCAAATCCAACCCACATAATATTTACTACATCTTTGAAAACTCATGGTTTTAAAGCCACTGTTGGAGGGCAGGGGCCTTGTGTTGAATGGCTTTCCACGGTGCTTGGCTGAGCTGTATACTGCATTCTGTTACTATTCCACAGAGAGCAAGTGGTAAAATAAAGTTCAGAGAGCGGGAGCACTGGCCACGCACATCATGGCTGGCTGGGTGACTTGTTCCCAGAGGAAGACTGAACAAGAACTGTCTTAACCAGGTCTCCTTCTGCCCCTGAAGCTATGCATCAGCCCTTTCCCAAGGCCTATGTAAAGCTGAGCACTCTCCCCAGGTGATTGATAGTCACAATCTGCTTAGGTGTCCTGCAGTCCTTTTGGTGCTCTCAGTACATGCAGGGGTGTCAATGTCTTTACTAGAGCTGAAAAGGTAGTTGAACATCTACTGTTTTGTACAAACCAATCTCAAAGAATTATTTTTCTTTTGCTTTGTATTTGATTTTACATTAAGGAGGGCATTACATAACATAACTTACTGTAGTATATGGGTACCTATGATCTTTGGTATGTTTAATATTTTTGTTACAGAGTTTGAGTGCTGCAAATGCCTATTTTATTGCTAAGGAACCAGGGTGAGAAGGAGCTAAGTGACTTGGTCATGCAGAATGTTTTAGTGTAGCTGGAAATTGAACTGTTTTCTTCACCCTCAGAATTGGAGTATCCCTTCTCTTTAAAAAAGTGCTTTCAAAGTCCTTTTTAAAGCTACCATCTGTCTTTGCAGTGCATGAACGGATGTCAGTTCTGGAATGCCACAGTGCAAATCAGTTGCCCACTGAAATGTGTGAGTATTGCCTTAGCCTTGGCTCTGCTGCACTTGTCTCCAGTCCACCAAGTACCTTATCCAATGGCAGATGTGGGAAACCTAACCAAAGCAGTGTTTCTATGAAAAGATGTAATATCCTTATTTTCTTTCATTGCATTTATAAATTCTCTTTTGGGAAGATATTAGTTCTTGCTATGGGAGTTATCTGTAACATCAAAAGCTTTCATTATGTTTGTCAAAATGTGAGGACATTTTACAGTTCATTAAGCTCAACCATTCACTCATTTTTTCAAAATGTGAGAAAGAACTAGAGCTTTTCAGGAATTTACTGGAGTCTGTCTCAGAGCTGTATGCAGATGTAAATGAAGCACATGGTCTTTACTAGGTAGATTTCTTGCTTTTACTAAACCAGATGGATGAGTATTGGCACTGGTCTGGGACAACTGCCATTACAGTTTTAAACTGCTCTTTTTTCTGGACCTCTTGAACACCTGAAGCTCATTTAACCTTGGCATCATTTTTAATGTTGACTTTCTGGTTTATCAAGTGTGGGTTTGCCTTTTTTCATTATTTGCCGGTGATAAGGTTTTGTAGTGTACTTTCACTGTAAGAAACTTCTAATTACTTGATATTATCTGTTTGAAACACTCTGTGACTCTAGTTATGCTAATCCCATATTTTATTAATTTTCTTCTTGGCAGAACAAGACATACACTAGAGCATGTGAGGTAAGTTAAGTGCTATCAGAGCAATAAAAAAAAATGTGATTTCAGCGGTTATTATGTCCACATAGTGCTAAGAAATACAATGTAGATACACAAACTTATCAATACAGGTATAATTGTTTTGTGCTTCCTAAAGCTAAAGAATGAGTTAAGTACCTGAATCCTTTCTTTCTGGCATGGTGGCTAAAGATGTGTTTGGATTTAAACCTGCTGTGTAACAAAGAATATTGCTTTAAAGAAAGCAGACTAATCACACCAGTATGGAACACAGAACAGACCTATTTAAACTATGTTCTAGGCTCCTACAGGAGTCTTGTTCTATCCAGTTTTTCATTAATGCCATCAAAGATGATCCAGAGAGAATGCTTATTAAAGCTGGTATGACATCAGTTCGGTGAGAAGTGGAAAAAAGGAGTGGGAGCTAGAAGGCAAAACACACTCTTGGCTGGGTAGAGACTGAATGAGGTAAAATGCAATTCAGTAAGGGGCAATGTGTTGCCCTTTAGAAAAAGATCTCAAATGGGGAGTGCCTGGTCTGTGCTGCAGGTGGACTGGTATTTACAGTGACAGAGGCAACAGAGTGCAGCTAAAAAGACTGTGTCTTTCTGGGGCTCTTTTAGCATGAACATAGAGTGTAGGATGGGATGGGGATAAGACAATTGCGGGATTGTGTTTGGGACTGCTGAGACCTCAGTATGGAAGTTATACCCAGATGGCAGCAACACACTTCAAGCAGGTGATAGAGGAGTTGGAGGGAATCCTGAGTAGAATGCAAATTCATTGGTGAACTGGAAATTCAACTGAATAGACTGATTTTTTTAATGCTTTTAAATCTGCAAAATTGTGACCATGTAAAAGGCATACAAATATGGTAAGTAGGTTTTGGAGTGTAGGAACAGTCCAAGAAATAACCAACTTATTTTTGTAGAAACACAGAATTAGTGTAGGTTTTGGGGTTTTTTTTTTGTTATTGTAGTGTTTTGGGTTTTTTGGTGGTTTTTTTTTTTTTGCTTGTCTGGCCACACAATATGCCAGTTAAATTCACTAACTCTGCAAGGGCTTTTGCAGGATTATCTTTCTACTGGATCAGCCGGCTGACTTGATTCCCCACATGGTCAGGCGAGCACCAGGTCACTGCATGCAGAGGATCAGGTCATTGCAGTCTGCAGGGGAAAGGAGCGGAGTATGAGTGTGTCATTTCCTTTGGCATTGGCTCAGCTGTGTCATGTGGCTACACCTTGGGACCAAAATCTAGCAGTATTGCTCCTGTTAGATTCTACCTCTCACCTAGGAACAGGGGAGTGCCACTAAATTCAGTGGGAATATTCACAAGAAAGGGCAGCAGAATCTGGCTCATACAAGGGCAGTTCTGATCAGTGGAGAATATGTGAGGATTTCTTGTTTTCAGGCACAGCAGATGGCAAATTTCCCTCAAAATTTCTAAGGCTAGGAGCTTTAGTAATCCTCTTACCTCAAGCAAAAATTGGATTTATGGTTCAGACAAAGATCAGAAGAAGAATAACATGAGAAAAAACAAATGGTCAGAAATGTCTGTGTTAAATGAAGCAGAAGGCACTATGAATCAGCACGTAATCAGGGGACACTATCCCCTACAAACTAAACAAATCTTGGTTGTAAATGAAAGCTCCAGTGTACAGTTGATAACTGTCATCTGCTAATATCTGGATCTTTGCCTGCTAACAGTCATGGTAATTCACTTGGGAGTATTTTATTTCTCTGAATAAGAAAACATTGGGAAAACTTTTCAAGTACTTGCACTTGGCACTGAATGCCTAGATGTGAGATAATGTATATAGAAATACACTGCTAAGCAAGTTTTTAAATCCGTCTCAGCTGCAACTGTGTTGTCTGCAATAACATGCCTTATTAGTTTCCATAGGGTGCCAGAAGTATATATCCTAGAATCACAGGAAGAGCAATTAAAAACATTTGCTCACTTAACATAATGAATTGCTTCTGAATGATCTAAAGGTTACTCATTTGAAAGGTGGCTGCTGTATGAAGCAAACTTCAAGTTTTTATAGGCTGAGTGAACTGGCAAAATACAACGAGCCCAAATAAAATGCCTGTCTAGAAAAGCTCAAACCATCACTTCTCAAAAGTTATGGCTTTCCAGGAGACTCAGTCTTGCATGTAATTTTTATGCTACTGAAATCCACCTGGAAAATGTTACTACCTCTTCTTAAGTTATCTACCTATAAAGCAGGGTAACACTTTATCTATGTTCCCTATCTAAACTGGATTTTCTATTCTCAGGATGTGACTGTGAGGTACCCACTGCTCTGGGGTATTTGTTATATTTACACCTTGTAGACACGACTGTACTAGAAGTAACTACTGACAAGGAACTGTTGATTAGGCATTGCTGCTTTTATAAATTACTAATTTCAACTATTTTGAAAATTCACTGGAAGTACCTTTGTAAGAATGTGCCTCATTCATAGGATACATGAATGAATACATGAAGCAGGAAAGGGTGAAATCCAACATATGGAGCATATCATTAACGAGTTAAAAACCATTACTTCCTAACTCCATGGTTGTCACTGAAGTCTATTTCTAGCTTCAATGTAGCCCCATATTTGTGCTTTCCACAAAGGGACAGTGTGTAAGGAGGAAAACCTTATTCAGTGCCCAGTGAATTGATGGAAGGGCTCTCAGGAAGCTCTTTGGTGTGAGGTTTTGGTACTACTGTTTTTTGGAATGAATGTAATGATTTCCACAGAGTTTGTTTTATTCAAAATGTCCACAGCATTTGTACGTATTTAAAATGTGTCTGCATAATTCTAGGAGGAAGTTTGCCTTTACACAAAACTAACCAGTGAGTTCTGTACCCTACACAGACAGTTTCCTGTAAGTTTGGTTGTAGCCGTGCAGAGGATGCATATGGAGTTGAAGCACAGAGTAAGTCTGAATAGAGTCTTGTCCAATTCAAAAACTGATAAATTGAGTTTTAAGATTATGGTCTAGTTCTATTATCTGGATTTCTTTCAAAAACTAAAAATGTCTGGTCAGAAAATTACCATTTTGCTTTTTTCTTTTAACAAGTACAATGAAGTTAACTCTATCTTATAGTAAAACATTTTTTCCCCTCCCTTTCATGGACATGAGACTTTTTGAATCCAGTCTCAACTGTTTAAGATGATACTTTGTCAAGCACTCATCCTTGACCTGTCTGCTATCTTGAAATCATTGCCAAAAGCTCTCGCAACTTATGTGGGAACAATTGGGCCAATACAGTGCTATTGAAATAGGCCCCTTGAAAATCTCTTCAGAAGTCTCCCATAACCTTCTTTAGGTTTCTAATTAATTTAATCAAAATTTTACTAAGTACCTTTTTTGTATGTAATGTAATTAAAAGTGCATTTATACAAGTGCAATGTTGTAGTCACATTTGCTTGCATTGAACTTGGCCCAGTTCAGGCTTACTTATCAAACTGTCTTTAAAATGTCATGTGATTTATTCAGCAATGTTTTCAATACATTCTTTTCTATGGTTTTATTGGCTTCACAGCTTTCAGTTGTGTGGGGGTAATAGGCTTTTACCCTCAAGGCCCAGAGATTGCCATGAAAAGGTTTTCTTACTGGTGTATTGTCTTTCCCCTCAGACTTCTTGAACAAACCTAGCGCGCCATTTGCCTCTACCATTGGAAGCCACAGTGTCACATTAGGGTGGAAGCCAGCTAACATCTCTGGGGTGAACTATATTATCCAGTGGAAGTTCAATCATCTCCCTGGAGACTGGAGGTACACAGAGGTAAAGAAGGACACTTCCTTATACTTTGAAAGGAAATAGGGTTTTCTCTGCTTTTGATTTTATTTTAGAAAAAACATTGGATAATATGTTAAGCCCATGAAAGAGGTTTGCAAAATCATAAGTAGCATGGAGAAGCTGAGAAGTGGACAATTCTTCCCTAGTGCCTCCAACACAGGAGCTAGGGACCTTGATGGAAACTATCAGGTAGCAGGTTCAAAACTAGCAAATGAAAGCATTTCATCACAGAATGTGTAGTTATGTTTAGCTGCTTCCTGGCACGTGTGGATGTTAAATTACTAAATTTAAACTCCTAAATATTAAAATTGCTAAAATTGCTAAATTTACTAAATGGCATTTGAAAAGTGACTGGACAAATTAATGGAAGAAAAATTGAGTTCTACTAAATATAAATATTGCCATTGTTTCTTGTTGAGCCATGCTTATAAAATGCCAAGACAGTATTTGGGAGCAATATCACTGTCAGCTTTTTTTTATACCTTTCCTAGAGAAATTTTTTTACTTCTGGTCAAAGATGCAATACTTGGCTAGATGGACCTTTGTTCTGACTCAGTATGGTTATTCTTATATTACGTTCTTTTGTGTCAACTATACACTTGTTATCTTGCCATCATTTCTATTAGATCAAATTACAGAGCTTGGCAAGTTGATGTCACAAAGGTAAAGATAATTTGCTAGGCAGGAAGTTCTTGTGAAATAATGGGGAACAATGGCTTCAGACAGTAAATATTAAGGGTAACTAGGAGCCTTTGGATATTAAACCTGTATTATATGTATCAACAGTTTAAAATACGTTGCCCATAATATGCTATTATTTTAGGCTTTTTACCTTATTCTTCAAATTTACTTTTATATTGCATCCATCCTTCTATTAATCTGCTCGTTGTTTAGATTTGGTAGTGTATTCTGAAGAAAACGGAAGAGAAAAAGTTCTAAAAGGTTGGCAAATAAAAGTCTATGCTGAAAACAGCACCCAGAATTTCCTTTTATTTAAACTTAGGATGCTGCATTTTTGTATCCTGAAATAGATTTGTTGTTGTATGAGACCTCTTTTTCCCTGATAACATCCTAAACAGTAGCTGCAGATGGAGGAAAAAAAAATTATTGTGCCTGTGCATTAATCTAGGTAGTATCTGAAACTTCATATACTGTCAAAGACCTTCAAGCCTTCACAGAATATGTGTTTCGAGTAGTTTGGATCATTACATCTCAACTGCAGCTCCATTCTCCATCTAGTTCCAGTTACCGGACACATGCTTTTGGAGGTAATGAACTGCACTATTAATTGCATCTTTCAGGACTGTATTAGAAACATGTAGGTTTCCTTGTTCTTTTCACAGAAAACACTGATGCTTAATCTCCAGAATGATGTTTACATTATCTGTTAGGTAGCTGCAGGAGACCAAACTGAAATACTACAGGCTTTTTTTGTATGAACTAGAAGATTTAGGGCTGCTTCCTGCTTTTAGTTTTAAAAACGTGCACAGAAAAGTACATGGTCAAAATTGTGAGGGCACACTGGATATTTTTATGCATAATTATGCACATTAATTTTTCGACTGAAATACATTTTTCAGGACACTAAAAAAAGTTGAACATTGCTGAAATTTTATGCTGTCCTTAATCGTATTTATTAGTATAAATGAATTACAGGTATGAAACCTAAAAAAAAGAAAAACTATTGATGTTATATACAGAGTCAGATGTTTTTGTTTTACAGTATTGATGTTATATATAGTCAGTTATTTCTGTCTCTTGCAGCTCCTGCAACAGCTCCTGTCATTAAAGATATTCAGAGTTCAAGTCCAAACACTGTTGAAGTTAGTTGGTCTCCACCACTTTTTCCAAATGGATTGATTATTGGATATAACTTGCTCCTGACCAGTGAGAATCATGAACTGTTGAGAGCATCAAGAGGGCATAGCTTTCAGTTCTACTCCACTTTCCCAAACAACACTTACAGGTATGAAAGGAAGAGATAATTAACATGGTGAAATGTGCTTTAGTGCTTCTTTCCCAGATGGTACCGGGTATGCCTAAACACCACTTCTGCACAATTACACAGTTTGTTTATGTTTTTGCCAAAAGCAAGAGTACCTTCCTTGAAATAATGGAGTTATTCCAGATGAGTTGGCTGCTTATGTGGAAGTCAAATGGGGAGGAAGGAAAAGCAATTTGATACAGGGCCCGTAGGCTGCATTTTCTTAGCTGCCATTTTTCATTTTTTAAGCTTGTGTGGCATGTTTTCAGTACATTCAGGGAATGATAGAGCAGTCCTCCCTAGTCCTTTAAGCATCTGTAAAAATTCCTTCATTTTTATTAAACACAAAGGCCTGCATTCTGCTTGCACTGGTAAATACTGATCTTCCTTTGAAATTAAATTGAGTTGCTCTTCTGAATCTGAAACCCCATTCTGCATTTTAATTTAGAAGATTCTGTTGTTGTCCCACCTTTGGGGAATTTGGGTTCGGGTTGGTTCATAAATTTCCCAGAGCATTATATTTAAATAGCCATTTTCTGAAAGTCACTTTTTTGGCAGCTGCCCTACTTGATAAAATGTTACTCAGGCAATCTTTCAAAGGAAACCTGCAAACCAAAACCTGTTTCTTTGGTTTACTGTAGGTTCAGGATTGTGGCGGTAAATGAGGTTGGTGCTGGACCCCCTGCCGAAGCCAACATCACAACCTCAGAATCCAAAGGTACAAGAGTAGCAGTGTCCTTATCACTGTCTGTTCCTGGGGACAAAGTCACATTTGCTGGGCTGCCATGTACCTGGCAGAAGAGAATAATATTTAGACTATAAACACCGCATGACAAGGAGTTGTTCACTGAGGAGTCAATAGCATATCAGAGAGAGTCCTGTTTTTTAGTTGTGGACATTATCAAGCTACACCACATGGTAATAACCTGAGATGCTGGTAGACCCAAACAAATTTGGTCTGAGTTGTGTTATAGATGAAAAACTCCTCAGTGGTCCGAGGCAGTGACTGGGAGGAGATGCTTCCATTTTCTAAATGAGACTTTAACAGCTGACAAACAAATCTATTTATTCTAATAATATTAAATACTTAATGTGAAATACTTCTTAAAACATCCTCAGTTATCTCATGTCAAATATGTGAAATCATATCAATTTTTGTTGCTCTTTCATGGCTGTATTTATTTTACTGTATTAATTAATTAATAATTAAAGCAATGATCCATTATAGGTATCACTCAAAGAATTGCAGAAATAGTAATTAATTGCCAGAGAAATGTACATGTTGAAATAGAGCACAAGTGAGAATGAAACCAATGTTATCAAAATGTATCTTCAGAAAGGAAAACAAAAGATGCTGTCCTCCTCCTGAAGAAATCAGTTGTCAACACCTGGAAACTCTCCAACTCTAGCAAACACTTTAAGTCTGTCTCTGAATTGCCAGTCTTCTGCTATTTATTAGAGAAATTGAACTTAAAACTGCTTTGGTTCTTTTTATGACTTCCTTTTTTCTCTAATAGCTCAGACACACTGATACGTTCTTGTCTGGAGGCTCCACAGAGGTTTTGCTCTAGGGTTGGCTGTTCCTGAGCCGTGAACATTTGAACCATTTGTGAAATGTCCAGACTGGTACATCTGACTGTGTTCATTAAGTCAAGGCAATTATCAACCAATCAATTTAAGGCAGAAAACAAACAAACAACTTTAACCCCCACAAAAAAAACCTTTCTGGGGTGGGGAATGATCCCATCTCCCCTTATTAGTCACCATGTAAAACCTCAGTTTATTCCCCTTAAATTGCAGTGGTATATGCTTTCTGTCTGTGCTAACATGAACAGGAGCAAACCTTCCTCATGTATCACATTCAGAAATGGTGTTACTGCACCAGGTACTGAGCTGTGTAGATCTGAGCCCCCGGAAGAGTCAGGAGAAGAATCTGGTCTCTGGGCTGGGTTGCAAGAAAATGTATTGTACTTGTACTGTGCCCTGGAGACATCATCACCGAAATGACTTGTGGTGTGTGCATCATGTGAGAAATACATGCAGCTCAATCTATGCAGATTATCCAGGAGTTATTGAAGACAGCATTTGATCAGTCTTGTGATACCCATATGAGGAAATGACATCTGACAGCAGACAGCTGTTTAAACTTGGGGGGGGGGGGGGGGGGGGGGGCAGGGGGGAAGGAGAGGATTGCTTGGAAACTGAAATTAGCCAAATTCAGGCTTGAAATAATGCAACACTTTTTAAAATGACAGTAACTACATGTGAATCAGTTTAGCAGGAGATGTGCTAGATTTTTGAAAGCAAGACTAGCTGTCTTTCCCAGATCTATGCATAGCCCAGACAGAAGGTATGGATTTACTGCAGAGGCTTCAATGTAAGTTACTCAGGCCTGTATAAGCACAAAGTGAACTTATAGAATCACGGAATCACACAATCATTTATGTGATCAAAGCGCTCCTTCTTGACTTCAAAATCTGTGACTTTATTAGAAAAAAGAATTAAATTTATCAACTTTGAAGCAGATCATATTATCCCATTGTCATCTTTATCTGTGAAAACTACTTGTTCCTTGAAAAAGTCATCGATCAGCATGATGAAATAAATGAAATAAACTTACTTGCCTTGCTCTTCCCCAGCTCTGTGGGACAATATTCTACTTTGACTGGGCTTTTCAAAGAGGCCCAGAGGGGTTAAATATACCGCTTCTGCTGGATCTGGGAGTCACATGGATGCCTTAGTGCCTTCATTTCCTTAGGAATCCCTAGGGCCTCATTTACTCCAGCTTACCCCCTCAGCAGGGACTCACTGCTGTTACAGGAAATGCTGTGGAATTCATGTGGTGCATTCTCACCCTGGCTGAGGAGTCAGAAGGCATTGTAATGGCAAATAACTCCGTCCACTCTCAACAATCAAAGAATTTACTTTTTAGTCTGTCATTGATAGTGTAAAAATACATTCATACATGTACATGTGTGTGCATGTGTATATGCATGTCTATTAATGATGTATCTGAGTTAGTAATGTTCTCTGTGCTGCAGTCATCTATGTTAATTCTGAATTTCTCTGTTTGTTAGTTAAGGAAAAAGCAACATGGCTTCTTCTGTCCAGAAACCAGTCTTTAAGGAAGAGATACACAGAATATTTCCTTGAAGCTGCCCAGTGCCTGCAAAATGGTATTATACAACACAACATTACAGGTAAAATCAGATTGGGCTCTCATTCTCTCAAGTATGGCTTAGACCTCTGTGTTCACCAAGGACAGAATGCACCTCACCTAGCTTGAGTCAGTATCTAGCCTCCCTTTATCATCAATGCAGAGAAATAGGAACTTTCAGGACATGATATGACCTATGTGAAACGACAGGCACTGAGAAGAGATGTTGCACTCCCCAGTGCAACATTTTCTTCACTGAATCTAGGCAGCTACTTCAGAGCTGGAGTTTTACATAGTAGGTATCTAAACTGAGGTAAGATGAAGCCAAAGCAGATGTTTCCCTATAATTAATGACCGTATTTTCTCAACATGAATATGGGGAAGAGGTTCAAACTGGAGAATTGAATAATACCAAGTGTCGAAAGTTACTGGCTGAAGAGTATGCTAGTGTGTTAGCTACTCTGGGGCACAGAGCTCTACAACAAGCCATTTAGTAGCCCAAGTCCCTAGACAATGATGTTATCTGAAATTACTTGCCACTCTAATGTTTCTTACCTACATTGGTGCTGTGTTTGGTCCTTCAAGACAGTGTGGAAATCTGAGTTTCTCTACAGAAGTTCACAGAGCCACAAAGATGCCAGAGAACAAATGTTGCCCCTAACTAAATACCCTTTGATAATATAGGGGTGGCACAGATAATGTCTAGCTTGAATTCTAGAGTGAATGCTGCTTTGTGAGGAGATGCCAGCTGCATCTCTTTGCCGCAGAGAGGGGCAATCAGTGTCAGTTGGTTCACATGTTGCATATTCTCATTCTGTCTGATCACCTTTCTGAAGGGCAGTTGTCTATAATAATGCCACTTACATAGCAAATGGGAAAGTTTCCTTATTATGTGAAAGAAGACTAGAAGCAGAGGCGAGAAACCAGTTAACTTTTCTCCAGTGATGTTGGGTTGCAGACTGAAAAATACTTACTTTTAAGGCAAATAGAAAAAACAACTGAAAAATTGACACTTTTCTTGTATTATCTGTGTACCTATCTTTGTAGGAATTTCTGTGAATGTTTATCAGCAAGTTATCTATTTTTCTGAGGGGAATTCCATCTGGGTGAAAGGAGCTGCAAATATGTCTGATGTATCTGACCTAATGCTCTTTTACTCTGGCTGGGGGAATATTACGTCCATCTCAGTAGACTGGCTTTACCAGAGGATATACTTTGTCATGAAAGAAAAGGTAGTGCTCCAGAGCTCAATTAATCTCTTATTTCATTTGAACTATTACTGTGATTTATTTTACATGAGAAAATCTGTTTTATATATAGATATGTATACACAAAATATAATTATAGAAAAAAAATTTTTAACTTTAATAATATTCACATATTTCAGAGCTTTAAAAAAGAAGAAAGGCTTGAATATGAGAACATATTTAAAGCAAACAGGCTATATGGAACTGCGGCTTCTTGTCTTATTTTTCTCCTTAGGACATAAAAACCTTTGGTTTTAACTGCTTTGTTTTTAAGAATGACTTCATACTCACCTCATACCCGATATAAGCAACTTTCTGTTACTTGATTCTCCATCTAGCCTGTTCAGTTCCTATTCTCCCTCAGGAAGGTGGTCAGATAACTTTATTATCTGACATTATAATGCTTTTCTTAATTGACAAAAGATGTTCAAGAGGGAAAGTGTTTCATACCAGTGATAACAGCTCAGATTACAACTGTTTCAACTTGAAGTAAAAATGGAGATGGCAACTCTGCACTTGATTCTCTACTTGTAAAACATCAGTTACACTAATGATCAGACTTTGCATGTACCTTTGTAGTCCTCCGGTGCACAAAGGACTAGAAAGTTGCCTTGAATGGTTAGTGGGAGATTTAATATTTTTTTCCCTGCAATCTTCTTGCCATGTCTGATTTTTCGGTTACTGCTCAGGGAACAGGGAGCAGGAAAAGGAGTAGTTATAAAAAGATACAAATGAGCTGTAGGTGAACAGACTGATGGCATGGATTTCTGAATCCATTGCAGATTAGAGAAGTCCCAAGGTATTGCTCACAGGATCAGAAAAGCACATCCTTTTCCCTCTTTCCCCTTCCTTGCCAGATTGTTTTGAAGTACAGCTTGCCTATATTTCCCAAATTGGGCTTTTCTCTCTAGCTTAGAGTTAGTAAGTTAAGAGGAGGATGTCTGACAGACAGATCTTTCATGCTGTCATGGATGCATTTGTTGCATTCATACTTGTGCACAAGTGTTATACTTGGGTGACTGACAACTCAGGAGCCCAGAAGGACCTAGGATTGTGAGAGAGGTATTTCATTGTCTGGTTGAAGGAATCTCAGGTCAGATTGTTTTCTCATTAGCAAACACCCTATAAATGCATCACCAGTTTTTCTTCTCATTACCTAGATATATGTCTGCCATTTAGAGAACTGCACTGCAGCTGAAGATGTCACTCCTCTTTATGTGGCATCCCCTAGGAAGGTTATAGCTGATCCCTATAATGGGTAAGTGTCCTCCTTTAAGCACTTGGTGTCAAAGGTGCTATAAAGTGCCTCTCTAATTTTCTTTACTTCATTGGTCATCTGTAGGCTCCTGTTTCAAACTTGCCTTACCAAAACAAAAGTGCAATTGGCAACAAATAATAAACTACAAAACAATTGGAACAGGAGTGATGCCATGTAGTGTTGTTTTTAGCATTTTCTTCCCTAGGGTGTTAGCAGAGGAGATAAAGTATTTCCAATGCAGAAATTTGGTATTCAGACATTCAGTGCTTTTATGAATATGAAGCTCTATGCATTTTAAATGTCCATGCTTAGCACTTGAGGTATTACAGAAGAATATTCTCCAATAGTCTGCCAGCCAAATCCCCAGAAGGTAAAAAGTGATGTGCTTAATTCTCCCAGGATGTATATTAATAGTGCCAAAAGCATTTTCCTATTGTCTGCATAAAGGCAGGAACATCTCTGAGCTGTTAAAATATGTGTGACTCATCTACAGAGTTCTTGCACTGTAGTTATTTGGGTCTATTTTGCTCCATGGCCAGCTATATTTTCTGTCTCCTGGAAGATGGCATATACAGAGCAAACCTTCCACTCTTTCCTGGCACTGCCTCCACAGCTTCACCAGTAGTGACATCAAGTGGTCTGAAAGACTTCATGATCAACTTCCAATCTAAGAGACTTATTTTCTTCAACAAAACAGAACAGGCCTTTGTGTCAGGTTTTCTTGATGGTTCAGAATTTCACACGCTGCGATCACATATACCACTTAACAACATGGAGAGCTTTGTTTATGAGGATAACACATTTACTGTCACAGATGGCTGCGCAGTTTTCCATGAGGAGGTCTCTACAATGGGGATGTCTAGCTTCAATGAGTATGTTGTGGATTGCAATTTGAAATATCCAGAGTACTTTGGCTTTGGCAACTTGCTTTTCTATGGGACATCAACTCAGCCTTTTCCTATACCAACTCCTCCTCGGCTTGTCATGGTGCTATTTGGATTGGACCAAGCTGTGATCAGCTGGAGACCACCTGAACACACTATTGGAACCAGTAAGTTCAGCTGTTTCTTCCTGAAAGTCCACTGTTTTTCTTTCTAGAGAAATAACTTCCTGGTTTCCCCTTTCCTGATGTTGGGCTTTGGTGATTTCAGTAGCAGATCCTGTTGGAAGATGTGGAATTACCTCAGTCTGAAAAATTTAACTCAAGATTTGCCAGTAAAATAGCTTGTCTGATTACATTTATACAAATTTATGTTGGTAACTCATTTGTCATTTGCAAGGGGCTTTAAGCAAGGATCCATCTTAAGTATGGTCTGAAGTAACAGTAATGTTGGTTGCTGATAGCACACAGAAAATGCATGCCAGAGATGTAATGACTTTTGATCAGTGGCTGTGCTATGGTCTTCATCCTCTGTGCATGTGTCTTTGAACATAAGAAAATTACGTAGCTGGGGAAAATTTTGGTTCTTCCAACTTCATTCTTTATGGGGGATTGAACCACTGCTCTTGGTTGGTCACAGAGCTGGCGAGTGTAAATTTTCAATTTATCCCTTTCCCAATTCCCCTGATACTGGCATTTTTGAAATGAGTCTCCAACATACAGTTTTCTCAAAGAATGTGTATCATCTGTTAGAGCCACCTACTCTGTAATAACATGATTGTTTGCATCTCACAGGTCTATCTGCTTGGCACAGCTGGACCTATGATGTGAAAGTGTCATCTCAGCATCCGTCTGAGGAGGAATGGATTGTTTCAAACATTAGTGACACTAGGCTTACTGTGAAGGAGCTAGCCAGCTTCACAAAATATGAAGTGTCAGTCAGAGCTGTGTCTCCTGGTGGTGAAGGGCCATGGTCAGAGTCATTTAGAGGCAAAACTTTAGAAGAAGGTGAGAGTTGCATTGTCACCCAGGAGAAATGAAGAATGAGTTATGCATCCAGCTTTCAATCTGGTGAGACCCAGGCTTTGGGCAAAGACTGAAAAATGAGGAGCACAAAAAGGATAGTCTTAGAAACATTAAAGAATACAGGATAAGTAAATTTGCTTTTAGTTATAGTAGGATTCTCCAACTACAATAATCGTACTGTATATTCTGTATTAATACTACTTATATACATTTTTCTAATGCAAATACACTATTAACCACACTATTTGATACACTATCAAATGAACAGGTGTGAGAGGTGTTATTCCTCTCCTGTGCTCTGTAAAGCACTTTCTATGATGAAGTGGTTTGGGGAGTGCCTTGAGGGTTAATGATGATTTATGAGAAAGTGCAGGCTCACTAAAAGCTGAGAAGGCTAGGTTTGAGCATAGGTAACAGGGGAAATGGATGTGTGCATGATGTCTGAGATCTGTAGATCTTTGGAATGTTTTCTGAAACCTAGTTCACCCATAATAACCTATGTTTGAGGGGAAAACAGCTTTCAGTTTAGGGCACTGGACTGGAACTTGAGATTAGGGGTGACTTTTGCCTGACTTTAGTAGGGCCAGGTCCAAACCTGTAGTGGTTTTAAAGCATCTAATAGGGTTCCAAACCGCCTTACTGTTCTGGATTTAAACATGACCTGAATCTCTGAGTTTCTCAGATTATGATAATCTCATGCTTTTCTTTGCCCATAATTCCTTAGGGCAGGGTCAGCTTTAACTGAACTTTTGTAACTTTAGAGAAATGGGAACCCCTGCTATTGAAATACAAATATTATACATTAGTTTCTTGTTGGTGTGCACAACTGCAGTTTTCTTTATCAGCTGAAGAAGAACCGTATATGTTGGCGGTGGGGGCTGAAGGGCTCTGGAAGCAGCGGTTGGATAGCTACGGGCCAGGAGAACTCCTTTATCCCCATATAAGAAATATTTCAGGTAAATACTAAACAAGTTGCATGTTACTGCTACAGACTTGTCGGCATTGATTAGCTCTCCATAAATTTCAACAGTACTGAAAGACAAGAGCTTTCATTGCAGCAGTCTAGACTTGAATGCGGTGCAGTACAGTGAAGCAGCTTCACTGAGCCTAGCCTTTGTGTCCATCCTTTCTTCTACTGTATGGACCAAACTAATCCTTAGTGAAACCTTACTGACATCACTACAGTTACAGGAGAGCTAAAATCAACTCTCTAAAATAGTTCTGCCTTCAGCATCCCCATATATGTCATACATTTGCAATTATCAGGGCTATAAACGTACTACGTATGTACATTGTATTCCTATAAGGAAATCCCTATTTTCATGTTAACTGAGCCTAACTTCATTTGTATTGATTTTTAAATAACTGAAATGTCTGGCTACTTTTTATTCTTTAAAAAAATGGGTTTTTATTTACACATTTTTGAAATGCTTAATATCTTCCCTTTTTTCATCAAGACCTCGACTGGTATAATGACACACTTTATTGGATTAATTCCATGGGGGAAGTTCAGACCTGGTCATTGAACAAACAAGAGGGTACCACTGAGAATACTTACATATCTGATGTCAGAAATGCAAGGATGTTGGCCTTTGATTGGTTGGGTCAATGCTTGTACTGGGCTGGCAAAGCAAATACGGTAGGTATAGTTGCACTTCTTAAAAGGAAAAAAAAGTTCCTAAAGTAAAAAAGAAAGACTGTAAAACAGTATTTGGGAAGATAATCCTTACTACTTCCAACTTGAGATGAATTTGGACCTTTGCTATTGTAGTGTAGAACAATGAGGCCTTTCTTCCCTGGAGTGATTTTCAGAGTTATACAAAGGTTTGGGGTAAGATGTTCACTAATACTCACTAATGCAGGATACTGAACTCCAGGTGCAAAACAGACAAATCAAACATGCTATCAACAGTTTTGTTGGATTCAACACTGTAAAAATAAGTGAAGATAGTGAAAATGGAGGCTGCCAAGCTGATCTCAACTAAGAAGTAGATGGAATTTATTTTAATCAAATTTGACATGATTTGTTTACACAGAGATTTTCAAGATTGGCCTCTGTATTGTTATATTTTGCAGATCACTGCAGGTAAAAAAATAATTACAGTTGCACTTTGCACACTCTCATATCAGGAACACTGACATGTGAATTATTTAAAAGGTATCTGACTTCAAAACTGCAGTGCTAATTTATGCAGTGCTGTCAAATTATGCCTTCCATTTCTTGTAAGTGCAAAATCAGAAGCTGTTTTAAAAACTGGAGCTAGGAGGCCAGATTTCACACTGCCTTGCACCCTCATTTACACTTGTGAATAGTGAATATGAAGTGGGTGAGAAACTCTGTCAGACAGAAGGCTGCCAAAGCTGGGAAAGCCAAGGGGAAGAGATATTTCAGCTTTTTCTTTTGTTACTTTCTGGCAAATATTAACTAATAATTTTGCCTCGTTATTCATCCTTATACTTCGAACACAAAAGGTTTCAAAGCCTGAGACTTGCATAAGCTTCTGATAAATGGCTGTGGAAATGTCACTTACATGTACTTAATTGATCATGGCTGATGATTTAGGTGTAATGCTAAAAGCAATTCTTTTGTCCCTAGATCTACAGAAAATCACTGCTGGGAGGCCATATGGATGTTGTGGCTCATGTTGTGTTCCTAGTGAAGGATCTAGTAGTGGATTCCATAAATGGCTATTTGTACTGGGCCACAGTGTATTCAGTGGAGAGCACAAGACTGAATGGAGAGGAGTATCTTATGTTACAAGAGCAGCTACAGTTTTCTGGTAAACAGGTGACTGATTTTTTTTATTTTTATTTTTTTTATTTTTATTTTTTTAATTTTTTTTTTGGGGAGGAGAGTGTTCTGGAAGTTCAGTCTTTTAATAGTCAGTGTTCATGGCTGTCAAAATCAACATGTTGTGACCAGAAGAATAACATGCCTTTCTTGCAATATTGTTAAATCATTTTGAGAACAGGGTAAGAATTAAACCATGTAATAGCTGTACCAAAACTTTGGCTTGTCATTTCTAAAGTCAGACCCTTGCAACAAAATATGATATTAAAGATGTCCTTATGGTTGCAATGCTGCTCCTTTCCATATGTGAAAGGCACTTGCTTTTCCCAAATGACTTAAATCTAATGGTCAGTTTTGGCTTTCCCATCACAACATGGAGCCAGAGCTTTATAGCATCCTGCCTCCTTTGTGATGTTCCCCAGCTTGTGGGTCCTCAGAGGGCCAGTTTTGGGACTAGATATTTGCCAGGGAGACCGGAGCTGCACTTCAGGCTGCAAAGATTGCTGCTACAGAGACAGGCTTTGCCTATGCTGCTGAGAGGGGGGGGGCAGCAGCTGGTGCGATATTTGTGCTCAGCACAGCTGGCCCCTGCCACTGCCCGCCACAGCTTGCTGCTGTGGCTGCTGCAGTACAGGTGAGGGTACCAGATCTGCCACTGACAATCCCCATCCTGCCTGATCCTGTCCCTTGTGTGGTGGCAGGAATAGCAAGTCCTGTGCTTTGGGGATCTTCGAGGCTTTCCATTGCCAGTTTGCCCCTTCCCTTCCCCGTCTTCTCTTTCTCCCTTGTCTGAGTCAGATGCAGGCCTGGCCTCAGCTTGGCCCCTCTTTCTTTGCTCTGTACTGCTGGGGAGCTCCATAGGGCTGTGAAGAGGCTGCTGCAGAGCAGAGCAGCTCCTCAGGGGAGAAAGAAAGGGGACTTCTTGCAAGAGTGAGTAAAGCTAGTGGACAGTATGGGGAGGGGGGAAAGAGATGGGAGGTTGTTGTTTTAGCTGTATTAGGGTGGATGTATTAGGGTGTTCATGAGGGTTTGGGAAGGAGAGGGAAACTCTAAAGCTAAGTACAGAAGTACTGAAAAATTTTTGTCACTTGTAGGGAGAAATGTCTGTCCTGGAAAGGGTCATTGTATCTTCCAGTACTAGCCTCACACCTCTCTGTGGAAGCTGGCGAGTGTGGACTGTCTTCAAGGGAAGATCTATGCTGTCCAAGCTCAACAGCACACTTAACTTGCCACATATCTTCTGAGTGACCAGTTGCAAAGGACTGACAATTTGCAGTTTACTCTAAGCAGCAAGTGTCACCTTCCTTGCCCTTCTCTTTTTATTCACTACCTGTTTCTCTCAATGACCTCATGCTAACCTCAAACTTCTTGTTCTTGTTTTCAGGAACCTTGGCAGCAATAAGACTGCCTGTCTGCTCCTGTCATTTTTTTTCTGCACCTTTCTTTATGTCAGTGATACCAGCCTTCAGCCATCCACTTATTCACACCTCCTACAAACAATCATCTCCTCTCCTGCTTCTCTGCAGCCCCTAAACTATGTGCTGACTTCCTGAACTCAGCCTTCTGCCATGATGCATACAGGAAAAAAGCCAAGTAAAAATGTCTAGATTGAGAAGTGACCAGTTATAGCTGATAGGTGTTTGTTTATTAATATAAAAACCAAAATAAACCCATCAGAAAAAAAAGAGCAGTACGACATTTTTTAATGGTGGAGTTATCAAACTGGTCATTATTGTCACATATAAACATGAAAATACATGTTTGCACAAGTACTAATATGTATCTTCCTTGCACAATCCTGAATACCTCTTACTTCAATATTAAAACACAGATGTAATAGTTAATTGCTGTTATCCAACAGTCAGAGCATGTTCTCTACATGACTGTTCTTACTGGTATTTACTAGTTGGTTTTCTAACAAAGAATTGCTGTTCAGCTGGTCAGTACAGTATCTTCAGCAGTATATGGCTGTATCTCCTTTTAGCTTGAAACCTGAGTGATAGGAAGAGACTACTATGGAGACGTCAGTTTTCAAATATGAAACAAATCTGAAGGGAGAGCTTTGATAGTCTAATTTCTTTGGCAGGAGCTAAACCCTTTTATGACAGTTATTTTATTTTCCAATCAGCTGTTTAGCTTAGCTGGTGTATATTGGCATAGCTTGATTGATTTTGCCACAGCTACTCTGGTTTATTCTAGTTTAGGATATGGCATAGAATTTCCAATGCACTTAGTAAGTACACTTCTTCAATATACCTGGGACAAATGTAATTTGTAGGGGAGCAGCAAAGTGTGTTACATTCAGGAGGGGCTAGGACCCTCTAGGTGTGGTCTCTTATTATTTCTAGTCAAGGGGTATCTCAAGTAGCTAAATTTATGTTGCATCTTATGATGCTGAGTTACATTGCACGATCACAACTACATATCACGTCCAGAGACTAATACCTCCCATGAAATGTAAAGTTTGTCTATTTTTGAAGCATAACAGAAGGAAGGTGTTAAATTGCTGTTTAACTCGTGAAGATGAACAGTAAAACTATTTCTTTGCCTTTTATTAATGGGGATAGAGGGATCAGGAGAAAGAAAATGGGTACACCTATGGGGAAAATATAATAGTGCCAGAAAAAAAAGCAGGGCAAGAAAAGAAAATCCAAACATTTAAAAAAGCAATGTAGATTCAGGAAGGTGTAGTTTGGTGTTATGCAAGGGAGGGAGAATAGGTAAATGGGATAAAATATAACATGGTTGACTAAATGTGCACTCAGGCACATACATACTGTGTGATATTTTTAACAGGAAAACCTACAGGAGCAATCACTCAAACCTTGATTTTCTGACATACAATGTCAACAGAAATATGTCAAGAATGTGATTACATAAGGACCAACAGACAACTTAAGTGATATGGCATTTGCTTTCCTGTCATCATCTTCTGCGGTTTATTAATGAAGAGTTGGGGAAAAAAAAAAAAAAAAAGGACTGCTCCACTTACATCCATAATGGAAAATTAAGCTTACAAAAGAATAGCTACAACTAGTGTTTGGACAAGAAGTTTGAGAGCTGCTGGAAAACGTTCAGAGAGGCCCCTAACAACTTGCAAGCTGTGCTAATGACATGACATAGGTTGAACTTGATAACATTTAGCAGACTAATTCGTAGAAGCAAATTCTTTGTTATTCACAGAACAGATTATTAGAAGTCTGAATTCTATTATTGTTGCATATGGTATTGAATCTGTTGTTTACTGCAAAAGCAAGAAAGCTCTGTTTCGAATATTAGGTCCTATTAAAAAAAACAAACAAAAAATCTTGCACCTAGCTTAAATGAGGATGAAATATTGAAGTAATGAACAGCAAGATTGTTTCATTCCTCCCACCCCCCGACTCTTTATTGAAAAATAAATAATTTACCAAAATATAAATGCTTGAATTTCCTGTTTAACCAGATACATCAATAAAATTTTTACATGTATTTTCCATAAGTAACGCAACTCATTAAATATTGCATTCATAAAATCAAAGCTAGAAAACAAAGATGAAAGGTCTGAAGTACTTCTTTCAGAAGGTGTTTCTGACTTTCAGACTGGGTATCCACCACCTGTTTTAGACTAAGAATGTTAAAATACCGGAGGTGTTTTGGGAATTTTGATAGGTAGTTCCACTAATCACTTGATACACTGTTGCCATCATATCTGAAGTGCGCAGATACTCCAGGGATAAACACTGTGACAGGTGCTCATAAAGTGCTATCTAGAAAATCATCAGCTGCTATAAATAGGTGTCCACCAAGGACTTGATGATTTTCTAGTGCTATCTCTTTTTGTGTTAAAATAAATATTCATGATAGTAGTGTTATTTTTGCCAAGAAAGAGCTACTCATGTTGCTATCTAGACAACAGTTATGCCTAAGAGCTTTTACCTCAGAAGTGAAGGTGTGTTCAAATTGCTATTTGGACTTTTGACTTTTTTTTTTCTTAGGTGTTTGGTTTAACTTTGGATTTCACCTATGGTTTTCTTTACTGGCTTGTGCGAGATAGTCTATGCCTGAACCTGTACAGAGTTGCTCTTTGCAAAGAAGGGTAAGTAAACGTGTAGCAGAGGTAAGACAGTCTATGTTTCCTAGTTTTTGTGATATTCTTTAAAAACAAATTTTGTCCAATGCTGGGCACACTAGTTATTGATTTAACATTAAACAAAAAGAAGAGCTAATGATCATAGCTAGCTGATGGCATACTACCTGTTGGGATGGTTGTTAACATGTTTTACAGTGAGAGAAACACAATATGGAAGCTTAACCAAACTGAGGTCATACTCATCAATTTTTAGACTTAGCTTTAGGAAATAATCGCCATTTATTGTCTATTTTATGTTTTGGCATTTGCAATACCTGACAGTTTTCAAGTGCCTGGAGCTGTAACTTGTTCATCTTGCATGGAGCTTAGGACTTGAACTGACACTGCTTTCTTACCTGAGCAGTCAGTACTCAGCAGACATTCCTCTCAATCATCCTAAGAATGCAATGGCACCATTATTCCTGAAGGGCAATTTTTTTAAAAAATAAAACAAAACAAAACCGTGTTTATGGGTCAGCTTTTATATATACTAAGACCTTGAGAAAAATGGTATTTTGTTCTGTAAGTACCAAGTACATGATGAGTGATAGCTCATGAAACTTTTTTCATTTTTGCTCCTTTTCATATGGAGAGTGCGATTAATCTTTTTTTTCAAGTATCATAATAAACTTCTTAAACTTAATTGAACAGTATTTGCATGTGCTCATAATGTTGCAGGCTGGCTTTGTGTGGAATCAGCTGAGTTTTCTGACTGATACTAGACTTGTTATGTTTAATGGTAAACATTTAAGGAATCAAAATATGTTGATTAGTTTTAGCTAGAACATGCAGCTCCAGTGTGAACCAATTGACAGCCATACATCATTGTTCCTGGCATGCCAGAACAGAGAGATTAGAAATAATCCACCCTAATGGACCTGATGGCATGTCAAAGCTTTTCCAAATTTGTTTTGGATAGCATGTGTCTAAGCTGATAGACATTTCTGAGATGGCAAAATGATGCCTTTTACAACACATTTAATCTCTCACCCAGAAGATAAATTTGTTCCAAAAAAGGCCTGTACGTTTTGACTAGAAGTAACATGACAGATTAAATCACCAGTGATCCCAGTGGAGGAAAATGTTAAGAGAGCTTAGTAAATAACAGAAGGTTATCAAGGAAACTAGCAGGCTCAAATTCATCTGAGGACCTGCTGTAACAAAGTAGAATGAATCTCATGTTATGAAGTAGACTCTACTGTTTCAATGCAATTGCTGAGAGAAGGTGGGCTGGTTTTTCAAAATATTCAATTTTCTACATCCGTACATCCGAATATGAAGCCATTTTACGTTTTCTAATGAAATCAAGGGAATTAAGGCTTTGCTTTTTTTTTTTTTTTGGTAAAATTTTGACAGGTCTTTCTGCAATGTGCCATTCTGAAAAGCATTCTGCTTTGGAGAACTTAAAGAAAACTTTTTGAATTGTTTCCCTACCTCCTGCATCAGTATTAAGAATCTAAATGATGCAAAACTTATCAGTGTGTCAAACATTGCATAAATCTTGTTCTCTCTACATGTGTGGTTTCAGTTTTCTGATTTCATATGTGTTTTCACAGTTGTGGTAATGCCATCATCACAGAATTTGCAGCATGGAGTACTTCAGAAATATCTCAGAGTACACTGCAATACTACAGTGGTCGTCTGTTCTGGATTAATAGTCTTCAGTTCATTACAACTCAGGAAGTCAACCAGAGCCTTAGCATTCCCTTCTCACAACCAGCAGAGTTTGCAGCCTTTACCCTTGTTCATACATCACTTAAACCTTTGCCAGGTACGTTATTTTCTTGAGCTAAACCCCTCAAGAAAGGTATTCACTGTCAGCTTGTAATTCTTTGTTCTTAGAATCCTTCAGTCATTTGACAAAAGATAAGAACAACAGCAACTTATTAATAAATATATCAGGCTATAGCTGGATAATGTGCAATTATAAAAGCTGATGGGTATGGCAAAAAAGAATAAATGGTGTTATTATTCATTGTTTCTACCTAATGACAACTTACCAGATAGTTCTTTAACGTTTCAAGTCAGGTTTGAAAAGTCTACCTAATGCTCATATTCTTTACATTATTATTATTTCTTCCTCTTTTCATGGACAGGAAATCTTTCTTTTACACCAAAAGTGATTCCAGATTCAGTGCCAGAGTCTTCCTTCAGGATTAAAGGAAATTCTTCAAGTTTTCACATCACTTGGAGTCCCTCCACAAACGTGGAATGGGGATCTGTCTTTTACTGCGTAGGATCAAAAGCTCTGCAAGTGAGGATATTCATGCAATCCCTCTCTATTACCTCCACGTATTACTGCATCTACTTGCTGATGAATCTGTCTTTAAACAGAAATACAGTTTGTTTCTGCTTTAGCATTTACAAATTGGTCAAGCAACCAGACTAAACTGTAAATATAAAGCAAGTTGTCCTGTTTATTCATCACTGAGGCCAGCACAGGAGGAATACAGCATACAGTCTTGGCAGTAGCTCTGGGCTAGCTGCTGGGGTGTGAAGTGCCAGGCAAGGAGTTTCCAGTGCTCAAAGATGTGTGAGAAAGCTTTTCACAATAACTCAGAGACAGAATTGCCCTCTGAACTGCCAGTGGGACAGCCTTTGCCTGAATGTGAAATCTAGCCTTCATCCAGACTTTATTTTAGCACCTTTGGTGAGCTTTACTTCAAATTCAAAGGGCAGATTGCTATGCGTTGCTACAGTGCCACAGGAGTTGATGAAATAATGATCATTCACAGGAAGAGAAGCTCTGCCTTGATTTAGTTGACCAGCTTGCTGAGGGGAGTTTTGGAAAACTGAGGGCCTTTCTGAGAGGGAAAAAAATGTTTTATTTTATTCTGGTTTGTTTCATTCACAGTCTTTGGAGAGTGAACGGTGTCTCTATCCCCATAACCTGACAGTGCCATACTACAGAGTTGATTGGCTGGAACCATTTGCACTCTTTGATTTTACTGTCACTCCATACACATACTGGGGCAAGGCACGAACAACATCTGCATCCCTTCGAGCCCCTGAAGGAGGTACTAGAATTTTAAATCCCATTCCTCACCTGTAATGGGTACTGGGACCGGGTCTATGTCAGCAAGTGAAACCCTGGAGAGGAATGAGCAGCTTTCAGGGCTAGTCAGCTGCAGGCAGAGTTGCAAGGACAAGTTCCTGAGTATCTTTGCAATTATCTATTGCACACATAAATGCACATACTTGCATCAATAGAATTTGGAACAGAAAGTGTATGACTATATCTACCATGTGCCTATGACTATGAGCAAGAAAAAGAAATTGAGATCCGTTACAATGACCATCAAAGGCTGCATAACCTTTGTAATAAAGTGTAATAACCACTCCTTAAATTTTTAGTAAATGTTATACACTTTTTACTTCAGTGTTTATTTTTGCTCTCATGCAGGTCAAAGGTAAGTCAGCTAAAATAAAACGTTAAGTGACTGCAGTGCTGAGAGAGAGTTTATAAGCTACCGTAGATTTTGAAGTGGATAGGAGAGGAGGTAAGAGCACGCTCTATGTTGTGAAAATTCTTGTAGCTCCATTGCTACCTACAGGACTAGGCTAAATAGATACGTCCCAGTCTGAGTGCAAGAGTGCATTTGTCTCTGTTTATACAGGGGTTTTTTTGCTAAGTTAAAATCAGATAACCACACACCAATGGAAAACAGAAAGGAATTACCATGAAGTTTTAGATATTCTTCTGTAATTTACACTTCACCAATTGCTAAGTGGCTCTTTCAGCATCAGGGTTATGAAGTTCAGGCTCAAAACTGAAAGAGTTGATTATGAGGTAGAGTTTGTGTTTTAACAGGAGTACTTTGCTTTGTGTTTTTTATCATTTTTCTTATACAGTTCCTTCAGCACCTACAAAGCCTAGAATATATGTGTTACAAAATAACCTACATGAAAGTGATGAGAAAGTCCTTGTGGAGTTCAGGTGGGACAGACCTGAAAGGGACAATGGAGTATTAACACAGTTCAGGGTTTACTATCAACTATTGAGTCAGAGTGGCACTGCTGATGCTTTCATGGAGTGGAACGTGAGCAATGTTAAACCCACCCTGATGCTCTTTTCTCTCGGGGACGTGCTTCCCAGCCTCACAGTAAGGTTTCAGGTATGAAAAATTACTGAGCTTATCCCATGCCAGATGGTAGATATTATCAGTGCAGCCTGATGTGTTTGCCTAGGATACAGTATTGGGCTTGGGGCAAGAACTTGTGGTTTCTGCTTGTGGAACTGCTGATTGACTGACTCACCCTTGTATACTTGGCTTAACCTTTCTATGTAGTGTTGTTCACTGAATAAGGTGGAAAACAATGCTGCAATATTGTACAGATTTGTTAAAGCCCAAAAGAAACTGTTCCAGAAGTCTCCCAAAGCCACTGCTAGAAACTGCAAGTTAAATATAGATTGGGCTGAGCTGGTGGATGACAGGCGATTAAAAAGCCACAGATCAAGAGAAATTCCCCTGCTGGAGAAATGCAAGGACTCACATGGCTTCTATAAAGAGAGACTTCCATATTAAAACTTGTCAAGAGGTCATGTTTTCATTGTAATAAAAGTTTTGGAATGTGTGCTTGAAAGAAAGTTAAAAGTATGAGAGCATGTAACAGACCAGGTACTGATGGAGGAGAATACCATGTTGGTTGCAGCATCAACAAACAGTAGGAATTGCTTCAGCTTGGGGAAGGAGACAAGACTGTCTGGTGTTCTTTGAGCTCTAATTGATAGATGTAGCATGAATTGTCACTCTGTCCACTGCTTAAAATTCTCTTCATTGCCATGGTCCAAGCCTGAATGTAGCCTTTGAACTGACCAGCACAGCCTTAGGTCAATCAGAGCACATGCATATGTTCCTAGCTGTGCAGCCAGGAGATCTGGTTCTGGTTTTGTCTTTAACTATATGACTCTACAGGCTTACAAACACAATCATTTATGCTGCTACTTGACATATTTAACAAACTCCTGTCCCACAGGTGCAAGCCTTCACCTCTGTGGGTCCAGGACCTTTGTCTGATATAGCAGAGAGGAATTCATCAGGTATGGATGATTGAGATGCCATCTCATGGTTTGTGTGTAGTAGCTGCTAAAGTTGACAGTACAGGAATTTGGTAATCTGATAAATAGCCTCTGACACTTTGTGTGACCTTTGTTCCACCCTACAGTAGACACCACAGAGGAAATAATTACAGCTTCTGACGTGAAATGACTAATGCATTTCTTATCATTACACTAAATATCAGGAATCTCAAGCCTTTTCTCAAAACTATGCTAAATTAACTTTTCTAGGGAACCCCAGGGTTGTATGAAACAACAGGTTTTGATCTGTAATCTGCATACTCTAGAGATGATAGAATATTTCTACTTGGACTGTGAAAGGTAACCAAGAGAGTTAGACATCTACTAGGGATCATAGGCTATTTCTAGTTGGATTGTTAAAGGTAATTAAGTGAACAAATATGTTTTTATTAGGTTTAAATTTGTTAGATAAGCATCCACAATGCCATTTAAAAAAATCTTAGGACTTTGTGTGTGATGACAACAAAGTATCTCATTATTTTATTTATTTGTTGTGACATGTGACCAAATACGATTTGTGCAGGGCCATCATTTATTTTTATCTTGTACTTGCTTTCCTTATGAATGACTGCTATTGTCTAGAATGCTTTTTGTAAATTCTGCTATGCCCTTTTCCTTCCAGATCTTTTCCCTGTCCCAACTCTTATAACTGT
This sequence comes from Falco cherrug, assembly GCF_023634085.1. Taxonomy (NCBI): domain Eukaryota; kingdom Metazoa; phylum Chordata; class Aves; order Falconiformes; family Falconidae; genus Falco; species Falco cherrug. The sequence goes on from NC_073702.1 coordinate 61,966,154, forward strand.
TTCTGCCAATAAGTTGTTTCTTACTGACATTGACAATAATCATACCACATGGGAACTTTCAGCAAAGGCAAATGTAAAGGACATCTGTTATACTGCTAATGATGACAAAATATACTATATCGTAGAAGATTCTCTGTTTCTTTTGAATATACAGACTGCTTCAAAGTTTCAGGTATTCCTTTGTTCATTCCCTTGCTTGAGAGAATCTAGGAGAATATGTGGCCATTATTGTCATTATTTTGGGGCTAATTATGTTTTTGAAGACATCAAAACTACATTTTTGAAACAGAAAAAAGTCACATGGTGATCAAAGCACATTTAATGGCAAAATACAGAACTGGAAGGACACAATTTTCTTAATGACTGCCAGTTCGTATGATATGTAATATAAAAGAGATTAGCTGGATAATTTTCCTTTCTAGCAGTGCAATAAAAATATGTATAATATAATAAAATTTGGACTTCAATTTTTATGTCAGCAATAGCTATTAGAATAAGCCGGAGTATGCCATTGGTATCCTATTAAATCATGTATGATTTTAGTGACATTTGCTTTGTTGATATTTCAACAGATATTTAATTTTAAATTCACACTATTAAATACAATTAATTTATTTCATGTATCAAATGTAATTTAATTTTATTTCATTCTAATTTCAAGAATATGGAAGCAACATGGAAGCAACAATTGATATTTGTGAAACAATAGTTTTCATTTGTATAAAAATATTGGACTCTTCATTCTATGGCATAGAATCTTTATATATTGTCTTCTGCATGCCAAGTAGAAATTATTTTGGAAACAAATATAATTTCATAATGTCAGGTGGGAAAATTCTGCTCTCAAGCAGTTTTAATAATTTTCTAAATTTTTTCTTAAGTTTTTCAGAGATGCATATCTTCACAATGCCACAGCCATCACAGTTGACTGGATTGCAAGACACCTCTTTGTTGCCCTGAAAACACCATGGAATGAAATTCAAATGTTTGTTATTGATCTTGAGGTCAAGATAAAATCTTTAAAACCCTTGAACATACAGTTGGGTAAAAGTAATTCAACTGTATCATCTCTGTTTTCATATCCTTTGTCAAGGTAAGGCATATATTACTTTTTAAAAGCATATTTTTAGTGTGATTTTCATCAAATCATCACTGTTAAGGACCAAAAAGGACTTTTTATAGTACACAAGTGTTTTGCATTGTGTAAATGGAGAAACTATCTGGACATAGTTCTACTTTTATACTGCAAGCTGAGCTTGGACATATCTAATTTCAAGATGTCCGTGTCTGAGTGAAGATTTCAAATGATACTGAAATACTAATGGGTTCTTCTGTTTAAGTGATGCAAATGAAAGTCAGCACCAGACCACAACTTTTTACAGTAACTGTTTTATCCAAAATAAATAATCAGTTATTGTGACCTTCCATTAAAAAATGCCCTTTAAACACCTGGAATCACTATGCAAGTATGCTGCTGTAGTTACTGTGTTCTAAATGTTTGGGATGTTTGTGACTGTAGTCACTACAGGACTGCATTTAGGGCAGATTGCTCAGATGGAAGTTTTTCTACTGTAAGTAATGCATTTTGTTTGATAGCCGCTTGTACTGGATGGAGGAGCTTGATTATGGCTGCCGTATGTTTTATTATGATATTCTGAACGACACCGTGCACCACATTTTGGGATACGTGTCAGCAGAAGAACAGATGAGGAACTACTGCAGCTGTAACGTGGCAGAAGCAGAGCTAGGAAGACCTATGAGTATAGATGTGTCTGACTCCAAGAATCCCCAGCTGCTCTTTATCAGAGGAAGAGGTGAAATATGGGCCTCAGATATGGATGCTTGCCACTGCTGGGAAATTACCAAAATACAAAGTTTTCAAGGTCTGAGTACTCTGTTATGTTTCTAGGTAGTTTGTGATTCTTTCTCTTGCACAAAACAATGTTCATTTCCACAAAATAGTTTTAAAGAAACACTTCTGTTACAAAATTGATTTATCTACAGGCAAGATGGTCAAAATGTGTTCTGTGTTTCTAGTTGTGTACCCTGTTGATACAAAGTAGGAGAAAGAGCAGTGTGAGGATATTTACTGATGCAAATATATATTCTAGTAAAATGTAAATCAAATGGAGATGCTACAGCCTTAAATGCTACTTGCCAACGTATTTCACTTATAGTATTAACACATCATTTTACTAGGGTTTCGTATCAGATACACCTATTACAGTTTACCCCAATGAAAAGGTACAATAACATCTTACACTATGCCTGAAAGTGGCATTGCAGACTTCAACACGTGGGGAGGGTACTTCATGCAGGTAGAGTCTTATATGACAACTTACCTATGTTGCACTTCTTGTAATGATAACACTTAATCTTGGTTGCTCAGTTTTCAGCTGGGTTCTGGAGGAGCGCTGGTAAAGCTGTTCTGTTACCAGAGGAGCTGTCTTAATTGTTCCTGGGAGATGGCAGAGCCCTGCCTGTGTGGTTTTCATCTTGGAAAAATTATGGAAGTTTCTATAGACAAAGGTGTTTTATTTCTGATGTTTCTTAATTGAATTGCAGTTCTCATAATTATGGATAATAAAAAGCCTTCAAATCAACACTTCTAAACTGAAATAACATAGTGTTTCAATGTCATGAGACCTATTGGAAAATATCAGTAATGTCTTTTCCAGGGCGGCCTTTGAAGACATGGTATGACTAAGATACTCACCTATATTGACTCACAGTGAATACAAGCACCCATCTGCTCTTATAAAATTGTGTGCTCAGGGTGTATCCTGAAGCTTAACTATACAATGTTTTCCTACAGGTAGGAAAATTGGGAGCTTGACTGTAGATAAGAAATTTATATACTGGAGCACTGAAGCAAAGGAATACACTGAAATTTGGCTAGCAAATAAAGAAAGTACAAGACACTTCCTTCAGAAGAGAGCAAATAACAAACTGAAGATCTTAGCCTACAGCTCAGCAGCCCAATTGTATCCAGGTAGAGGGGATTTGCATTGTTTTGTAAATGTAGCAAGTTTATTTCAGAGCATGTATTTGAGTTGCAGATCATGCTATGTGTATTTATGTAAAATGTGCTTTATGGATTCAGGTACCTTCTAGAGAGAAACAATTCACTATGCACATTTTTAAAAGGATGAATGTAAGGACTGGCCTTGTGTTGAATCCCATGGAAGGTTGTGATGATGAATATTGCCTGTGTTTCAAAGGCTCAGGTTGTTAACACCAAACCACGCCTATTTTTAAACTTGCATCAAACCTGGAGATTTAGAAAAGGTTATGCACATAAAGCACAGAAAAAGAGCAAATGTCCACAAAGGATTGTAGCAAGAGTTTGATAATGATCCCTAGTATGATACAGATTTCTGGTTTTGTTCACAAGTTTGCAAAGCTGAAAAAGAATGTCTGCCTTTCCAAAGACAGAGATAAGAACTCTGCTTATGCAAACGATTTATAAAAAAAAGTACCTGAGAAGCAATTACAGCTTACGTTATAGTAGACACAGGCTTTACTTAGAACTCCTAATATTTTAAACAAACCATAGTAGAATGGTAATGAAAGAAATAAAAATTAATTTTAATAGAGAGGTAGGATTCATGGTACCTATAGGGATCATCTTTGTAAATGCAGGTGTTTAGGAGACCTACTTGCATGATGAATATATTCAAAATAATTCTTTAACTTCAGTATTGCATAAAAATCTGACAAATATACAAGGTAATATTTTAACAGGATGGATTTACTTGGAACATAGGAATTTTGAATTGTTCTGGACAGCCAGTAGAGTTACCCCTGCCTGCAGCTGCTCTGGCCAGTGCCCAGGCTATTCTTACCAGTACTTTGGGCAAGTTTGTTCCCATGAGGTCTGTGTGGGCTTGGCACTGGTGCAGGAACCTGGTTTGGCTTTGGTACAGAATGTGCCAATCCCTGTCCCCAGGTATAGGGTTTCCTGCAAGCTGGTGCAGCAAAGGACGAACTGAATTTCAGTCCAAAGGGATTATTTCTACCCAGAGATTCCCACAGAGGAATTCTTATTTTCATCGAGTGCTGAAAATATTTGGAGGAACATACAGCCTTGGCATTTGGAGGGGGAGGGCAATGCACAGAATTATTCACACAAGTTTCAGATAAAAGTAAATGAACATACTAAAATAAGAAAAAAAAATATTCTTCTCCTGAAGAAATATTGAAAGCAAATGGTATATATGTGAAAAAGTGATGTTTGCAAAGACTAGCTGGGTTGACTGACATGCTTTTTATTGCTTTCGTGATGTGATCAAGGAGTACTGCTGAAGTTTCCTTTCATTTTAACCTATTTAATTGCCATCCAGAGTTGTGATGTCAGTTGATCATTTAACACATCAGAAGTACTCAGTGAAAATTATTGTCCTGTCACAGATTCTGTGAGAGAATGATTTCTCTTCAGGGTTAGGAAGAAGGGGACTGAATATGTAGTGAAGGATTTTCTTGTCAGGGTAAACACATTTCTATGGAACTGCCTGACAGAAACTTTAACTCTGAAAATGACTCAATTCTTTATTCCATCTGGGACTTTTCCCATGGGAGTTTTACTCCTCTAGGTAACTGTAAAATTGACCAAGATTCAATCTTACATTTATTTCTGTTGAACAGACATCTTTATTCTCCTTCCCTTATATGCATAAACCTGACTTTGGCAGGAATGGCAGGATTGCTCATTTAGGGAGAAAGATCTCGACAATGAGGTTAGTTGTTGTGGCCTAAGGGCAAACATTTGTTCTTGTACCATCTTCCCCATGCATGTACCTTAATCTTTTATTTCTTGGCAGCATGTCCATTCAATATATTTTTAATTTGTTTTTAAAAGTACATCAAGTGATGAGGTGTTTTCTTTTGTTGCTTTTTGCTTACTGTCAGAGAGCAGTTTTTTCTTTCCAAAATTGGTCTCCCATTTCCCTGTTGTTACTATGACCTTTACACATAGGAAGCTGGTTGGAAGAAAAGAGATAACATTTAATTGCTAGAGAAAGGTACTCTCTATTTTGCATATCTGTCTTTCCTGTGACAAGCAAGTTTGGACTCATCAGTGTATACTGCCCTTGATAACACAGCAACTACAATCTGGATTTTCAAGGTTTTCAGGTACTTAAAGAAGAACCTACATTCTTTAGGAAATCTACTTTTAGTACATCTCTGTCTTATCAAAGATAAACGAGACTTTACTTTGATGACCACTGTTTTTCTGTCCATGAAAGTAATCAAATATAGTACATTCAGGTGGGATTTTTTTTGTTTCAGTTTGTGAAAGCAGGAAGAATACTTTGTGGTTATGTTTTCTCATAGGAACAGTGGTAGAATCCCATGCAAGTTTGGATTGGTATAGCAGTAATTGATTTTTTTAAATTATTTTTTTTATGTCTTTCCTAGATAAAAGATGCTTGACTCTATTGCCAGACACTGAGAAACCTACTATCCTTGATAAGACTAACACCAGTTTTATGTTAAGCTTGCCATCTGTCACACCACAGCATCTATGCCCCGACATATCACAACCTACACCAACATACCTGGTATTTCTCCGACAAATGACTAACAACTGCAGGAACTCAAGCTACTGTTTGTCTGCTCGACAGCAAAAAACATTGGTATGGCTCTTTTGGAAGAAAAATGCACATGATACCATATATAAATAGGGAATGCGTTATCATTTCTAGTCATTTTATAAACCATTCTGTAACTTTCTACTGGAGTTTTTCCACTTCTGCATTCCCAACAGTAATTCCCCTTTCTGTCTGGTATTTGTTGAGTGGTAGATCCCTTAGCTTTCCTTTGTGCAAGTACAACTCTATTTTTTAACATGCCTCTGCTAAAATCCTGTTGAAATGAGTCTTCAGTTTCTACTTGTAAAAAGAGCAGTTGTGGTGGATATTAATCTGTTTAAATAACTCTTGAGACTGTCCAGCAACCATATGGCTTGCCTTTATGTGTTTTGTGATAATTGTACTTTCCTTCATAATTTTTTTCTGTTACATTTTACTTTACTCTTCCATTTCCTATTTTAAGTACCAGCCACTGAACAGTGTAGTATTGTAGCCATGCTAATTGCATCTCAGCTTATTTTTTGGTATGTGTTTTCTGTAGTGAGCTATTATGCAAATTATCATTTTAACGTTCTTTTTTAAGCACTAAAATATATTAGAATACAAAAGCACTACTATATTATTTTTAACACTCATTTCATTGACATGATTGATGTGCTATATGAATCTCTTTTCTAAGAATACATGTTTATTATTTGATTTTGAATAACAGGAATTTCAGGGTCCTATAGCTGTCATAGACAATCTACAGCCATTTTCAAGTTATGCCATACAAGTTGCAGTGAAAAACTACTTTTCATATGAAGAAGTGCCTATGGGAAATGAGATGATTGGCAGAACTCTATATGGAGGTTTGTTTCACATTTTGTTCTGATTTTGAACAGAATCCTCATGTCAGTTTTAAGAAGATGCGTGTAAGTTCGGGTTGCAAATCAGAAAGCAGAGAAATTTTCTGCTTAAAATGTAACCTGTGTAGAACTTTAAAAGGTTTTGGCAACCAGACAATGGATCTGTAGAATTCATAAAATATTTATGTATTCTTTAATGCTTTTGTTCACTGACTTTGTAAGGAAAGATAAACTATGGTTAAAAGTGGCTAAACAGTTGCAGTTTCTGCCTTGGACCACATTTTTAGGAAGTTGTATTTGAATGTGTATGTGGTTACATATGTTTAAATATGTGTGTTATTCATTCATATACATAATCATTCATATACATTCAGCATTAAGATTTTCCCCCTTGTCTTGACATTATTCTCATAATTACTGTTTCTTAGGGTAATGCAGGTATGATTTATTGTGAACCAGGCTGAAAAGACAGCACTTCATTTTTACTTCTGTTGGCCTATGTCAATATGTCAATAGCACATTTTCAGTTGGTTTCAAGAATTTTTGTGTGCCCTTCTCAGTCCCTGTCACACTAGAAGAAGAAAGCTGGGAGTAGTGCTCTGAACTTGAACATTCACTGTGTCATTTAGGGCAGAGTGTGGTCTGGTTAGGGATTACCTGAAAGTAAATAAATACATTGGTAAACTTATCTAACTATGGCAGAAGGAAAGTAAGAAACTTTGGTGGGAGTGAATGGGTGAGAGGTATGACTGAAGGCAAGAGGTCAGGATATGATGGCAAGTGTGGTGGGTTGACCCTGGCTGGACACCAGGTGCCCACCAAAGCTGCTCTATCACTCCCCTCCTCAGCTGCACAGGGGAGAGAAAATATAACAAAAGGCTCCTGGGTCTCTTCTTGGGGCATCCACCTGCTCTGGCGTGGGGTCCTCCACAGGCTGCAGGTGGGTACCTGCTCCAGCGTTACCCTCCATGGGCTGAGGGGCACAGCCTGCCTCACCATGGGCTTCACCAGGGGCTGCAGGGGAATCTCTGCTGCAGTGCCTGGGGCACCTCCTGCCTCCTTCTGCACTGACCTGCGTGTCTGCAGAGTGGTTGCTTTCACATGTTCTCACTCCTCTCTTCTGCCACAATTTGTTGCGCAGGTGTTTTTGTTTTTTCCCTTTTAAAATACTCTATCCCATAGGTGCTACCACCATTGCTGATAGGCTTGGCCTTGGCCAGCAGTGGGTCCGTCCTGGAGCCGGCTGGCGTTGGCTCATCAGACATAAGGGAAGCTTCTATCAGAAGCCACCCCTGTAGCCCCCCTCCAACAAAACCTTGCCACACAAACCCAATACAGCAAGGCAGCCAAATGTAATTGTGTTTAAGCAGAGCTACCCCTGTACTCTGTAATGAGGTGTGACCCACTGATGCAATGGGGGAGGACAAGACAAGAACTTGTAAGCAGGGTCTGAGGGAGCAGGTAGCTGCAGCCTAGAAATGGATAACAGGATCACAGCTCACTTTTTGGGAAAGCAGGAGGCATTCACGAAGTGACACACCAAGGCTATATTTGGGGAAAACCTGCATACAGTGTTGTCCTTCAGAGACAAGATGCAGTGTAAGTGAAAGGTGTTTTTTATTTTAAAGGTTTTCTCTTGTGTACAAGTTGCTTTTGGAAAAAAAATAGAAAGAAAGAGAAAAGAAAACATGATCAGGAGCATTCTATATAGTTTGTGATTCAGCCTGGTTCTTTATTATTTGAGAGTTGGGCCTGTACTGTAGCATGTCTAGTTTATAAAACAGTTTTCACCTCACATGATACACATGTGCTATATTACCTGGTGATGTAGCTCAAGAAATGTGTCTAGGCTGCACTTTAATGCAGACCCAGGTGCTGGGTCTGTGAGTGCTCCACTGTGAGTGCCAGCATGTCTCCCATCTATCCTTGAAGCCCACATGGCCCAGAAGCTTTCCTCAAATGCTACAAGGGCAAATGAGATTTGTAGGCAGCCCAAGTTCAAGACCTCCTTATTCTTTGAGAGTACTACTAGTCTGAGCTAGATGCCTCCTGTGGTTGGAAATACTTTGATTAGGGCAGGAAGGTGTTTCTGCTCAGTCCCTGCTTCACTCTGCCTGTTGGCAGCTGCCGTCCCAGTCTCCCTGAAGCTCTTGTCATTTCCCAGAAAGAAAAGCATCATCCGACGACACATGCTATGCATTTGCATGTGGTGTCTGCCTTGCAGCCCAACCCAACAGAAGCATCTTGCTCAGCACTTTTTCTTCTTTTCTATGTGTATGTGTGCACATGCACACTTGTAGCTGTCTTCATGAGGAGCTGCCTTTGTACTGCTCCTCAGATAATTTCCTCATCATTGGAGTAATGCCGCTGGACTCACTTGATGGAAACATGGAAAACTATAATGAGCTAGCTATTCCCTGTAGTACACATAGTACCTGCTTGCTCTTCTGTTGTGTCAGATTTGCTTTGCAACTGTGCTCTATTTATTGCACCTGGTGTCACCAACGAGGGTCAGCTTGGTCCACATAAATTCACCACTTGCAGAGCCATCAGGCATCTCTGATAACACCCAAGTCAGCAAGGCAGAACTGCAGCCAAGCCAACATGGCAGCCTGTTTGTGTTTTGCAGGAAAGACTGGGAAAATGGTACCTAGAGATGCTTGCTGGTGAACTCATAGTGATGTGGGAGTGCTATAGTCCCCACTCTCACTAGTTTTCCTGCCTGGATCTTGTCCTGCAGAATGGAAGTGGTCCTCCTTCAAGAGAGGATGAAGGACTGAAATTGAGAGGTGCAGAAGCACTTGGTCCTTGGGTATTTTCTCACTTAACCCAGCTACAGCACGGCTAGCTATAGCTGACATATAGCTGTGCAGATTGCACAACTATGTAGGTATTACTGTGACATGCAGTTGAGGTGCCACAGCAGGAGTCCTAAGGTTTCCCCTTCTTTCCCTTTACCTCTGCTGGGCTTTTGGCTGCTTCAGAAGATGCTGAAGCAACTGGAATTGAAATAAGCACAGCCACCACTGTGGTTTTTTCTTACGTGTCTCAATGTTTCTTTCCCTTACTTATCAACCGTGCCCAAGGAAACATTTTATTCAGAATAGCTGGCAACAAATATATGCCAAGGGGTCCTGAACCCTTTTGTTCTTCTCTTGGGGATGCAGCCTGTGGTTTCTGTAAAAGGCTCATCCGTCGAACATATAACCTCTCTTTAAGATGGACCTCTTTTCTTCTTTCAAATGAAAGTGGAGCAAGAGGTACAGGCACACTGTCACTCTTCTTTTGGGATCCAGACATACTATACTTTGGAAGTTCTCTTCCAACCATGCTATTTTATTTTTTTCTCTTAACAGTCAGATCTCTTGGCATCTGCAGCATCAAGGAAATAAGCTCTCATCCTGTGTGGATCTCTGAATATTATGAACATATTCCTAAGGACTCTATGGCAAAGAATAAGAAAAGCTAGCCTATGATCAGTAGATTTCAACTCTTTGCATGGGAATCCACATCTGTATTGTAAAATTTGTATGACACACTGATTGAATAAGATTGACTACTATTGGGATGTGGCAAGTATTCATACTGTTGCTTCTTTGTGTGGTGAATGGAACCATCCTGCAGCAACGTACAACCTTTCAGTGATGAAATGTAAAGGCAGCATATGAAATCGGAGACTGGGTTGCTCCACTGAAATGGAATTTTTCAGTCTCAAGTTAAAATGAAACATGAAACTCAGAACGGGCTTTCGAGTTGGGGCAAACCAAAACATCAGGATCAAAATAGAGTCCTAGACAAGAAAGAAAAAGTCAACCTAAAAATCACACCAGCCCCCAAACATTTTTAATATTTACTTGCATCAACACTGAGAGCTTTTCACAAATTGTTACCAAATTTCCAACCACCTCTAAACAGTATATGTGTCCTGGCACTTATGTTCTCAATTTCATGAATGTAACTGCTAGTTTAGATTGTAATCAGATGCTGCTAGAGCTTCTTGAACTATTTCACACCTCTCAAGCTGTGTGAATTCCTTTTGTCTTTCCCTCAATTTTGTAATGAAATTGAAGAAGTTTGGATTAATCTGTACTTTCCAACAAATACTAAGATAAAGGCAAGGAAAAAAACAGGAAGACAGCTTGGAAAAATTAATGCATTGCTCTTGCCACAGAGTGTCACTCTTACTCCACATGTCTTAGCTAGTGAAATGAGAAATTTGTCTTCACTAGTCTAGCTTCTGCACATTTCATTTAAATAATCTGCAGTGTTGTTACTAGGGCATAAATTATATCATATATACCCATCATTCTGATATGTTTGGAACACAGATAGTGTAATGACTTGTTAACTTTTTACTATCCGGGCAGTTCAATAGGAAAAAAAATAATATAGAGTTGGGACATGTTATATACTATTTCAAAGTCTGTGATCTCAAAGCTTCAAAGGAAGGGTTGATTTTTCCAGCACAATTAGTGAATAACCAGCTGGCATGAACATCAAACCAGCACCCCAGTTTCTTGCTTATACAGCTCAGGCCATGTATTTTTGAGCAAAATTGTAAATGATGGAAAACAATGCTTAGTTTTGTCTTTTCTTCCTTCCGACTTTTCTGTTCAATAAAGACTTTCCAATTGGAATAGTGCATGGGCACTGGTTCTAGTGTATATCCAAGTAAGTATCATATTAAACTCACATCATCTGAGACCCTTATTAGTAAACTAAGAGAGAACAGAAATTCAGTGATATGGCTATAAATGTAGAGGTATAGGACAGCCGTTGGAGATTTTTTGTCTGCTTGCATGGTAGAATAGCCAAGGAGATACTAAAAAAGTCCTCAAAATATTTTGAACCTGTCTGCAGCTGACTGACTGTACAGGAATATGAGTTTTACATGTGTAGAGTGTCAGTCCTATAAATAGATCATATTCATACACTTATAACCTTTTTTTCCTTCTTCAGTGATATTTCTTGACTTCTCTAAAAAGAAAGCAAACAAACAGGAAAACCTTTAGTAAGATTTGTACTTAAAAGTGGATTGGTTTTTCTTTCTGTTTCAGTACCAGAAGCAGTTGATTCCATTAAGACAGTGGTTTTGTCTGACACCACCATCAGTATATCTTGGAGTGAACCTCTGAAGCCAAATGGACCTCTAGAGTCCATCCGCTATCAAATCTCTGTCTATTTATTGCCTCCTGTCCCAGCAACTCCCTTGAGAAAAAGTGAATTTCCAAATGGGATTCTTTCCTGGTCTGTCAGTGGGCTCCAACCTGGAACAAACAATTTGTTCAAGGTATAGTAACAAGCCGTTTTACCTGTTTTTTCACTAACCTGCAAATCTTTAAGTTGCTCTTCTGTAAAGCTACATGTGTGGTTTGAAAATACAAGTTCAGATCTTGACAGACTTCTTTCAGTCCTTTAGTCTTAAGGAAAATTAAACATCACAGTTTATTCCTACAAGAGTTGCTCAGATTAAAACCTTAGAACTGAGATCTTTTCTATTTGGGAAACACATCACAGATCTCAAGAGTAAATAGGAGTTTCTGCTGCAATCCAGCTGTTACTACCCTGATACTTGATGCAATGTGCTAAGAGAGGGTCAACTGATGGGTACTCTCTATTCTCAAAGGAAGGTGCCTGGAACTGTGACTTACTCATGAAGGACTAGGTGAAGTGCAATAAATAGGGCTATGTGAGTGCAAATTGGTCATGGCCAAAAGATAAAGGCTTTTCTCAGGAAAGCAATGTATCTGAAACTTCCGTAAAAGGGAAACCTCTGTATATTATATCAAAGTCAGACTCAGCCATTTTGCCAGTTGTTGCTTTTCTTTTAATAAATAATTTTTCATTTAGGAAAAAAAATATTCTTAGTCCAATAAACCAGAATGGAATTAATAGTTGACCGATTCTGTCTTGCATCAGTCACATTTTAAATAAAAGTATATTATAAATTATATACGCAAGGTTTACAACAAGAACTGACCATTTAACAAATGCAGAGGACTAACAATGCAAGTAGGAGCCTGGCTATTTGGTGGTCTTTGAGGAAAATTTCTGTGGGCAAGAATATTGAAGGTGGTTACAAAACCCCTGATTTTGGATTTCATTGAAATATGATGCTGTCAGTGCTATAGAGTAGTAGTTTCTTCCACTGTCCAGGCAAGTCGTAGACAGAGGAAGATCTAGATTCTCAACTACCTTATTGAAACAGGAAATTTATAGAAATAGGAAGTTTAATCATAGGTCAGCCCCAGGACAGATTGCAGAAACAGCAGAATGGGATATCCATCCATCAGCTGCTGCAATTCATCTGGACTCCCACATTGGCACTGCACAAGTAATTTGGTGGCTTGTATAGTTCTGCTGGGCTATGAACGGTCAGAATAGAGAGGCAGACACATCAGCCCTGCTGCCCCCCCCAGCTGTCACAGACTCAGGCAGCAAGGCCTTTTGGAAAGCCAAGGCAATAGGGGGAGGACCATCCTGAAGCAGAGTCTGTATTATCTGCCTGCACACATGTCATTGCTGTAAGAATGAGCAGAAAAGAGTAACTTAACATGGAGACAAAATCAAGAAGGTGGGGGAACCAAAGGAGTTGAAAGTACTAAGGACTAAAAATGTGTTTGGGAAGGCTCTGTCAGTATGCTGAAGAAGGAGACAAAAGGAAGAACAGGTTGCAGTATCTAGTGCTTTTCTTTTTCTTTAGTTTTTAGGAACAGAGGATCTGTGACTAGATATTTAATGCAACTGCATGAAACCAAAGGTAGCACAACAGATCAGGAGAAGGAAAGATCAGGTTATGTATATTTGTCAGCAGCATCTGATGGCCTTAAACTACATAAGGAGATGGTTAAAAAGTCTGTGAATGTTCACAATTAGCTTCTGTAACTTTTGGAAGAGAGTAAGTCCCATAAAACTAGCAAAAAAAAGTCACACAACTTCAAAAAGGAAAGAATAGACCACTCTGTAAGTTCAGTACCCAAACTTATTTTAAGGGCATATACAGTTTTACCAGGACTATATTAGGACATATCTAGATATTATTCAGATTATATTATGACAAATGGTAAACAGTTGGTATACAAGCATGTAGAGGATAACAGAGGAATAAAAACGTCCAGGATGGATTTGTAAGAATAAAACATACTGTTTCTCCCTTTACAGATGAAAGGTTAAAAGGAAAACAGTAAATGATGTATCTGGACATCAGGGCTATCACCAGATTGATTTTCAAAAGCAACCAAGTAAACATGTCTGCAGAACGCACACTGGGTACATCATAAATACAGTCAAAGGGTGTTTTTTGAAGTTCGTGCATGGGCTGGGAGAACATTTGGCTGATGGCTAGAGGGGATCTATTCTGGTCTTAATTTGGTTTTGTACCTACGTTAATGATTTGGATGGTATAGTGGGGAATACCTATATACACATGTCACAACGCTCTCCAAACAAGCCAGCTGCAGCAAGGTCTTTTACCATCACATACCAACATACTCTTCATGCCAGTCCCTCTGCTGCCGTCTCCTCATCTCTCCTCACCCAGAGCACACATTCTCTCTGCTTCTTCCTCGGCTGCTCTCTTCATTGGCTCTCAACCACTTAACAAAACCAGCCACAGCTGCACCTTATCTACATCGGCCAACCCACCGCCCCTGAAGCCAGCCCACAGCTGTATATTATCAATGATAATTAACCCAGCTTCATTCCTCTACATACACACCTACCTATAAGTATGTAAGTATGTATTGGTCATATTTGATTGTGGTATAGTGGAAGGCAGTGTAGTAAGGCACCTCTTTGTCTTGTGTTTTTGTGATTCTAAAACACTGCCTAGCATGTGGTGTGACATCTGCATGTCTGTGTAAGAGTGTGCGGCATTAAGAAAGGTCTAGAAAGAGAAGAGTTTTAGTAGAGTGATGAAACAACAAACTAAGGAAAGTCACTGAGGAGCGGGACTCTAAGCCATGAAGTTCCAGCCTGCAGATGTGTAATGCTGAAGATGTAATCTTTCTACACCTATATCTATATTGCCTGAATATTGTCTTGTTCAAAAACAGCTGGTTTTCCAAACACTTTGAGTTATTAAAGCCAACTTTCCAACTGATATGGTACTGTATTGTTCATCCATTTCCTTACTAGGTTCTTGCTTTTCATCCTGACGAGAACTGGTTTTCTGAAAGTGTCTCTGTTACTGCAAAAACTTTTGAGACTCCACCTGCACCTGTCAACATAGTCCCCAGAAATACCAGTTTCCAGCTAGAATGGAAACCTCCTCTGCACGTCAATGAAACCAGCTTCTGGTTTGAGCTGTGTAAGGTAAAAATACCCCTTACTTTTTTTCCACATCAAAGCAAATTTAACCCACTCTGTCCTGGTGTGCAGAGACAGGGTGGCAGGGTGTATATGAAGAGTCTCAGTGGAAAATTTAGGCATGGTGACATCAGTCTTAGTGGCTCAAAAGGGGCAGGATGGAGGCAGTGTTTGCCAGGAACAAGGGGGAGTACAGCTGTAGCATTTAATACTCTGTAGTGCCAAAGGACATCCTGGATGACCCCACCAGAATTCCTCCCGGGTCTCCTGTTTCAGTGGAGTCTTTTCTCACTGCCCTCCTCCAGTCTGGCTTGTAGCTACAAATTCTGTGTCTGCCCTGCCCAAGAAAGAGAAGAAAAGAGTTTTCAGCATTAAATACTAGCTACAACCTAGTATCTGAATTTTATTTTCCTGTGATAGAAGACAGGAGTAAATGCTGGAGCCAAAAAAATGCCCAGTAGTGCAGACTGTGTAAGTGCTGCAGTGACAGCAGCATGGATGGAAGCTTCGGATTGTAATGCCTGGACCACTGGACACAGAAAATGTCATGTGCTAAACTGGATCACATAGATTCCTTAATATAGATAATTGGATTCATTAGGCCTACACCAAACATTTCCCTGCCCTGAAACAAATGTCATAGCACAATTCTACCAAACCACCTCCTTTCAATCGCATCATGGCAAGCTGAATGCATGGGAACATCACAGTAATCCAGAAATACAAGCTGTACAGAGATAAGCAACAGGAAGGCTCCTTTTGGCTGTGTAAAGGGGTCACTTAATCTGTTGTCCTTTGTGGCTGCCAAGACTTATAAGTCTTCTGAAAACAAATTAAAAACGTAGGTTTTGTGTCCTTGGTCTCCAAGAGGACAAAATGCTGTGATTGAACCAGCATGTGCATAATCTGTCCCTGATGATATTAAAAAGTGGCAAAGTAGTTAATCTACCCAGGAACAGAATGGTGAGACACTTTAAGCAGAGCAAGAAAGCTGACCATGATAATATTTTATTTTTCTAGTGGCAAACAACAAGTGACTGGTTTTCTCCTGCAAGCACTACATGTACAGCAGATCTTGTTTACACGTGCAATCTCACAGGAACTCTTCCTGCAACCAACTACTTTGTAAGAGTAACAGTAGTTTATGTTACAGGAGTGAAAAGCACTTCCTCTTCAACAAGCTTTAAAACCACAGGTAAGCACTTAATGTAGGGTAACAAGATTTTAAGACTATTTTCAGGATGTGAATATTCAAATACAATATTTTGTAAAATTTAGCAGGCAATTTTCTTATACTAAGAGCCAGTAGTTGTGTGTGTTTGAAAAATAAATAGCACAATACCATATTTGCAAAAGTAATAGGGAGAAAGAAATGAGATTCACTTCCAAGTGGAGCAGAAGAAAGAGTGAGGGAAACTGAAACGAAATGCCTATATGCATGTGTACTCATAACTACTAGTGAAAGGGTATATGTGAATGAAAATTTTGAAATTTGTTCATTGCAAAGAGAAGGCCAAAGATTCATTCTTCGTGGGAATTTCTGATGTAGGTCTTCCACCTTTCTGTATGTCTAAACACCCATGGTGCACATCTAAGTTTTTCTCTGTGCCTGTTAGACCTTTGTCTTGCTTTAAACACATTCTATGGGTTCTGTTTCTTCCCTCATTTGTCCTAAGCTGGTGTTCCTGGTAAGCCAGGAGTTCCAATAAGAGCAGAAGATGCTAAAAACTCTGTACAGTGGGAAAAGGCTGATGACAATGGAAGCAACCTGACCTACTACATCTTAGAAAGCAGGTAAGCTATGCATGCAGACGCTTCTCACAGGGAGCAGCCCAGAACAAATCCCTGTCTGCAGGGACTTTCCATTGGGCTCTGATGGGAACAGTGAAATATCTATGATGCAAATGGCCCTTCTCATGGGATGTCTTTCTTGGGTAAACTAAGTAGCTATCATTTCCAGAAATTCCTGTAAAACTTAGAAGAAAATACACATTAATGAGTATTCCAGACCATTTATTTGGATGTATGTTAGTGAATTAGAAGAAGATCTGGAGATATTTTCAAATCACAGATTTCAAGCATGCAGTATGTATTTCTGGCTAAAATATATGTAGAAATATCCTAGTGTTCGGAGGACTTTTGAAAAATCATTATAAAGTTGCCAGAAAAAAATCGTAAGGTACTCCCACCGACATGGGATGACTACATAATTTTTAAAGTGCTCTGTCATCACATACAGATTGCCTAGACTATACATGTCACACTCACTAAGCATCTGTACAGTGCCAATTCACCCTTACCCCTGCACTGGCATTGGAAGGCCTGAATGGACAGGTCAGAGTACATTGCTGTGTGCAGTGACTTTGAAATTTCTCATTTTGTGACCATGACTCTGGAGGGGTCTGTTTCAGGCAGTTAGTGCATGGCTTGATTAATGCATTATCTAAAAATGAGGAGAGTCCATCTTCTGAGATATTCCTATGACATTGTTTGAAATCAGGATTGGTGGAGGGAAGCAATTTTTTAAACTCAGCTATTACTCCTTTTTCCTCAGTTAAGTCTGTCTTTATGAAAGCTAAAGGCTGACAGCACTGTGGAGCTGGGCATACTTTACCTGTATAAGTTTTCACCCAGACATATTTTCCTGGTGCTGTAAGCTTCCTCCATACAGTCCTGTGAGCGTACAGCAGCACTGACCTGTATGCTATGAGACCACAATAATTTTGATATGCCGACAGCCAGTTTGTACCTGGGTTGCTCTGGATGACTAAAGAAAGGACAGTCCCTTGGCCTGTGCCAGGGTTGTGCATTAGCCACTGTGTTCTCCAGGGTCCAGCTTCTTATTCATCTCCAGAATCACAATGCATTAGTGAGGTGAGGTTTTTAAAATAAAATAAGCTTTTCTACTGCAGTCTGACTCTGCATATGCTGATGTTTTTGACTGAATTTCACTTTGAGCCTCATGGTCCTTTTATACCAGATAGAAAAATGTTAGGTCAGTTGCATAGCGTTCTAAAAAATATTTACATAGCCCTTTGAAACAACCCCTGTTTTTCATACAGCTCTGGTAGGGACATGTACACACCAAGGACATGAACACAGTTTTTCCATGTCTTTCTGGTTTAGAAGAGTTTGACCTTTTTTCTGCGTTAAAGAATGTTGGGAGAATGATCGACGTGCTTATGAAGGTCATTTCACGTGAAATATTAGTGTCTTGTGTGACATGAAATGATATTTCAGATATGGCCTTTCAAGTTTAAATACATGGTCCTCTTTTGGTTGGTGAATAATCAGCTCTGAATTTATTGTGAGCCATCAATCTCAGTCCAATGGGGAAAGGAAGAAATATACCCAGCAGTCAGCAGATGCTACGGGAAACTGGCTAGCTAAAGAATTGGGTCTTCACTGCCAATGACCTGCTTCCTGTTTAGCTTGTGAAATCTGATGCACAAGAGCCACTGAATTACTCTGGGCCCAGGAAAGCGAAAACCTCTGACAGGACACAAAAATAAATGTTTTTTTTTTTCTTCTGAAAGCTAAATAAGAAAGTTTTGAAATCTTGGCTGTGAGGTGTATGTTGAAACGGGTGAAGGAGTGCTGGAGCTTTTTGTGTCTAAAAGGTTCTAGCATTCAATGTCCAATGCCAAGCTAAAGCTGTGTGATTCCTAACATTGCTGAAGTGGCATGGTACAATTTTCTGCTCCCTATCCAAAATCCCACAACCAGATTGAGCTTTCATGCAGGCAGAGAGGTGTTGTGAAGGCTGTGGAACTGAAGTGAAGAAAGCGGGGGGAAGCAGTCAACTGCCCACCCTGTGTTAGTGACATAGCGGTGTTATTTTGCTGTGCCTGTTGCAGGAAGCAGTCTGACAACACCAGCAAAGTCAAGTCCTCATGGGAGGTGGTTTACAATGGCTCCTGTGCCAGTGTTTGCACATGGAAGGCTGAGAACTTAGAAGGAACTTTCCAGTTCAGAGCAGCAGCTGCAAATGTGCTGGGACTTGGTGAATACAGTGACACAAGCAAGGATATAATTTTGGGTGAAGGTATATCTTGTACTTTCTTACTATGTTAATCAAGCTTTTTATTCAGAATAATTATAGCAATTTATGAAAAGACCTGCTGTTTTAATAATGATGTTGCTGCACACAAGTAAAGTAATGTGTCTAAGAGGTAATAAACAGTGACATTTATATGGTGACCCCAGCTGCAGGTGCTTATCCAGACTCTTTTGTATGGAACAGTAGACCCGAAATTTGCTTCTGTGCATTCATACCGGTTTGTCTCTGTGGCCCTGCACTGTGCATTATGGTATGAATCTTGAAATAAAGGCAAGCTCCCACACTGGGTAAGGATGTGAGGTTTACTTTTTGCCTTCAGCCAGAACATTAGACCTACACTCTATGGGTGTTTTTGAAAATCCCACCTTGAGTGGATCAAACAATTCAGCATTTTCTCTGTCCGTGTACACAGTAGGTCATCACCACAGGAATGGCCAAGAGCTGGGGGAGGAGGATTACTCGGACGAAATGCAGACATCTACATACAGCCTACAAGAGAGCTTTGGGCAGAGGAAGACATTTACACATCAGGCAGCTCGAGGGTTCTAGTTTGCTCAGCTCCGTAGGATTGATATAATTTGTATACTGTCATTGATCAATTCTCCTCTTCTATTTAACAGATACTATGATCTCCCCAAACACCATCATTGCCATTGCTGCTATGATCGGAGTTGTGCTGGGCTTGACTGTGGTGATGCTATTTGGTTTTGGTAACTGGCTGAGTTTTTTGCATATCCTTGGTTTGCCAAGTCTCAGTAATCACAGTTCAGATGGCAGGAGATGATAGGCCTCTGGGTTTAAGGAAATGCTGAAGAGTCCCCAGGGTGGGAGCTGGCAGGACTTTGCATATTTTCATCCTTTGAGGCTCTAGAGATGGCTGGTTATGTTTTCAGTGTCAAGGACAGGATATTCACTCCATCCTCAGGCATTTCTCCCTGTGCAGGGAGAGCACAGGAATGCTGAAGAAACTGACATTCCTGTGTATCCTTATAAGAACTTGTACCTTGTAATTCTCAAGTTACGTACTTTGCTTATTCACCAAAGGGTTCCTTTTTCCCCCCCTCTTAAACTTTGTCCCTAAAGAAAGGATGTAGAGATTACCCTGAGATGTAGCTGTCTATGTGATGGTCCTGCCCTCTCACTCCTTATCTTCTCCCTGGGATACGTCAGCAGCCCTTCGAACTTGGGTCTTGCCACATACAGAAGTGAATGCTTGACTGATTTGTCAGTTGTAGAAGCAGTTCTCTGTGTTTTGTGGGAAAAACATGGTGGCCAGATGGAAATCTCTTGCTTACACAAGCTGCTGGGTGTGGGGGGGAGGCATCAGTTTAACAGAATAACAAGGAACCTGTAGCCTTTCAGCCTGCTTGCGATGGTCTCAGAGTGAAGTATCTGACGGTCTGCTTTTCTGTTCCAGTATGGCACCAAAGAGGGAAATCCAGAAAACAAGCCTTGCCTAGACAGACGGTATTTATCAAGGAAGATAAAGAATTAGCTCAACTCAGAGGGACAGCTGAGACAGTGGGACTAGCCAATGCCTGTTATGCTGTAAGGTATGTCCTTGGGGCAAATGCATTTTCAGGACAAAAGCATCTTAGAAGGCTTCCCTGGACTGGTTTTCATCAATGCACTCATCCCTGACACCTCAAGGTGGACTTAAGGGCTGCATCTGCGCTGCAGGGCAGGTCTGCTCTGAAGTCCACCCTGCCATGCTGGCTCTCTGCGCCCTGGCTTGCATTGCCCCAGCTCACCCTGCATGCTAACGCTGGCAAGAAACACAAGTGCGCAGGGAAGGAAGAGGACCTGGTGTTTTCCAATAGCTTCCAAAACATCCAGGCTTCACCCAAGCTCTCCTTAAATGTACCTGATAAGACAAATAGTAACAGATTCTTTTAAGGAAGAATTTTAATAACATTTCAACCATTCTTAGTATGAACAAGTGACCAGCGTTGCTGTTTTCTAGCACTCTTCCGTCTCAAGCAGAGATTGAATCATTGCCAGCCTTCCCTCGGCACAAACTGAACTTGCAAAAATTGTTAGGAAGTGGAGCATTTGGAGAGGTGTATGAAGGGACTGTAGTAGATATCGTGGCAGATGGAAGTGGAGAATCCAAAGTAGCAGTCAAGGTAATTACAGCTATTTCTCTGGCAACAGAATGGGATGGGCAGAGAGATTTGGCTCAGAAGTTATACCACAGAAACAGGTGCTGACAGAGTTGGGTATTTCCTTGCAGTATTTCTTGCAAGTCAGTTAAAGCTGAGCCTATCTCCTTGTAATGATTGCTGGAAAATAATGTGTATTTAAGGTCATGTCTATGTCTGATCGCTTTAGTTAAGCTATGTGATCATGGTGATGGTGACCTAAGTGTTTTACACTTTTCCTTTCTGTTGAATAGACTTTGAAGAAGGGTGCGACAGACCACGAGAAGAGTGAATTCTTGAAGGAGGCACACTTAATGAGGTAGGGACAGCTCTGCCACTGGGCACTGTTTGAAGCCACTAGCATGTGAGGGTGATGGCCTTCAAGAGGAATGAAAGCAACACTTCCCTCTAAGCAAATTACTGTGGTATTTTTGAGGTGTTCTCCTGTTTCTGCTAAAAAAATAAATTAATCCCTATGAATCTTATGAAAATAAAGCTATACATCTGGTTAACAAAATTTAAGATACAGAGCGCCGGTTCAGTATGCTCACATCATGGATTTATTTGTGTTTGGACTGATGTATTTCAGTATCTTTGCTCCCCTAAAAATAAGTTACCTGTAAAAGACAATTGGGCATCACTTGGCTAATCTCATTTTCCCAGATATATCAAAACAAGCTGATACCTTGAAGTTTCAATTTACTGTAGAAACTGTTTTTAAAAAATGTGCATACTTACCACTAGAGGCTGCCACATACCTCTTCTATCGAGGTAGACTTTAACAATGCATCTCTCACCGGTACCGGTGTGAGGATTTCACAGAAAGGTCTGTGTGTCAGCTAGAAATCTGGTTTTCCAGAGTCTCCACAGAAACAAGTAGAAGTTCAGCTGGTAACATGAGACTGAGAGTGTGCTTTTGGTTTCAGATGCACTTCTGCACTTCTCCGACTTTTATTTCACGAGTGCAGGATTAGAATCATCTTTTGAAAAATGAAGGATTTTATATCCTGTACAGAAAACATAGTGTTATTAAATTTGAAATTGATTTTCACAGCATTCTTTTTTTGTGTTTACATATTTTTTTTAAAATATCTTGCATTTTTTACCTAACTTTTTCTACACTTTATACATTGAACGAGGTAAGAAGCTTGTGAAAACCAAAATGGAACCATGTAATTAAAGTGTAAATTGATGAAAAAGAGTAAGTGTTGTGCATAAACTTCCTACAATCTCTCTTCAGTCTACCTAGCAGTCATAAACCCAGTTAAGGTCTCTTTTCTGTGAAGTATGGAAATTATATGTAACCATGGTTAGTCTCTGAAGCTTTCCCAGTTCTGCTTTCTTGTTGTAGCTAATAATCCAAAACCAGAATTACTGGAAAAATATATAATTGGAAATTCTTATGTTTAAATGTAAACAATGATGTGGGTCCATATATATCCACTAATACAATGAGACATAGAAATAAAGAGAATAGAAAAGTTTAAACATTATATAATCCCAGTAGTCATTAAACAATAATAAAAAATTATATGTTTTCTATTCTTTAAATCTTGCATTTTTTAAATGTGAAGAAAGAATTATTTAGTGCCCTCATGGTGACCTTAGTGATTTTTCTTGATGTTCATCTGTAAGGTCTAACAAATGAAACCAAGGGCAGAAATGAAAAATAAGTGTTCCTGATTGTTTACAAACCCTGTTATTAGATATTTAAATGCAACTTTTATTTTGCTTGCCTTTTTGGATGTTCATTAAAATTTGAATTGTACTGTTATGCATACTGTCCCAGTTAAGCAAGGACTATTTGTTTCTTTTAGTATTGCTATGCAGCAATGGGGAAATTGAATGGCCTGTATTTCAAAAAGTAATTTGATATAGGTTATTGATGAGACATTTGTGTACAAATATATGTAGCAAATTCTTGGGTGGATCCCATCACTTGGGAAGTCAGGAATGACAGCTCAGTGGAGAAAGGATTGCTGAACTATAAGGAAAGTGCCAGGTGCTCCTTCCCCTCTTTTGTTCTTGAGAGTGCCAAAGTTTGTCTGATTGAGAGGTATGTGCTAGGGGCTAAGTGGAAACGTCGAATTCAAAATCACACTTTGCTAGAGTCTTTGCCCACGCCTAAGATTATGTGAACTGAAAGACTTTAGAAGGAAAATGTCCCTCTTTTATTTGTTTGTTTACACTGGTGCATTTAACAGCATTTTGGACAGCACCAGTTCCCACAGTAGAGTCAAGTTTCTCTGAGTGCTGGTGCAAGTCCTTTCACACAGCAGTGTGAAGGGAAAACCATTTTCTAACACAAGAAATGTGATTGTAGAAACACAGGCACTCACACAGGCAATAAATATTCTTCATTCTATGAAAAGCACTAGATCTGAGAGTGCTAATTGCTCTGTGGTAATCCCCATCTTTTTGGACACACGCAATTACTAGCATATCTGCAAGTATTCCTGATGTATATTTTTTTTCTTTTAAAAATGTACTGTGAGAAACAGTTCTCTGAATTGTGAGAATATGTCGCACCTTGTGCTTTTACCTTTCTCTGTGCATTTCTCTGAATCATCAGTTCTACTGTGAATATAGTAGTAAAAGTACACTATTAAAATAATGTACACAGCTTTAATGTACAGGTGGCAATTCATGTATTCCTGGATGAGTTTGCCACGTTTCTTTGCTTCCTGGAAATATGATGAAGTGTGCTTTTAATACGCATGTGTGCATTAGAGTGCCCATCAAAATGCAGTGTAAGCCTGTGTTTTGAAAGGATGGCCCTGAACTCTCCCCGTGACTGAGCAAATCCAGGCACTGTGAGTTACTAAATCATGTTGTTGGTAGAGGCAGGATTGTAAAGACCAGACTACTCATTCATTGCTTGCAGCTATGTGCGCTTTATTAGCTATCAACCAACTGGATGCTCCATATGTAATCTTACAGTTGTTTGCTTCTGTTTAGTAAATTTGATCACCCCCACATTCTGAAGTTACTTGGTGTGTGCCTGTTAAATGAACCTCAGTACCTTATACTGGAGCTGATGGAAGGAGGGGATCTACTTAGCTATTTACGAGGAGCCAGAAAGCAAAAGGTATGGTAAAGACCATGAGACTTGTATTTTTAACATGTAACTGCCCACAGTTTCTCAGTTTTTCCTTTTCTCAAAGGCCATGGTGATGTTCAGCTGTTTCTGTACCTGCAAGGTCTGACCTGGCTTTGCCCTAACACCCTCAGACCTCAATGTTGAGTGCTGACCTTGCATTCAGAGTTGCTGTGAATGTCATTAGACCACTGACCAAAACTGTGTTTTCAGTTGTGAGATGTCTTCTGAGTTTCTCACTATGGATACCATGATCAGTCCTTTGAAAAGTGATCATAAATAATGATGGTCATGTACCTGGCCTATTGGGCCTCACAGGATTTTTTTTTGGTCTTTGAATAGCAGCAATATCCTTAATGTGCTAGGCACAGTCCAGGCATGTAAGAAGATGCTGTTCCTTGCCTGTATCCTCAAATTCATTAGAAGGAAAGAGGAGAAAAGAATAAAGAGTACATGTCTTTAACTAAGTAAATTTTTTCTGTAGTTAGCATGCAGATTAAGAGTATAGATGGTAGGACTGTAGGTCAAAAGGACCCAACACTGAAATTTTATAGCATTATAGCAATTGTCTAGTTCATTTATGTGATCAGATCAAATCTACAGTCAGTATTGAACTCTACTGAAATGTATATACATGTATTGTACTAGGATAATATATGATACTGATTAATACAGCAGCAAGCTAACCTGATCTGACAGTAGGAGGAAATTTTCAGGTCCCATTCCTTCCACTGTGATGAAGAAACAATTCTGAAAGTCTCGGGATAGCCTTAGTCCCCAGTCAAAGAACAGTGTTCACCTGCCTTGCAGCGCAGTGATTTGGCAGTTTACCCTGCATTTGCCCTGTTGACATACAGAGACTTTGCACCTGTGCTTCACATGTTTTGGAAATATCTTACTCATTTCAAATGAGGAAACAATACCATATTTGCATAGGGAGGTTGTCATTCTGAGTTTGTAGAGCTGAAAGACATGCCTAACCTTCTGTCTTTGTTTCCTGTAGCTCCAGGGTCCCTTACTGACAGTGACTGACCTCTTGGATATGTGTTTGGATATTTGCAAAGGCTGTGTCTATTTAGAGAAAATGCATTTTATACACAGGTACAGAACTTATTTCCTTAGTCTTCCAAGGTTTACCCACAGTATCAGGACTAATTATCTTGCCTGGGAAAAAATGCCTAGAAAGATGTCACAGTGTAATAGGGAAGGTGAGAGAACTGTGGTAAAATTTAGTTTTATGCTTTTCTGCTAAAAATCACCTACAGTTCTCTCACAAAATGGTGGGCTACTCTACAGTCTGAAGCCAGGACTCAGTGCACCCTAGGCAAGAATTATCCCATGCAACAAAAAGAAGGGCAAGTGGAGAGATTCATTTACTGTCTTATAGGTAGATATATATATATATACATATACTGCTAATAGGTAGATAGCGAGGACACAGAGCCAGACTTTCCTCAGAGGTACACAGGGAAGAGATGAGAAACAATAGGCACAAGTTACAGGAATGGAAGTTAGGTAATATTGTTCACAACGTGCAGGATCAATCACTGGAATAGGTCGTCCAGAGGGGCTGTGTCGTCCCCAGTCTTGAAGATACACAAAACTTAGCTGGATGAGGCCCTAAGCTACTGGATTGGACCTCAGGGTTGGCACTGCTCTGAAGAGAGGGCTGAACCAGATGACCTGCAGAGATCCCTTCTGACCTGAATTATTCTGCAATGCTGACTCCATCCTCCTGTTTCTGTCTCACAAATCAGGGACCTGGCTGCTCGCAACTGTCTTGTGTCTGAGAAGGAATATGAGAGCTCCTCCCGGATAGTAAAGATTGGAGATTTTGGACTTGCCAGGGATATCTATAAAAATGATTATTACAGGAAAAGAGGAGAAGGTCTACTCCCTATCAGATGGATGGCTCCTGAAAGCCTCATTGATGGTGTCTTTACAAATCGCTCTGATGTCTGGTGAGTTATAGCAGCCACACAGCTGTGGGAATAATCATGCTGAACCTCACAGCAAGAAAATATTGGTTTACAGGAGGAATGATGAAGTTGCATATTGCCATCTCTAATAATTTTAAAGCTAAAGCAGATTTCCTCCTAAGTGATATTTTAATGAGCTAATGAAGTTTGGCACCACGACAGTACCTGCTATGGATATATTTCTTAATGCCTTGAGCTCTAGCTTTGGATTCTGGCTGGAAAGAGCTAGTGTCGCTCAATCAAACAATTTTGTGTTAGGACCACAATGTGGTTCTTGCTTGATTGGGCAGTGAATTGACTGCCTGCATGCTTTTCCATTTTGTTTTCCGTTAGGTTAATTGCCATTTCCTTCCTACAGCCAAATACTTTCCCCTTACCATTTCACCCTCTTCTGGTGTCTTCTTTATTTTGAAGCCCTATTTTCTCAGCATCGTTGCAGAAGGTCATAGTACTTTGCCATGGAGGTTTACTTAGAGTCTGTATTTGGGCGGGTTTGAGTTTATGGTGAAGAAGCAGAGACTCACTGTCAGGATGCAAAAACAAACCAAACCAGATCCATTAAACCTGGGATCCACCCAAGTTTAGATTTCAGTAGCCATAGGTACTCATGGTGGGTTATAGCCCACCCCAAGTCCTTACCCACAGCAGCCCATCCATTTCACCACAACTCTTAAATCTATCTAAGCAAGGTCTTCAGTGCTCTGTGCCAAACCAATTGAGGTGCTGATTGCTTTGTGAGTGGTGCTTAGGAAAACTTGTCTTTCTCCATTTCCAGCACCTCTAGAGATTTCTAAGCACTTGTTTAAGTGAGGACATGCTCAAGCAGAGTGTTGCCCAGGGAAGCTGTGGCTATATTTGGTCTTCTAAGCTGCATGTCAGTGAGTCTGGGAAAGTGTGTCAGTTCTACACATTTATTTTAGCTATTCCAGAGGCTGGCTTAAGGACATATGGATTGTTTTACAACAAATAAAAGCTTCTTACTCCTAATTTTTCTAACCGAGTCTTGCTCTTAGGCTAGAGACATTTTAAATGTTGATAGGCAGATTATTCATGATAACTGTGGTTTTGTCTGTGTTTCTTAGGGCTTTCGGAGTCTTAGTGTGGGAAACATTAACTTTGGGTCAACAACCATATCCAGGTTTCTCCAATACAGAAGTTTTACACCATGTACGATCAGGAGGAAGGCTAGAATCTCCAAACAATTGTCCTGATGACCTGTAAGTTATTTTTGTTTAAATATATAAGAAGGAAGAGACTTATTGCCAGGTGGACATAATTTTGAATGCTACTTATACCCAAGCAGAGTTCAACATCCTCCATTTTTTTCCCAATAAAACATCTAGCACTTGTAGCTGCCAACCCGCTACTAATTAATCCAGGGAATGCAGCCTGTGAGTAATAACTTGTGTTGAAGTTGATACATGTATAGTGGTCTTTTAAGCAGGATTTCAGAGACAATATAAAGTCAGTATTGGGCATAAATCTGGTAGTAATGTAGTAACAGGCTGCGAGTGGCTGATGGTGTGGCTTAAAAGTTAAGATGGCTTTAAGAAAGAATTTACTGTTCCCTGAACACCATGTGCCTGCAACAGCAGATACAACTGGCTCTTTCGATGTATCTGCAGGAATTAGGCTAATGTCAGAACATATGTGGAAAATAAGCTGTGCTCTCTTGGCAAATAAAAGTCTTACAAAAGCCAATAAGAAAAGCTGAAACAGTACAGCAAAAGGGAAGTCTACACTTCTGGTTAGTCTTTAGCTGAGCTGGATGAACAAAGCTTTCACAATTCCCATTTGTCTTGACCACAAAATTCATGTTTAATTGTAAAATTCTTCAATTAAAATAATAAAATAAATACATATAGTGTGTCAAACCCATACTGGCCAGAGGTGTATAAAGGAGGAAGTTGAACCTGAGCCAAACAATCACTCAATATTGTCTAATTTCATGTCCTGTATCACCCACTCTGCATAAGCAGCCACAGCAATGCACTTGACAGCTGGTCCTGCAAATGGAAGAAGAGGCTACTTAAAATGCACAGTTCTTACTCATGGGGCTGAGGAAATGGCTTGAGAATAATACTGTGATTGGCAAGCCCAGATCTTTGTGATAGGTCTCATATCAATAACCATGCTCTGAGTTCCAGAGAGGGTGATTATTTATCATTATGTAGGTATAGCTGAAACACCATATTAGCAACAAAAAAACCTAAAGTTTAGCACTTGGAAGAACTGAAGAGATTAGGATTTTGAGAACAGAGTGAAAACTGGAAGTCACAGGCAAATGAGATCCCAAAGCAATTTCAGTTTCAACATTTTCTGCTGTAAATTTTTCTCAAAAAATTCCTGGCAGCTATCCTATGGGTAGAAAAGCAGAGGAGCTAATGCTTATCCATGTACTAGTTTGATATTCAAGCTCACACACAAAGGCTCATAATTAGCCTTCAAAACAAGTGACCAGATCTTCAGAAGAATCAAGAAAACTTTGCTTGAAATAATTTCTAGGGTCCCCAATATTAAATTTAGCATAGCAGGTAGGGCTTAAATGCTAGTCTGCCTGTTGTAACTTGTAGGATCAGGGCCTAATAGCAGTAACATAGTTTTTGAAAGCCAAGGGGCTGAATGAGCTCGTGGACTCTTGTACCATCTTTTATCTCATTTGGTGAACACTCAGCACCTGCATGCAGCTTCTGTCAGTAACATAAATAGCTTTTTGCTACTTTGCTAGGTCATTAATGGCATGCTGGGATTCTTGACATTCCTGCTTCCCTCCTTGTAGTTTTGAACCTGCATCAGGACATCAGCAGTCAGTAATTGTCTCCTCTGCACTTTGACTTGCTCATTGTCATTTGACAAAACAAACCATCACTGATAGGAAGAGAGTTCAAAGGCCAAACTACTTCAGCTGAGAAGTGTTTAGGAGTCTGTGGTAGGCTTACACTGCAAGGGCAAGCAGGACTGACACAGAAACCTTGGGGTGTAAAAGCCCTAAGGAAGTGGGATTGGAGGTTTTTTTTTTCTGGCAGCAGGGAGAATTTCTCCCCTTCACCTCTAGAAGATGTTACTCCAGGGAGTAATCATCTACTTTCCCCCAAAGAAGTGTGGATATGTAAAGCTTGATAATGAATTGGTAAAGCGGCTTGGGGATCTATAAATGAGCCACATTCATTGAAATATGAATTAGATGTACAGATGGCACTACTTTTGCAGTCAGAGATCCATATCTGGCACAGCTATCTGGGTGTGAGGCTTGTATGGAAGAGCATGCCAAGGTTTGGACTGAACTGAGCTAATTTAACATAGATCCTCAAAGGTTGCAGATTACAGCCAGGAGAATTTGTACAAACATGGTGCCACTTGCTGACTTGAAGCTACAGTTTCACCAAATGCTCATTCCCATGCAAAGTTACACAACTGAGTTTGATGAAGAAACTAGTTTGGTAACTAAGAACTTTGGCTGTTTGGTTCTGGGAATGCCCCCCTGGAGGGATTTGGAGGGTAGGAGAGAAGAGATCACTCAGAATGCATCAGATGAAAGCAGGGGCTCTTCTACACCCCAACACATTTTCTCCTTTTCTAAGAAAATCCCCACATCAATTGTATTTTCCATGTCATGTGAGAGAAAACTGGTAATGTCCTGTAGCTCCTGTGCATTAAAGCACAGCCTCCAATATTAAGTACTGAATATTAGCTCTTTGGTTTTCCAGGCTCTCACATTCTTATTTGCCCCACATATGCAGCCCTATTGGACATATGGTTACCAGTTGTCCCACCCAGGTAAAACACAGTTGCGAAGTCCAGGTGTGTACATGAAGGTGTACAGGCTAGTTCTTAAACCTAACATAAGCCTTTAGTTGATGTTGTGTTTGGATCTGTTATTTTTTATCTCTTCCTGAATGGCTTTCCCCATGAAGTACAGGAATCCTCTGAGTCTCTTCCTCATGCTGAAGCAATGCACTTGCTACGCCATGTTTGGCACCCCCAAAATATGGGAATGTGCTCAAGCTGTCATTCATCTTGCCATATTAACCTGGCTTTCACCATCTTGACTGGTCTCGTGCTGATGCATTTCTGTGCTACTGAAAGTTTATGCCATTTGACTTCAAACTTTGTATGTCACAATATGCCTTGAGAGCTAAATATTATGCCACAAATAGCTGTCCATGCAAAATTTGCAGATATATTCTGAAAGACCGTTAAAGTTTTTGTAATTAGAAACCTAAAGCCTATCTGAATTAAATACTTTGTGAACAATATCAGTTCTATCTGGTATTAATATTTTAAGCCAACCAGCAAGTAATCTGATTTAGGAAATATGAATATGGAATATAATCAAAATGAGAAAACTCCAGTTCTGAATGTTTTGGCAGCAACGAATATCCCCACTTAATAACAAAACTGAATGACTTTATAAAGCAGATTGTCCAATAAGAAATTAATTATTTAGAAAGGTAGAGATTGGTCTCAGGAATACAAAAATATTCAGAATCCACATTTGTCATGTTCTTGCTTCATAAATGAAAAGACATTAGGTTTAGGTCATATATAAGAAAGACATTTTTACAGTGGGGGTGGTGAGACACTCAACAGGTTGCCCAGAGAAGCTGTGGATGCCCCATCCCTGGAAGTGTTCAAAGTCAGACTGGATGGGGCTGTGAGCCACCTGATCTAGTGAAAGATGTCCCTGCCCATGACAGGGGGGTTGGAATAGATGATCTTTAAAGGTCCCTTCCAACCTGAACTGTTTTATGAGTCTATGACATATCATTTCCTGTTTCTTTCTCCCTCTGCTTGCCTATGGCTGTCTGTTTCTTCCTTTCCATTAGAAGAGCAGCGTACTTAGTCCACTCCTCATTGCACAAGGCTCGGCTTATGAAAACCCAGGTGCTAACCTAGTGGAGAATGGCACCTGAACTCATGTTTTTTCTTGAATATCCTACCAACCAGCATGACTAGAAAGCAGATTGTTTAGCTGCCAGCATCCAAGGCTGGCTTTTGAAGTCAATGTGATAGACACTTTGCTGGCAGCAGAAGGAAAACCATAGTTATTTCACCTCAGTTTAGGTACTATTCAGTACTTTTCCATCTGTATTTCCAGTGTCATCAATAACCAGTACACCTACCTGAAGGTAAGATGAAGTGTTTCAGAGCATTAGGAAGTCACTACCACTTTTTAAAACAGATTTTCAAGACTTCATTGGATCCTTTTGAAAAAACAAAATCACTGTGTCAAGCTCCACAACCACATGATACAGGTTAATGAAAAGTGGATCTGAAACAATTTCTCTACTCACATTTCTTACCCAACACCAATACTTTAATGAAAAATGTCATTGAAAAATCAGAAGTCAAGAAATTTCTCCGGCCTGTCATCAAGGGCTTTATAAAATACCCAATTGTGGTGAAGGACAGCAGTCTCTTTTTTAAGATGGATAAGCAAGGATCTGAGCAAGCCAATTCATTTCACATAACTCAGTAACGCCTGGTATCACATAGCAGCAGGTCTGGGAGGTTGTTTGTCAGGGGAGGATTTGAACTTAGGGCTTAGAGGTGAATACTCCACATTCCAGTAGCAGCTTCCTGAACCAGCCTTTCACTGGCTGCTCAAACGCTGCTCTCTGGTTTTGAGACTAAGACCTTTCTCCGCTCCCAACACTTAACATGTCCAGGTGCTGGATGTGTTTTGGTTTTTAGCCTGGCTCCCCCTGGCTTTTGTAGGATTTGGGTTTGTGTAGCCTAGACTCCTGTTGAGTAAGCAATATAAATCAGCCCTATCCTTTAGACAAACAGGAGGGGCAGCTTTCCGCTGAATGCCACAGATAGTGTTGTACAAGGTGGGCTAGGATCCCTGCACCCAGAGGAAACTCAGACCGTTTTTGCCTTTGATGGGAAAACTTACTCCTATTTATTTTGGTCTGGAGGCAGAAGTCTAAATTAGCCCTCTCTGTTCTGGAGGGTTTGCCTTGAACTTCCCCTAAATTTGAGGTAGCATGAGTTGAAGGAGGATTAAATAAACTGATAGCATCACATTCATTTCCGGGTTTAGATATCCCGCCCCCCCCCCCCCCCCTTTTTTTTTTTCTTAATTCTGTAAGAGAATTACCTCCTGTAAGAGAATTCTGCTCTCTCAGAAAATACTGGTGACTTCTTCTGCGAAAGCACTTATTAACGTGTCTTCTTTGCTTCTTCTTCTTTTTTTTTTTTTAATAGCTGCTCCCCAATCTCAAAAATATTCATTTTTGAAAAATTAAAAGCATTTGTAGTGAGTATTCCTGACAACTGATCTTTAATCTGCTTTTCCTTCCCTCAGCAGCTGATGATAGATAATATTTGTACCGCATATAAAGTTTTCAGAAGTTGAAAATCTAGGCCAAAATTGCTTGTGAGATGATTTAATGATAAGTGTTGAGATGGATGATTCTATTATCTTTAATGTTTGCATTGTAACAATTTTTTTTCCAGATGTGATTTGATGACAAGTTGCTGGGCCCAAGAACCTCACCAGAGACCTACTTTCTCTAATATTCAGGACAAACTGCAAGAGATAAGACAATCTCCACTGCCCTTCATCCACTACCTTGAAGACAAAGAGGCAGCAACTGGAGTTATCAACCAAGCTTTTGAAGGTGAGTCTGGGCCAGCACCTGCTGTCCCAATGACCTCTTACCCAAGAACAAAGTGGGATTCAGCAGGTTTTTTCATTGCATTTATCACCACCTCAAATTCTCTGCCTATAAAATGGGAACAGCAAAGATTTACCTCTCATAATGAACTTGTAAAGATTAATTAGGTGCCATTAGGTACAATGTGTTAGGTAAAGCACATACAAGATAGCCAAGCAAAAGGACCCCTATGAGATTGCAACTGAGCCTGCCTCACAAAGACATCCAGCATGCATCTAGATTTTTGATACTTCTTGACCCTGTTCCACTAAAGTAAATGCTTAAGTTCTATGTGCAGCCAGGAGAGCTTTGGAAGGCTTCTGAATGGAAATGTGTTCCAATGTCAAAGGCATCTACTCCCTCTCCATTAAGCAAACATGGCAGTTAGGCAATTACTTTAGGAGTCCTGATTCGGTAGTTGTCTGAAAGTAAGGTATAAATTAGGTCCCTAAGTAAGGCAGCCTGTACCCCAGTCCAAACTGTGACAGCTCCAGCCAGGAGTTGCATCGTGCCTGTGCTCTGCACACTGTGAACGAAGAAAACTAGGTGATATTAAGGAGGATATACTTAAGACATGGGACGTAACAGAACCCAATTACATAAAAACATTATTAAGGTTGTGAAGACAGGAATTAAAAAAAAAAAAAGGTGATGCTAAATTTGAAGTTGTCTGTGCAACTGTGATTCAAATAATCTAAATGTGGAATTGAGCATCCTGACTGGGCCAGAACAAAAAGCTTTTCACATCCGGCAGTAATTCCTGACTGGCTAAACCTTGAGAAAAATTGCAGTCTTAGTAAACAATGTCATCTGAAAATCTGCAAAAGTAAAGTTTTTATCAGTTGAAATATTTTACTTTGATTTCACAAAATATTTTGATTTTTTAATTTAACCTGTTTGCATTCTATGGTTTTCTAATGAAAAATATTTCCTGTCAAAATAATTACTCTGTAATGTACGTTACATTCAGGGAATATGTTGGTGACAATCACTTTTTAAAGCAGACTCCGTTAAGCCTGTTTATAACCTAGTTGGTAAAATCTGGCCCTCTGTGTTAAGCAGGACAATTTATTGCAGACAGGGCTTTGGCAATAGCTCTCAGAGCCAGCCTATTTTGCTCAGCACAGTCTCCCTGAGCTTTACTTACCCTTTTCTCCACCAGCTGCCCTGTTCCCTCTTGTGGCTTCCCCCATGCTTCCCTTTCCACAGGCTCTGCCCAGCTGTTGTTGCCACAGACCCACTGCTGAATCTGCATTGGGTTGGGAAGGCAAAGCAACTGTTTCCATGCTTCCAGTTTCCATCCTTCAGTTCTCAAAACTCCTCCTTAACTTCTCAGGCTCATTTGGTGATTTTCATAGAGGAAATGCCCATCAGGAAACAGTATAGCTTGAATTTTATTCATCTACATGTCATCCTTTCATTTAAATGTGTTTTAAAAGACTAAACACTTGATAACCTCTTTACAGGTCTCTACAATGCACATATTCATTTCCCTGTATATTCATAGTTTGCCTGTAGGTTATCTCCCTCTTTCCCCAGTTACAGCCTTTATAAGCCTGTTGTTAAAATGTTATGCTGCGTACTTGACTGAAGGCCTAGAGTCCTGGTGATGGCTTAATGTTGCTGGATTATCTGATCAGGGACATGTGCATGTCAGTTTTCTGTAGCTCTCCAGCCTTAAATTAATTCAACAGTTTTTCTGCCTGCAATGTAAATCTCATGCAGTGGAGTTCAGTGAAACACAGGCTCCAGAAATGCAATTGATTTAAGCAAGAGCCAACCATTTGGGTTCTAGTCAAGCTTCCAGACTAAAATGCACGCTCAGGGCATGGAATATGCCTTAGCCTGTGATTTATAAAACACTGTATAATGAGTAATTCTTTTAATTTGCATTTATTTTTAGCTGGGACTAAGTTAAGTACTTCTTGTGTTTGTAGTAGTAGTACAAAGATGACAGCTGAAGCAAATAACCCAAAAGACTGTTCCATAATGGATTGTCCTGGACAACATTTTCCAAAAACGTTACGCTGTCATTGGCCTTTGTGTGTAATGAAACTCCTGTCATAAGCCTCCTGCCAAGAAATGCTTGCTCTGACCAGGAGACTTGGTTCCAAAAGAGAGAGCCAAATGTCAAGCAAAGTGAAATGACAGGCCTCAAAATAACTGTTATACTTAGCCCTACATGGAATCATACATCTTCCAAACCTTTTGAGCCTTACCTACTTGTAGGTAGCCACACCTTTAGCAGGTCTATACATGCTGTCGGTGCTGTTTCATAGGTGGGAGAGCTGGAAAGTGTTAGATTTTCTCAACAAAATGAATGTTGGTGCAGTATGACACACAGATTGCAAGTGGGGGTGAACTAATACAGACAGTATGTTGGTGGTCTGGACAGCATGTTAACAGGGTAGTGTGGGGATGCAAAAGGGACATGAGCTTTGTTATTGCAAGAGTTACCCTTCTAAAGGAGGCATCAAGTGGCAATAAACATGCTTCAGCAATACCAGCAGCTCCTGGCACTGCCGCTTCAGAAGGGAGGGAAGCAAACTCAGGACCAGGCATCGGTCTACCAGTTTAGAGTTTTTCCTTCTTGCTCTTACAGGCTTTCCCAGGACATTGATCGTGGGCAATAAGCAGCATTAACAACATTTTTTTGAGTGAAGGAAGCACTATCCAGCTGGAGGACTGAGGCATCAGTGGGAGTTTTATTTCCGATGGGAACTGATTGAGCAGAGGCCCCACCACCAGAGTTCCCATTCATTGTTGAAAGATAAGCTGTCCTTTCCCCTTTCAAGAAGTTTCAAGAAGCACAAATGAAATGTCATGAATCACCGTGCTAACAGGACAGCCCTCCATTGCTGTAAAAATAATGTCCATCTATTTTCAGATGTAACTTTTTACATTTGCACGTACAAGACAGCACTATATTTTTTCAGGTCCCAAGTGTGCCCCTTTACAGATGGAAACACCTGTTTGTTTTGGCAAACATCTTTGCCGACATCAGACAGCTGGGCATTAAGCAGCTGGAGCAGCTCCTTGCTTTTATGACCCAGGAGGACTATTCTTATCAGGGCTGCTCCCCACAAATGCTTATAGACCTATAAGGAAAA
This sequence comes from Falco cherrug, assembly GCF_023634085.1. Taxonomy (NCBI): domain Eukaryota; kingdom Metazoa; phylum Chordata; class Aves; order Falconiformes; family Falconidae; genus Falco; species Falco cherrug. The sequence goes on from NC_073702.1 coordinate 62,001,949, forward strand.
AATTAATTGCTCAGAAGCTGTGTCGGAGCACCATGCTCTTACTGCTAGAAGTGGCTCCTTTGGTGAGAGGAGATGCAGGGCAGTTGGAGGGAGCCTGAGGAAATCCAGGGTAAAAGACTAAAGACCAAAGGGAAACATATTTGGCCTCAAAACCATCATTTTTAAATCCATAAGCTTGAAAAATGTGGGAAGAAAAAACAAAATTTTGCAATATTTCCTTCTCTCACTTTTCTTACAAAGCCAGCCTCTCAGTTATTTACTTTTTTCAGTAATTAAGGCACTTGCTAAAAATACCACATAGGTTTTTTTAAATCTTTCTGAAAAACTTCGCACTGAGGGGATTTGATTTTAAGATGTGGAATCCATGATTTCACCATGAATTATATGTTTGTGCTGTCTTTAGCTGAGTAGTACTGGTTTGCTGTTCCCTGTGTAAAAATCATCAGTTTATTTTCCTAAATCCAGCTGCCTTTTAAAAACTGTTCTGCGCACCTTTCTGAACTTAATCACTTGGACAAACGGAAGCTTCTCTAAAGCAGATGTGTTGATAAGAGACATTTTTAAAACCTTGTATCTAGGCTCCTTTGTATTTTTCTGAAATTCAGTAATCCTCTTCCCCACTTAGCTTAGTGAGTGGCTGACCCAAAGCCAGCAGAGGTCAGAAAAAAGGCTTCTTCCGAAACAGTGAGTGGTTACAACACTGCGGGAAAAGGTGGACTTGATGGTGTGATCATTTCTTATTTGTCCCCTAGACAAAATGCTGTTCAATTCCAGAGAGTGAGCATGAGCCACATGATACTGCAAGGAAAGTCATGCTAATACTCTGCCTTGGACTGAGGTATAAAAATCAGATGATATGATGTCATAAGAGCTGACATTTGTGTAGTATGGGTGTATAGATATAAGCAACTAAGACTTAGGCACTGTGTTTACACTGGCTGTCCAGGCTGTTTGGCAGTCACCAGAGTTGTAGACACGTTCAGGGGATGTTATTGTATAAAGGTAGGGATGTGCAATAAACCTGTCCACAATGCAACTCATTCCTGTTCTCTCTGCATTGACTGTAAAGGCTGCCTAGGGAAGGAACTTGCATTGGACATGTAAGATCTGGGTAATTAAAACTTAGTAAAATGAATCCTGCTTTGTGACCTGGAGAAGGGGGATGCTTTCTTGTTTATATATCCTTAATGTATTGCAGCAAATGTGGAAGTGGCCTTTTTGGTGCTCTTATAAGTGATAACAAACAAGATAATAAACAGGTTTATATCTGTATTTCCCAAGACAGCTTCTTGCATACAGAGGTTTCAATTCACAGATCTCTGAAAAATCTAGTAAAAAATAAAAACAAAGACAAGCAGTCAATGCTTCAAGTAGTTTAGTGCATTAGAAATGCAGGATGAACAAAATTCTTGCTTTTAGCACCTTTAGCATCTGAGAGCATAGCAAAGCTCAGTGAGTCACTGTCAAACCATGCAAGATCATATGCTTCATTAGACAGGAAATACAGATATATCTCCACTGATATATAATCCAGAGTGGAGTATTAAAACGGATATATATTTGTTCTATTTATATCCTTACTGGCAATGTGCAGAAACTGAAACAGCAGCTCCAGCTCCAGGTGGCCAGCAGGTATCAGGAAAGTACTCCCTGCACAGGAACTACCTCCTGGAGCTAGCCAGCATAGCTGAGGTGTGGAAGTCAGGGTTCAATAGCCACTTTTTTCACTCCTAACAAAGACAGGTCACCAAGTGCTTCTTTTGAACATTCACTGTGGGGTACATCTTTCAGCCATGTAAGTCAGCCAGTCTCTTGTTTACTACAACATATGTTGTGTGGCAGGGACAAAGGGCAGAGTATGTATGAGAAAGACAAGAGAATATTAAAGGAAAAAAGCAAACGTGGCTGCACTTCGAAATACCTTACCATATTGAAGGTGCTAAGCATCGTATGGGATTATGTTACCTAGACTTAGTAACATCTCAGGCTGGCTACTTAGCTGGTGTAAATCAGCGGCATCCCACTGGTTTCTATGGAGCTTTGTTAATTTGCACTAGCTGAGGATCTGGCCCTGAAATATATGTGATAGAAGATCCACATCTCTAGATCAGTTTGTTCAGTCTCTACCAATCAGCTTTTCTACTGACACTTTTTTTTTCTTATATGTTGTCACCTTCTGAACTTAAACACCAAAAAAACCCCGTCTGCTTATCAGGACATCACAAAAATTTGCACCCTTCCAGGCAGGACTTCAAAACATGTTGTGAGCCTACACAGCCTACTGAGCAGGCAAGGAAAGACACTGCAGGATCCGTGGGCCAGCTCGGCACCGTGGCAGGAAGCAGCAGACTGAGATGCTGAGATTGGGAAGGGGGAAGCACAGATTTTATCAGGTTAGGATCCGTCTCCTCAGAGGAGGCTAAGCAAACAAACTCCATCCCTCATTAGTATGAGTCAGGCGATCATAGTTTCTTATGTGAATTAATGCTGGGCTCTCTAAAGTAAGCTTCTGCCTACCCCTGGAGAGATGCATTGTAATTCATTTACCTGCAGTTTGGCCCAGTTATTGTGCTTTAAGCGCACCACTGCTAGGAAATGCGTCCAGCAAGGTCAAAGCTACATGCGTTTAGGACCTGAGAGACAGGTATCTATGCAAGTACAGTGCTGAGCTCTGAACATGCCATTTTAGTTATTGGAAGCAGTCTACCTGAGTCAGCACAGAGTTCAGTGGGAACCTGCTTCTCAGCAAAGTACCGCTTCAGCCCATACAAAGCTCTGGACTGCCAGAATTAGCTCGCCTCATGCCCTGAGGTAGGTTCTTTAAAGTAAATGTTGGTAACTACACTATGCAGCAGTTCGCAGTGTAGAGAACTCCTCAGAATTTAAGTGTTTGGAGTTGACTCCCCAGCACGACTTCAGATTCCATGAAGGTGTTCCTTAGACGCCTCCTCTCAGGGTGTTTTGTTGGCTCAGCCAGGCTTTGCTTGTGAAATCTGAGGGGATCACATCACATGGTTTATCCTGCATTTACTCACGTATAACCCAGCATGACTATACATCAATCAACTAATTTTAGCAATGTTAAAATTGAAGAGAAAAGAATGATATCTCATTAATATACTGACCTGCCTCCCCACTCCAGCTTCTCTCTATCTTCCCTCTAATTTGTAACATTTTTTTGGAAAGGACTTCCAAAGATTATTCAGAATTCTCTGCATTGGCTTATGGCTTCCCAGGGTGTTCGTGATGCTTCTAGCTCTCAGATTTCTGGAGTAATTTCACAACATATAGTGACTTTTTCCCTTAGTACCTCATTTTCAGTATCTTCTGTCTCCATTGTTTAACTAAGTGAGAAAAAAATATTTGCTTGCTTTGCTGACTTCCATGAGAAGCAAGCATTGTACTACATAGCTTGACATCTTGGCATGGATTTTTTGGTTTGTACAGCAGAATGGTGCTAAGCTTTCATAGGTGCCGAACACTGCGCCAAGAGATGGCACAACAGTGAAAGGGCACTTGTAGTCAAAAGTCTCATTGTGAAAATGGCAATGTAGCTTATATGTGTCATGTCATAGGAGAAAGGTCATCAGCATTATGTTCTTCATCTTTGGATAAGATAAGAATATTCTGCAAAAATAGCCTTTCTTGCTTATTTTGTTCTCAAAGCTCAAAAAGTCAAACCAAGGCAAGTTGTTTGATTTTTTTATCTCTTTTTCTCTATAATGAGAAACGCAGAGACACATAGGCTGAGAAAGGATTATAATATTTTATATATTCAGTAGTTCTTCAGACCTATTGGGGAAAGAATTAGTAATGTATCTATATATCTGGTAAAAATATCTCAGTGACCTCATACTCACATTTGTGTAAACATCACCTCATCAGTTCCAGATACTTATACAGGAAACAAATCTGAATGCTCCTCTAGCGTTCTATACTTAGGCAGGTCAGCCGGCGTATGTCTGGTCTGTAAATACCCAGTTTTACTTGGGTCCTTATTTTAAGGTTTCTCTCTTAAGAGTTTGCTGCAAACATGCCCTCAGCATTTGCCAGTGCGCCTTTCCCAAAGCAACTTGCCCCTGAGGGTTCCCATTAAAAGCTTTATTAAACAAAAAAACAAATACAAAGAGCAGCTGTACTGGTTGGTAAAGGCTTAGTCGGGATTGAATTACTAAATATTGCCATAATAGTCCTGAACGGACAAAGTGAGTATCAAATGATTTTTCGTAGCTGTCAGTCACTGTGGTATGTGACCACAGTTTGCTCCATGCCTCAATCCCCATCTTGCTGATAGGTTTCTAAAAATCAAAATTCTCCTTCAGACTTTTCCTGATAATCTTTCTTAATGGACTCTAGCATGTGGAACAGACTTCTGACTTCATAGCTCAGGGGAGTGTGTGATTGTAGTGACATAACAAGTTGTATGTTGCCTGGTGCAACAGGACAAAGCTTGTGATTCTTTTGGACAAATAACCCTGAATTTCACATGCTTAATTTTCCAGTTGTGAAGTAAAATAAGGAGGGACAGTAATAAAAGAGGGTACATGGTACAAAAATAAATGCAGAAAATATCAACAGTTATGACCTGAGCCTTCAGTTAATAATTTTTACATTTTTTTAAAAGACATATCCCCTGCATTAGATTTCAGGCAAATCTGTATATATGAACAGAATCAAATTAGGGAAAACATATAAAGTTTTTCAAACTGGGAAAACCACTCTGGATGACCAAGTTCAAGCTTCTAGAAAAACAGAATATTACAAGTTCTTTAGAGAGACAGTATATAATGATTTAGTACATAGAAAACTGCCTGTGTTACAGGAGTCTTTAGCAGTATTATTACAGGGTTACACAAAGGTAGAGATTAAAATCACTTTGGGTTTATGCAAGCTATCTGTACTACCAAAAGAAGCAAGTCATGTATTCATAACTGTATTGCTGCCTGTTGGTATGAACGGTGACGACCAACCTTCCCTAAGTGATTTGCTTAAAGCTACAATCCACACAGGCAATAGCAGAAAATAAATCTGATTCATCAGTCACTCTTTGTGCGGTCAATAGACCAACTTTCTCCAACAGCTGTCTGATTTTGTTTGCTATCTAACATTATATGTGTATCACTGGTCTGTTGTTTTTTTGTTTTTAAATGCAGATAGTGATGTTCCTTGTGCAGATTCGGATAGTATTCTTTCAGCCATGCTAATGGAAACAAGGAATCAAGAGGGCTTAAATTATTTGGTATTAGTCAAAGAAGGCAACCAAGATCAAGGAAGTATCAACTCTGCTGAACTTAGTTAAGTCTCGTTCCCTCTCTTTGAAAGAAAGAGGGAGAGAAGAGAAAAAACTACCAAAGAAGACAAGCCAAGGAAAATATTCTGGATATCATCATACTTACAGAGATGCCTTTAAAAAAACAGCAACTCCCTAAAATACTAAAACTACCAGATAATATCATAAGGTACTGAATGATGTGTAGCAGAATAAGACAACAATTACGTTTCTTTTGATTTTCTACATGTTATGGTTTGGGTGTTTTACAGGAGATAGTTTAAGGAAATAAAACATGTAATTAGACAGCAAGTGATTTTACTGTGGTGTTTGTTAAATTTATACAATCTTATATGCCCCAGACACAGGCAGTCTTTCCAAAAGGGAAGAACTAATATACTGCTTCAAAGAAGGGACCAACTCATTCATGAAAGGAAAAACCAGTTGAAATCTAGCTTCATGGTGCACAAACAAGATTTTTCTAATCAAAAAACTAACATAAGTTCTTGTTGTATTTTTATGAACTCCAAGTCAGAAAGAAGGGTGACTGGGTTGTCCACTGCTGGGGATAGTCTATTTCACTATTTAATTTAAACAAGTACTTGCAATCATCTTTAATGTTAAGTTGCACAGCGATTGATCTGTGAATCTGGACAGTCCTGTTTTCTTACATTTCTTTTCCTTTCCCTTTCATCATCCTTGCTTATTTTTTATTAGACTGTATGAAGGCAGAAGCTTTTCCTCTATGTGTTTGGAGATCAAGTCAAAGTATATAATAAAATTATATATAAATCATTACTGAATAAAAGACACCAATAAGCTTTTTGGAACATTTAATCAAAAACAATAGTCTGCAAATTATGCAGAGCTATTCACTGACATCTGTCAGGAAGCTAGAAACATGCTCTGGTTTAATGCAAATATTTGATAATAGGGGACACTGAAGAGTAGTAAAAGCACTATCTGATGTCAGAATGTATAAATTTTTAAGATGCAACTCCACTGAAATCAAGCTTCAAAAGTTCCTTAAATGGAGATCCAACACAGACAAACAAGAAATTTGGCTTTTAACTTTTACTCAAGCAAAATAGAAATCAAGAGCTTTTGATTTAGGATTCTTCAAAGTTTCTGACAAAGCTTATTCACATAGTTTACAATTACATGAATATTTTTTCTTCATCTGCAAATCAGTGTAAAAGCCAGATTTGCTAATAACAACAATTGCAGCACTTCGCTATGCTCACTAGACCATGAATGTCAGACAAATAAATAAATAGTTTCCTTCCTCTTCAAGTGCTGCTCGATTGATTGTACAGCCACTCCTTCCATTTCAATAACATAAACATGAGCAGTGTTTACTAACCAGTAGCATGTGCTAGCCAGAAACCAGGAGGATCCCAGTTCTATGGTCACCACACCTGGATGACTTCATACATCAAGAAGACTGCTCAGTCAGCCAGCCACAAAGGTTTTGAAAACCAGCAGCATTTCATATGATATCTTTTTCTTTAGCAGGAAAAGCCTTCGATACTGCCACGATTTTGTCTAGGCAAAACGTTTCACAGGCCTCATGATTGCATCTGTGATGTGATAACCCAAGTTGATTCAGATTTGTGTGGGTCCAAGTTGGAAAGAATCATGCAAGAGCCTATCCAACATGGGTAAACTGGGTTAGAGGGCCAGGTGAGCATCAGCCACAGACAGCAATCAGAAGTAACACCCCTGAGATCTTGAAGTAGCCACAAATACCCAAAGCAGCAGAGAAAGGACAGAGGGGAAGGTAAGTTTTGTTTTGTCCACATTTCCTAAGTGTTGCAAGACAAGACTAGTTTTAATGGAGGATTTATCACAGCATGATGACGAAGAAAACGTCAATTTTCATGCATTGTCAATAAATGAACTCTCAAGATATTGACCAGCGGTCTATGTCTTTTGCACTTAATAGTATGAAAAATGTATTGGACTGGGTAAACCACAAATCTCTCAGTCCAAATCTAAGGGTCCTGATCTGTAAGTTGCTGAATTCAGTGGAAGACACAGTACCAAACCTTCCCCGTAAGTGCAGTGATCTGAGGCACGGCTCAGTGATACAATGTCAGCTCTGAGCATGGCCCTCCCCATCACTCCGTTCTCCCTCCCTCATTTCCCTGCCTTAGAGGAATAAGTACGCAAACGCAACTGTTCCACTGAGTTGTGGTAAAGCTGAATTTAATGTGTGCAAACTTGCCTCACTTGTATCCACTCATAATGCTACTTGCAAAGAGTTTCTTAATCCCTCGTGTTTCTGTATCACACTTCCTTACACATGTTCATCTTTTCACCTTCCCTATCTTGTTGAAGCGATGCTTCCTCTTTTCATTCAAACTCTTCATGATTCAAATTTTAGTCATAAACTCGTACTTGCTATCAGGAGGACACCGCTCACCTTGAAGCAGCCAGCCCCTAATAACAGTTTTCATAGCTACTTTTAAAGACAGCAGGGAAGATACATAAGAGTGACAAGAATGAAAGACCTTTTTGGCACATTCTTGGGCAGGAAAATGGGTGCTACCCGGCCTGTATTTGTCTGGGATAGTTGGTACCTCCTCCCGTGGCAAATCAAGGGAAAGAGTCAAGAAAGCTTTAAGTTCAAGTGTCTTGACTTTCAAGGCTATATGTTTTTAAATAAGTGTAAATGGGTTCCAGGGTGATAATGTCATTTCAAGGAAATATTACTTTGGGGGGGGGAAAGACTCTTGACATATCAGGAAGGTTGAGATAAGGGTACTAGTGAAGCAGTCATCATGATCACACTTGTGTAACAAACTGCTGAGAGACTCATCCTCAAGTGCAGAGGCAATAACATACACTTTTACCTTCTTCATTTAAAGTGTACAGGGAGATGAGTCTAGGGTGTGATAACCATGTAGTAAGATGAATTCTTTCTAGATTCCCTTGTAAACCAGAGGAAGCCACCTAAATAAGATGAGAAACCTGTCCTGGGAAAATTCCCCTCTGCAAGAGCTGGAGGAACTAGAAAGTGAAGTCTGAAGTCCCAGTCATAAATGCATAGGGGTTCCTGTCAGCAATTCCAAAAGCTGCTTAACAAAACCCTCATTCTCCAGCTAGTATAAAACAGATAGACCCAAGCTACAACAAGGTCTTTTACCATCTCATATCAGCATACACTTCATACAGTCCCTCTACTGCCTTCTCCTTGTCTCACCTCATCCAAGACGTGTGTTCTCTCTGCTCTTGCTCTCCCTCCTTCTTCCTCAGCTGCTCTCTTCATTGGCTGCCCAACCACTTAACTTAACCAGCCGCAGCTGCACCTCATTTACATCGGCCAGCCCGCTGCCCCTGAAGCCAGCCCACAGCTGTATATTATCAATGATAATTAACCCAGCTTCATTCCTCTACAGACCCACTTTTCACCTGCTGTAAATCAGATTAAATATGTTAAGCTATGCTGATGTACAGCAGTGGAGAAACTGCTTCCAAGTCTTCAGCTTCTCAAGATTTGGCCTGAGACAGGTAGACCTATGCCCAGTCAGTTCCCGAACAACAGATGGCTAACCTCCCTAAGCCTCCTCCTTTCCATTTTATTGCTGAGCATGACATTACATGGCATGGAGTATCTCTTTGGTTAGTTTGAGTGATCTGCCTGGTTGTGTCCTCTACCCAACCCCTGATGCACCCCAAGTCTATTCACTGGGGCGGGCAGAGTGAGAAGCAGAGAAGGCTTTGATGCTGTGCAAGCACTTTTCAGCAATATTGTTTTGGTTACAAACCCAAAACATAGCACAAGACGAGCTGCTATGAAGAAAATAAACTCCAACTCAGTACAGCCTGTAACCTGCGCTGGGAAGAGTAGACGTGCCCCCGGGCACTGATCAGGGGATGCCCTAGGTGAGTCTCTGGGTTGCAGCCGGTTACTGTCTCAGGCTCTTCCTTCTTCCTTGATGCCAGCACAGACACTTGGCGAGATCACTGAGCTACGATAGTGAGCATGCTTCAGGATGTGATACCATACACAGCCCGCTAGTGCTGGGCTCTCAAATGGCAATGACTGAACTTTGAGCTGTGCTTGGACAGACATGGACATACTGTGTGGCTTTAGTTGGCTTATTTAATCTCTCAGCTGCAGACTTGACATCCATATGAATGGATGAAAAATATTTACTGCTACCTATGAATAGTATTTACTACAACATAACACAAATGCTGTGGTGATTAATTAAAGTTTGTAAATTATTTTGTAAATGTGAAGGGCCAGGGCAGATGTTACTTATGTACTAAGGCAGCATTTTCAACTGCATCAATTCTAGGTCTGCTGTCTCAGTTTCCTTGGTCTACAGTAGGTGGTAACACCTGACCATCAGCGCATTCCCATTTTTCAGGGTTGCTTGCAAGGGCTTTTGAGCCAGTACATACTGATGACCAGATCTATCTAAAAGCTGTGTACCTCATGCTTCCATTCGGGACCACGATCAAGATCCTACAAGAAAAAAAAATGCTTTATGACAAAAATATTGAGTCTTGACTGGGTCAAAGATAAAGTTATGGAAAGTTTGCATGTTTCTGCTGCTGAGAGATATGCCAGGCTTCAGTAGGATCACTTGCTTATCCCCATGTGCCACAGGAGTGCTCAGCAGTTTGCCATGAACTATGGGAATGTGGCTGTCAAGAGCTCTGAAGGGAAAACTTACACAGCTTGAAAAGAGCATTTTTTTGAGATATGAAAGGCAAAAGACACATTTCCTTTTATCACGTAGGACTGAAAAATATGGGGTGTCAAGATGATTCCTTTGCCTTTTTTATACTTAACGTTCATGTCTCGTCTTCTCTGGGAGATTTTGTTGTCAGTCATTCAGTGGCATCAGCCCAAGATTCAGAGAACTTAAAAATGACCACCAGAAAGGCAAAAGGTTTATGCAGCTACAAGGCTGATGCAAGTGTTTTCTATTAGTCTTTGTCACCTGAAAAAACTAGTAAGTGGTGGGGTCAAGAAAGGCAAGATCTGAGTTTACCACAACCTGACTTATCTTAGAAGCTCAAGCCAGGGCCCAGGGCTGAAAGTGAAGTTGCTGTTCCTCACCTTTCCTGGTACCCTAGATAATACAGACTAGTAACATCCTCCAGATCACAAGGTCCCTCAGAATTTCCTTCCCTCACCACTTGCATGGAAGGGCACAAATATCCTTACAGCAGGGCCACTGCACCTTTTCTTGCCACAGCTGTTATCAGCAGAGAAAGTTTTACTATCTATTTGAATTTACTAATGTCTCCAGGGTTTTTTTTCTTTTTTTTTCTTCTTTTTCTTTGACATCTGCAGCATGCTGTCTATGATGGTTTGAGTCCTCAAGTGTGGTTTTACTGAGCACAACCAGGTGAAACTGATCCTCTGTGATTCAGGTTTAGGACTATGCATTTTAATAACTGTGAAGGCAGCTTTCCTCTAGATTCAAATTTACCTCTTTCTGCACAAAGCTGATCTTAATTCAGCTGTAACAGACCTGAAAATTGTCATTACAGAAAAGAATGTCTGTAAAATAGCCCTGACATGTCTGTTAATGATTAAAAAGTTCTAATTATCTTTCGTTTCTTTTAACTGATTCTTCAAAGTTTTTCTTACACAAACACACTGGAGTGAGTTGCAGGAGCTTGCATACCAGGTGGATTTTTTAAACGATCATGGCTCTATTTATAATGACACTTGGCACCTCTAACTGACATTATGTTTTAACTCTAATAAATAGCCAGAAACCCAGTGCACCAAAGCCAACTGACGATGCCAAAATATTATCATAATTGCCAGTGACATTACTGATACTGCCGTGTAAGATAACCTTTTTTATAACGTGTTAACTTCTTGTTCAGATGATGTCTTCCCTTTGGAGGATGTTCATCAGTGCTTTCTATCTTTTGCAGTAAAAATGGAGCTGTAAAATAGACACTCTCTGTTCGGATACCAATCCCTTTTGTAACGCTGTTGACATAGCTGGATCTTCTTTTTCCTGTTTTTTTCCTCTCCTATCTTTCCTGACAGTACAAGTCACCCAGTGTTCATTAGAGATGAGGCCACTGAAATGCCTCTGTTGTCCTGTGCAGTACAGTAAGCAACTACAGCTGCCTTTTCATCCACCTTGTAGGAAAATCAGTGGAGTTTCAATATCATTTTGTAGCACCAAAACCTTATGACTCTGATCAATCCCTGGTGTATTTCTGCTCAGATATCCAATTTTCACAGCTTTCCAAGAGGGCTGACCATGTGTATATTCTTGGTAATTTCCAGTCACAAATGTATTTAGCTTTCTCTTACAGAGAAACAGGAGAGGCAAAACTCTGGGAGTCACAGAATTAACCTTTTATGAGAGTATCTTCTCTCACATCTTTGTATTTTTTCAGTCTGACATCACCACATCTCCAAGGATAGAAACCTACTCACACAGTGCAGCAGAAGGTTCAAGTAGAACCTTCCAGCTTTGTGCTTTCCTCAGTTTGTCTGCTGACATAGCCTTTGTTACCTTAACAGGTATAACTCCACAATTTTTGAGTCTGCTGCTTAAGGCACGAAGAATTATCCTCTGCTTGAATCTACTAAAACAAAATTGGTGGCCATGGTAAACCACAGTCAGCTGGCAAACACATCCTCTTGCCTACTGCACTCAGAGATGGCACGTGGCTTTAGTGGTGGCATCACCAGGTTAGATGCTGTCATTTCTTTTCACAGAAGCAATCTGAGAAGGGACTGTTTCTCCTACACCTTGCCAGCATTCAAGGTTGGCATTAAATAATTAATACAGGCATCAAAAATGAGGGGGAAATGACATGTTTAGAAAGATCTTTAGAAGTCTTTGTACACTTAATCATCTGGTCTTGCAGCAGAAAGTTTAGATGGTCACTAAGGGTTAGGTGAGGTGTCACCAGCAAAAGGGTTTGACGTTACTGTAGCTCAGGTGTCTTGCCTGCCTGCAGTAGTCATACTTCCACCAAAATCAAGCTTTTCCACTCCTCACTTTTGGGTTGCTCCTCATTTTTTTTAAGATCTTTCTCCAGGGAATGCTTTCTAAAAAGCCGACCTGTCTCCATATAGAAATGAATTTCTGGGGATAAGCATTACTAAAAATTTCTTCAGCATTCTTTGATTCAATTTCATATTATATGATGAGTGAAATACTTGATCTTGATATCAGAAAAGGTGGTGACAAATTGAGCAGAGCTGCAAGTGCCCTATTGCTACTGTGTCTGCACAGTTGTGTTTTGACTCAGATCATAGACTCCTGCAACTTCAAAGTATACGTTTCTGGGGCATAAGAAGCAAAGAAAGGAAATGTGAGCAATACAATGGCTTTTAGAAAACAGGTCTATATGCAAAGAGGTTGGACTGTGATTAAAAGCTTAGGACTGCTACTCTAAGGACTATGCAAATACAAATATGGCAAATTCTTATCTGATTTATATATTTTTTTTAGCATTGCAAGAGTGGCAAGTTAAGTGGCAAAGCAAAATCATGAAGCACCCTGGGAAATACACTCCCAAAGAGGGTAAATAAAACCAAATATAAGCACCCTCTTAAACACAGGATTTACATTTTCTTAGCAGAATAAACTCTCTGCCTTGTCTCTCTGTGCTCTCACTGAAGTGGAGGTCATGGCTAGTGACAACTGGGAGCTGTTTCTGGAGGCTCTCTTGCCTTTTTAGGTTATGAGGGTCTCTGTGTGTTTAGGATAATATGATTGACGGCTCCACTCCGGCCCCAATTAGCACCCTATAATTTATTAGCTTCTGCTTTCAGATTATGCGCTAACTTCACAAATATTTCAACCACGGAAACAGCAGCTATCAAGTGTCTCTTCCCTGTTCCAGCTCACTGGGACTGCAGTTAAATACAAGGAGGGAGCTGTGCAGGTCTGTCAAGACAGAATAATCATTTGTGTCTGTGTGCAACAGGGGCTGTTGCAGCTCTTTAGGACTCAGCTTGTGGAAAAAAGGGGTTGTTCCACTGGATCGGGGATTAGGACTTGGTTCCTACCACAGGGGTATGGTGCAGGATTAAGGCCAATGGGCTTTGTCTTCTGGGGAGGGTCTATGTTTGTCCTATACTTTTTATCATAGAAATGCTGATGCTTCAACTGCATACAAACAGCACTGATAGGAAAGCGTGTGTCCCTCCCGATGCTGTTCCTCTGTTCCTCATTGCTGCGGCATGGAGCCAGAGTAGCAAGTGCAGGAGGAAAGAGACTGGTTGAGGCAGGAGAACAGATTGGGGGTGAGATGCAGTCAGAGCTGGGGCCAGAAGTTGAGGAGAGAAGTCAGTGACGTGTGGTGAATGAGGGGGGCATCACACAGCCATACCCAGGCCAGGTGGGGCAGGAGAAAATGTGCCATGCAGTGGGGAGATGGGGCACCCTCATTAATGTCCAGTATTGCATCACCTAAAGGGACAGGTCTTCTGTTTTGTATTTATCCTGCCTTTATCATGAATGTAACATGTAAATAAGCAACTGATATGTGCCTAAAGAAACGCTCCAGTCCTCAGTCAGCTTGTGTTTCTGCGGGCTGCAGCTGAGCATGGCAAAGGAAGGTGCCTGTGCATGAAAGTAGGGCCCAGGGGTGCACACCCCTGCAAGCTGCACCCTTCACGGGCTCCTCCAGCACCTTCCCCTTCTCCTGCAGGACCTGATGGAGAGAGGGCAGGGACAGGAGGACAGGGACATGTCACCCTGGTGCCTCTGTGTTATAATTTGCACTCACAGGTTTGATGCATGTTATTCACAGATTATGCCTGGCTAAGGAGGCAGTAGAAGGTGCACTGCAAAGGTAACTCCTTCTGTGTTATTAGAGATGGACATGCAAAGGGGGACTCTGCTAGCCTGAGCTACTTGTCAGTACAGTCAGTTTAGAGAACAGCATTACCCTGCAGGGAACTAAATCAACAACATAGTTCCCAAGGCTGTAGCCCCAAAGCCTGGAGGCTGACAGAAGTAAAGCTTTTTCTCTTCCTTCTTTTCTTTCTTTTCTTTCTTTTCCTTTTTTTTCCTTTTCATTTTCCTTTTCCTTCTTCTTTTTATTTTTCCTTTTCCCCCCTTTTTTATTTTTAATAATCCCTTGTTTGTATTTCCTTGTGCAAAATTGCCTAGTTTGCAAAATCAGTACCTCACTCCTCCAAATAATCACATCTCTCTCCTTCCCCTGCTGCAACTGCTCCTCTGGGTGGCAGGCCAGGGAAGCCAGCCAGGACACCACAATCCCCCAGAGGAGCTGGTTTGCCCTTCTGTAATCAAAAGGGCACATTAATTACAACCCTTGCCCAGAAAAAGATGCACGAGAACTGCCAGTCAGAGAACCCTGGTGCATCCAAAGCCACCAGCAGCATTTTCCTCCCTTCCAGGAAGGGACCAACCTTTAAGCCCCTGCTAGAGCTTGTCATGAACCTAAATAAGACTTCAAAGGGAAGGTGAGAAGGGACTGCAGTCCCTCCTGACCCAAGGAGGGGACAGGGCAGATACATTTCCCCAGACACGGGCAGCACACAGTCCAGGGGAGGCGCAGGGGATTACTCAGACTCTCTTTCACCTGCTCTCTCTCCTCCCCGCCTTCTCCTTTGCTGGGGGCTCCTATGGAAAACCCGCTGGAAAAGAAGGTGGGAAGTAAGCAACGCTGGCCTAAAGCTCTCCAACATTAGACTGCAAGTTCAAGGGCATGTATATATGTGTTCAACAGTTCTGCGCTGTATTCTTGCAAATGCAGATACACTGAAGCAAAACCCTCATGAAAATAAAGTGGAGACTACGAACACAAATACTATATCCCATCCCCACTTCCATCCTTCCCTTGACAGATCATTGTTAACTTCAGAGTTCATAAAAATGATATTACTTCATGCTTTGCTAATTTTCAGTTATTTTCAGAATGGGAAATGAATGTCTGCAGTGAATATGCCCAGAGCTCACTTTGCAAACTCCTGCAAACTGTTCTCACTTGGCAGCAGTGGATACTTTGGCTATGCCCAGCACCGCCACGCTCTGCAGCAGATCCTGTCCCTCTGCCTCCTTCCCTGGATTCTGCATGAACGGGTAGGGAGCTCTTGCTGGTTCATCTGTCCCAGCCAGGCTAGTCTGTTCCTTGGGTGTGTAGCGAAAGAGCACAAGCTGGTGCTGACCTCTGCACGCCACTTGGAAAGGGGCAGCAGGAGGATCTGCTCTTCAGGCTGCAGGGCTTACAGCCCTGCTCTTCCACGTGTGACAAGCATGTGACAGATAGGACATACATAACATCTAAGAAGGGTTTCTATTATATTTTCAGGTTTCCTGCAAGCGTTCATGATTAAGCAACTAATAAACTATGATGCAAAGAGGAATAAAGCAGACTTGTGAAATGACACCGCAGTTATTTGTACTGTTACTGCATTGGAAGCTGTGGCTCCAGCTCTGCAAAGACCCTTGGCATGAGTCTTAAAGGTAGGTGCTGTGAACAGTCTCCCTGGAGTCAGAATAACACAAAGTGAGCAAAACTCTGCAAGGATTTGCCAAAATAGAGCATGTACACTTTCTGACTGCAGTCCATCTGGAGTAGGAGCATTTTAAAAGTTGTTTGCACATCTAACACCTTGAGCCACAATCCTGACTTTTGTGTTTGGATGTTTTCATAATAGAACAATAAAAAAAGAGTACCTGAAGAACAAATGTTGAAACCAGTATTCATGTATTCATAGCATAAATTCTCATGCTTGAAAATGTTCACAGTCAAAATTAATTGCAAATGCCAATGAGGTAAATGACTGGTTTATGCTTACATGAGTATTTCCAAACGTATTTGGGCTGTATTGCCCAGCCCTCCTTATTATGAATTGCAGAGGAGGGGGAAAAAAGAAAGAAAAAAGAAACAATTGTGGTGAAGCAGAACCAATGATAAAGCCAGATTAATAATTTTTTAAAAAAACCTTTACAAACAGCCTAAAAAACCCCCACAGGCAAATGCTCACAAAACAATCCTGCTATCTCCAAGCCTCTGCAGCAGTAAAGTTAAAGGCCGTTTTTAGTTACTTTTCTCCTGCAAAGTGCTGCTGCCTTCGTTCTTGATGCCTCAGGACATTTTTGGTTTAACCATAAATTCTGGAGTCCTTCCCTTGCCCTTTACAGCTTTCCTGGGCTCTGGCTAATTGGAAACTGAGGGCAAAATGCTCAGGGCTACGTCTAGCCAAAGGAATCACGGCAAGTCACCTCCTGCCATTTGCCGAGCTCTGGCCGGGGATGCTCTGCACACATTGCTCCTTGCCAGCTTCTCACAGTATTTACTCACACTGCTTTATTATACTCTTACTATTAGGTTTCCTATTCTTTCCCAGAAATTGTGTTATTGCCAAGCTGAAACCTTGGACAAGTAAGTTTGGGTTATTCATAACTCCATTTCTGATACATGGTGAACATTATGCCAGATTATGTGAGAGTGTTGGAAGGTAAAAACTCTCATCACAGCACAAAAGTCCATTTTCTACTGCTTCTCCTAACGTCAAGGGGGTAATGTTAGGACTTTCCTTTTACACGCATTGAACTTTGTCAGCCTTCAAAGATGTTACATTAAGAAAAAACAGAAAAAACCCAGAACACAGTAGTGTTTGGATCAGATGTTTTATCTGTAAAAAAGTCAGCTTTTAGATATAGGGGGAAATTGCCATTTCTGCACTGTTTCATTAATTATTCACCACCCTGTAATAGCATTTTAATTTACCAGTGCAATAGCGATGCTAAATGCTACTGTCCCCTCTTCTATCAGTTTCATGAAGAAACATCCGTTATTATGGAGCAGCCCCCTTACTTTAACCCATTTTACAGATACACCATACATGAAAATGTAGCACTGCAACAGTCTTGCATTTTCTTATCTTCTGTATTCATTGCTCTATTTTTTACTCACTAAGAAAGTATTTTCAACTGCTAGGGTTTCTATTTATCTTTAATGCAAAGTAATAAAATAACTCACTTCATCCACACGACAGGTATTTTTCCTATTTCCTCCTGAAGTTTCCAGTTTGCCTCATTTCTCTTATTTAGCTTTAATTCTTCATAAAAGCACACAGGGTGAAAGAAGGAAATATCTTTAATGCAGCTTTCCTACTGTAAAATAGATATTCCCCCTTTCAAAAAAACAAAACAACTATTAAAGTGACAAAACGACAGCAACAAGTAGACAAAGAGAAATGTTAGAGGCAACTCAGACCTATTGTCCATCACGTGCCTTTGCTTCTGGTGTTCCCCCTAAAGGCTGTCGGACTGAGGACGAGCCACTCTTCATGGGTTTCCTTCCTCCCCCTGCTTTAAGAGGGTTTTACTTTCACCAGAAATTCTCTTGTAAAAAAAAACAAACAAAAAAACCCAACAAAAACAAAAACAAAAAACCACAACCAAACAACTGTTATATATCCAATGCAAAAGTGGTGCCAAACTCTGAGAAGTGCCACCTTGGTTTTGCCTTTCCGGGGTTGGAGCAGTTGTGCGTGGAACAGCTGCACCTCTGTAAGCCCAGGGCAGGTGGCCCCGGCCAGACACTTGCCACTCACAACCGCAAAGCTGAAAATTCTGACCAGTTCCTTGATGGTCCGAAATGTTTGTGGGTTCCAGTTTCTTCTCCTTTACTTTTCTGTAATGTAAAGTAAAAATCCAGTTCAAAACTTCTAAGGAGCTTTCCCATGTTTGCATTCAAGAAATAATTTTTGCTGCCATAAAAAAAATATTCACACCACTAAAAAAAAACCCCCGTGATCTCCTTTGCCCCCTGTACGAAGGCCAGTGGTTTTACACCACCATCCATGACGCTATTTGACTCTTTTAGAGTAGTCTGACTGCAGTTCTGGGTGTGGGGTCTGCTTAAATAGAAGTTCAATGTCTTTGGCTCTCCTCTTGCCACAGAAGGATTTTTCTCTCCAAAATAAGTTTAGAGTACCGTCTTTGCAATGCCAGGTGCTTTTAAGTCCTGTTCCGAGCTGCAGGGCCACGGTGGGCTTGGAAAAGGGCAAGGGGGATCTGAGAGTCTTTGAGTCAGCACATCAGCTCAGAAGGGATCCACCACAGAAGGAGTAACGGCGAGCTGCAAACCAAGATCAGAAGCTGTTACAAACTGACCCGAGTTCAGCTCCGAATGCCACCATGCCTAACAGGCAGAGATCTACAGGGGAGAGCCAGGGGAAGAAGAGTGAAGGACAGCTCTAAAACCAGTATAGATCCTTGCTTTTATCCTGAGGCTGCAAACCTGAGAACGGAGAGAAGAAAAAAAGGAAGAAGAAAAATAGGTACAGGCATTTAAGGATAGAGAAAGACAAACTGCATTTCTGCCAGCTGAGATCAGAGAATCCGTCTAAAGCACGGGCTCCCCAGAGGCCATGAAGCACGAAGAAGAGCCTGAGCTAGACTGGAGATGTCTTTCCTGCCTAAAGTGAGGCCACCGTAAGGAGCCATTTGTGGCTGTGATGACTTCAGCATGGAGAACTGTCACCAGAGCAGGCTTTCCTTGCCCCCACAGCTACTGACTCAGGAACTGACACTGCTGGCTATGCCTGTGTCACCTTTTTGTCACTGCTATGGCCACACAGCCTTACTTTCAGGCACCCCACCACGCACAGGTTACCACTACCAGGGTAAAACGTTGCCCTTTTTGCTCAGCAAAAATGCAATTGTGCTTTCCTCTCAAAAACTGGGAAGACAAAATAAAGAAGGAGAGGAGGTAGTTCATGAACCCGTGTGGGGTCTAGAAATGACCTGCTCTGCTGTGGCAGCCCACACTCCTGCCCTCAGGGCAGCCGGTGGAGGGAGCCAAGCAGTGACCTTTGGGGCGGCCCCGTCCTGCTCCCGGCTCTCGCTGCTCAAGGCAAGAGCAGGGCCAGGGTCAGGACAGAAGTACCTCAAAGCAATCTGTACCCTGGCATTTCTGCAGGTGCCAGAAATGCAAAGGATGATGTGGGTGCTGATGTGTCGCCCTGTCCCATCCTCCCTCTCCCCTTCCTTAGAAGGTGCCCTCTCCAAAAAGGGCACCCAGGGCAAAGCTCAAGGGTCTCCCATGGGGCTTCCACCCCCAATTTACTCCCTCACAGCAGCAACCAGCTGCCCGGCCATGGGGGGGTCCTTCCCTAATACTATGGATGGTGTGGAGGCAGAGGTGAGGCTGAGGGAGGGATGAAGGGCAGCTCTTTACCTGTGTCCACGTTGAGGCTGAGGCTCTGTGCCATGTCCCCGGCTGCACTGGGGAAGGATCCCGGCGTTGTCCAGGCCGCGGCTGCACCTGCCTCACTCTTGCCCAGTTCACAGGGGGGGCTGACTGGCGTGGGTACGGAGGCAGGGGTGAGGCGGTGGGGGCGGACGGAGGCAGTGGGCACCAGGAGTGAGCCATAGCGGGGGTCGAAGTGGGGCCCGTAGACCTCGTGCATGGTGGCGGGGCGGGGGTAAGCAGTGCTCTGTGTCCCGATGTAGGGGTGGTGGTGGTGGTGGTGGTGGGCATGGTGCCAGGGCTCGGGGCCACCCTGGTGCAGGTGGCCGTGCAGAGAGGCAGGTGTGTAGGGGTCGGCGGTGGCAGCAAACGGCAGATCGCTGTGGGTGGCAGCTGCCAGGGGGCTGCTGAGGGTGGCTGGGACGGAGGAGGGCTGGTACGTGCTGTTCCAGAAGGACGGTGGAAAGATACGCTGGCTCATCGGAAAGGAGCCATCTGGGTGAAGGGAGTGGGAGAGAAAGGCAACAATGAGCAAACCCAGAGAGCCCTGATCTCCTTTCCCTAGGGCTCTGCCCCTCCCCAATTCCCCCAAACCAGCCCTTGAATTCCCTTTATCCCCCCCAAACTGCAAAACACAAGAACTTGCTCCCAACAAGTACAGATTCCTCTACAGCTAAACATCCAAAACACCTAGCCCAGGGCTTATCCATGAAACTGGAACTATTTGCTCCAGGTTTCTCGTAGTATGTATGCGGGGGAGAGGCTATTACCTAAGGTGAGGGAAACATCTTTTCCTCTGTAGTGGAAACTGAGTGAGAGCTACGACACACTGCAGTGATTTCCGGGGTTGGATTTTTCTTGTTTGTTTTAGTAGTAATCTCCCCCTCTAAGCATTTATGCCCAACACCTCAGAGGATGCCCGACCCTACCAGGAGAGCAGCTGCTGCCTCAGTGCAGTTTCAAAGTGGGCAGGAACAGTGCGAGATGCAACTAAGGAACAGCTTGAATTTTCTAAATATCTGGGGGAAATTCCCCATCTATTACACTGGACTTAAGCCAGTTCCTTGGGTATATTGTTAACGTATTTGGGAAGCACTCTGCAGATCTTCGGAGGCTGGCAGGGCAAAGGACAAGGACCCTACATCTTCTTTGACCAGTAAGCAATGTGTGAGAGGGGTTAGTGATTATTAATAGCACAGATACATGCTATGCATTATTAATTGGGAATGCACACTGTTCCCAAGGCAAATAAGAACATGCTCCTGATATGTTTGCCAGGGAGGTACATCAGCTCCACACCCTGGCATTACTCGGGAGAAGAGGAAGTTGTTCATAAAAAGCAAAGAACTCTCCTCTCCTGCCATCAGTTCTAATGCTGAATATCTTTCACCTGTGAAATATTTAAGCTACTATTTCATTCTCAGAAACTACTGACAGAAATTCATGGAGGGGCTGAGAAACCAGCCTTGGCTGATGGGGTGGCCCCATGAGGGAGAGTCCCCAAAACTGCCCCAAGAGGAGTGCCTGCCCTAACTCTCCAGCGGGCAGAGGGTGGGGAAGGTTATTCCCCTCTGCCCTGGGTGCCCCCACGAGCCCATCCAGGGTGAACTGGGCACAGCTATGGAGACCTACGCATCAGCCGTGGCCGTGGCCTTGCTGGCACAGGGCCACTGCTCTGGGCAGGTCTGAAAGCCCTCATTTTCAGAAATTTAGGCTCCCTGTCTGTGCTCCAGCAGCAAGCAGGCTGGTGGTACATGTAGGGCGAGACACAGCGACACACACAATCTAGTTTTTAGCGTTGGGAAGCTGGCGAGACAGCTCCCACACCTGCCTTTTGCTTCGTTCCCATCATGGATTACGACCGCGCTAAACTGAAAGCTGCCCCGACAGGGTCAGCCCGGGAGGCGCTGGGGGTCCCTCGGCGGCCGCTTTGCTTGCAGCCCCCGCCAGGCAGATCTGGGGCGGTGTAAAGGCGATCCCTGTCCCCCAGCCGCCTGCCGGGACGCTCCCCCGGGCCACCGCAGCCCGGCGTGAGCTGAAGGGCTTTTTCCTTTTCTTTTTTCCCCTAAAAGCGCCAACCCGCTCGGGGCTCCCGGCCCGGGGCAGCCGGGCACCCGCGGCCGGCAGAGGGGAGGAGGGAGAGGGGATGTGCGGCCGGGTCGAGGGCGAGGTGCCTGCCCGGGGGGGACCCCGCGCCCCCCGCGCCCCCTGCGCGCTCACCCCGCCAGGAGCCGGCGTTCCGCGCCGCCTTCGCGCTGCCGAGCGAGAAGCTGCTGGGCTGGCTGAGCGCCCGGCTGAAGTGCTCGTCCACTACGGCGCTGATGTCCCCCTGGAAGTAGGTGAAGAGGACGCAGCGGGAGTTGATGTACTCGGCCTCGGGGGGTCGCTCCTTCTCGGGGCTGCAGTCCTCCTCCTTGATGCTGGCCGCGGGGTGGCTGGAGAAGGAGCTGCTGGCGCTGGCGCTGCTGCCGCTCTCCGGGGCTTCTTGCATTTTGGAGAAAAAGGAGAGTTTCTGGAGGGAAGGTGGGGGGAAGGAAGGAAAGAAAGAAAGAAAATAGAGCCGGTCATGCAGCGCAGCAAGGTGCGCTGGCCCTCCCGGTGGCAGCCGGGATGCAGCACCGAGCCCGCTCCCGCGATCTTTCCGAGAGGATGCAAAAGCCTGGTCCTCGGCCGCCCGCCGCCCCCCCAGCAGCACCCCCCACCCCGCAGCTGCATTTCTGCCCCACCTGGGGGAGGCAGCGAAGGGGCTGCAAATAGGGCTGGGGGCCCAAAGCCCAGAGATGCCGACAGGGATGGAGCGTCAGTGCGGGGCAGGCGCTGCCGGGCGGGCGGTTACAGGCGCGGCTCCCCAGCACGAGGTCCCGCACAAGAAGGGACTTTGCGGGGGGGGACGGGACGGGACGACGGGGGGGTGGCGGTCGCCGAGGCGCTGCATCGCGGGGGACGAGGCAGGGGGCGTAGGCAGCGGGGTGCCGGAGGAGCCGCTCGCCAAGATCTGCCCCAAAGAGCGTCCTGCAACCCACAGCGGCGTGGGTGGGAGGGCTGGCAGCCCCCAACACATTTCAGGGAAAAAAAAAAAAAGCATTTCCCCGGCCAGCAAGAAGCTCCAGGTATTTCCTACAAGATTATTCTGTTTTTACTGGATTCCTCTGGGTGGGAAAACAACGGGCACCGAGAAGTTCGCGGGATGTTTCCCATCTTTATCCGCATTAGCGTGTCCGCAAGCTGCTGGGAGTGTCTTAGAAATAAGCGATGGGACGCGGAGCCCGGGCTCGGCCGCGGGCAGCGCCGTGGGACGGGCGGCGGGGAAGCACCCAGGCGACAGGTCCGAGCCTGGGGCCAAGGCACACGAGACATTTAATAATGTCACTCCTTCGTGACGACCGCCTTTCCACTTGGCTCCCGGCTCGGCCATTGAGGTAATGGTCATCCCCCCAAATAATGTCACGCAGCCGCGTGCGGGAGGCGGGGGGGCTGATGAGGGGAGCGGCAAGGTGGGGGAAGACATCATCCGCTATTTGTAACAGGTATGCCGGCCCCGCTGCCAGGCGCTGGAGGTGGCCCACGAGCCACCACGCCGCGGGCTGCGCCGAGCGGGGCCGCTTGCCCCGGCACCGGCCTTGCAGGGCGGGGGCTGCCCCCGGGCCGGGGCCGCGCCTGGCTCTATCCATCCCTTTCTCTGGGATATCCTCCCGTTCTGCTGGGGAGGAAAGAAGTAATCTCTGGAAGGAGTAAGGGGGAGGGAGAAAAGAGAGAGAAGCCCAGAGGGCGAAAGAGAAAGCGGTGTGCGGCAGGTGCAGCCACGGGGAAAGGAGCCCTGACCCACGCGGGACAGTGCGGCCGGGGGTGGGGGTGGGGGGTTGCCCGCGTGCCGCGAGAGGTCCCCGCGGCCGGCGGGACCGTTTTATCGAAATTCGGGGGTTAATGGATACCGGCGGTAGCCCGGTCGCAGCTGCACGCAGCGCAGCGGCGGAACGCGGCTCCCGACCGCCAAGTGTCCGCGGATCTCGCAGGCGACCGTCGCCGCCGGGATCGCGGGGGACTGGCGGGTGTCCCGCCGCCGAGAGCGCCCAGGGAGCGGGGAGCATCCCCGCAGCCCTGCCGCACCGCAGCCTTGCCCCGCTTTGGGGCCGGGGCTTCCTCCCCCACCGCCACACCGGGGAAAGCCCGCAGCCTCCCGGCACTGTCGCCTCCCGCAGGTCCCGGGGGTAACCCCCAGCACCCCTCCGAGGCGGCTGGTCAAGTACCTGCCCGAAGCGGCTCCGGCGGCGCCCGGGATGCCGGTGCGCTGGGGCTGAGCGATGCCCCGGGCAAGCCGTGCCCCGCCACTCCCGGCCGGCATCGCTGCCCCGGGCCGCCGCGCCCGGAGGGAGCCCGTCCCGGCAAAGAGGGAAGGACGGGGACAAGAAATTAAAAAAAGAAAAAAAAAAAAAAAAAAAAGGAAAAAAGTCCCTAAAAAGCCATCGCAAGGTTAAGCCCGCCCTTTCGCTCCCGAGGCATCCCGCAGCCCGTCGGTCGCCGCCGGGGTACGTACCCTGCCGAGCCCCGCGCCAAGGTGGGATGCGGTTCTGCTCCGCTCACCATCGCAGGCTCCGAGATCTCCCCCCCCTCCCCCCCACCCCCCCTTTCCCCTCCCCTTCTCCTTTTCCCTTTTCCTTTTGGTAAGGCCCCAGACGGCCGTCCTCCAGACGACACCCCTCCCACCCTCTGCCTCTTCACCGCTGCCCCCCGCGCGTACCTGGTGATAGCGGCTGTAGGCTGCTGCGAAGTAGGGCTGCGGAGGACCGTAGACTTGGTACATAACATCCAAACAGCTCATGGCTGGCCGCGGCCGAGAATTATTTTTTTTCTCATCAACTCGTGTTCTGCAAAGTGGAGCAGTGCTTCGCGGGAGGGAGGTTCCCGGGGGTTAAGAGCCACCACTCATTGGTGGGAGGAGTGAGGGGGGATGAGACCGCGCTGGGCTGGGATGACACCCCCCTCCCTGCCCTCTTTCCGTGCTCCCTCCCTCCCTCCCTCCCTCCCTATAGCGCGGCTCCCTCCTGAGGAGGCGCCGGGGCCGGAGGGGCTCTGCGGCCGCCAGGGGAGTTTCGTCCCCGGGGCCCGGCGGGCGGCGGGGGTAGGGGGAGCCGGGGAGAGCCCCTTCTGCAGCCGGTGCCGCCTGGGAGCGGGGCGGGGGCGCGGGAGGACCCGCCGGCGCCCGCGGGTGAGGGGCAGCCGGGCGGCGGCGGGGGGTCTCGCCCAGCGGGGCAGCCCCTCTCCGCTGCTTTTCATTTCATCGCATTTGTTGCATTTCTTGCGCTGACCGTGCCGGGCGCTGCCCCGCCGCCGGCGCCGGGCCGCCCTGAGGACGGGTCCCCCCGCGGCCTCCGGTGAGGGGCACCCCGCCGCCCCCCGCCTCGTCGAGCCCCGCCACCGACCGAGGCGAAGCGGAGCTCCGGGAAAGGCGGGGGTCTGGGTCAGACCCCCGCAAATCCCACCGAGTCCGGCCTCCGCCGGGAAATGCCGCCTCCGAAGTTACGGGAACTGAAAGGTCTGGTGAAACGAAGGAGGAAAAATCAGTTGCTCCCGAGGAGGGATCTCCCCAGAATTTTCGAATCGTTACAATTCCCGGGAATGGAAATGCTTTTGCATTTAATAGAAACTAAAACAACGCCGACGGCAAAGGCACGTGAAAAGATCAAATTATCGTGCAGGTAAACTGGGTTTGCTCCCTAGGTTTCTGCTGAGTACCACACACAGAGGCGTAATTAGGTGGATGTATCTTAACTGCTGATTTTGACGGACACGCATAGGAGGTAGATTAGTTTCTAACAGAGATGAAAGTTCTCATTTCAGTATCGACTCTTTGAAACGTTCAGCTTCATGGTATGGGTCACAACTTCTCTGAAAAGAGACTGGGTTTAAGTTATGTTTTAAGCATTTGTAGTAAAGGAAATTTTTTTTTTTTTACAGAAAATATGATGGAAAGAATATTACTTGGTTTTCAAATGCTGATTTTTTACAAAACTATGGGGAAAAAATCTGAAAAGAACTGACATTTTGAATTTTAAAGACCTGGAAATCTTTAAATTCATTTCAGCAGAAAATATTCATAATCAAAGATCAGTATTTAACTCTACTTTGTTTCCTCCAAAATGTAATTTTCATATTCCAAGTGCTAGGAACTGTTCTGAATGCCTGTCTTTCACCAAAATCATATTTCAGTGCCTAATGAGCATAAGTTTCAATTTTTTCTGCACCAGGTGCAAGGTTTCAACTTCATATTTAAACAATTATTTTTTTCTCCCTCTTCTAGTTTGGTAAATTTGTTTTTCATACTGCAATGCAGCCTGGAACACTGTGGCTGCAGGGTTCAGCCACAGCACTGCTTCTTCCCCCATCAGAACAAATTTTATGTTGGTGGTCAAGAAGAAAATAAGGGGAAGAGCCATTAGTATCAGGCCTTAAAAAAAGAAATGTATCTCATACTCTATCATTTTATTTCTCCTGATCAGCAAGCAAATAGCTGCGGTACAGGGAAGGACCCACCCTGTGGCTGGCATCCAAAATCAGGCAGCCAGCTAAGGAATGCCCCTCCGCTCCTTGGAGTGGGAGACTGAGGGACCTCACTTGGGACGATGGGATCTCGCTTCTGTGTGTCCCCACTCCCGAGAGATGGGGAGCTTTCCCACCACACAGAGGTCCATGCCTATTTCAAAGGTAACAGTATGCTGGGTGACATACAAAAAAAAGCCCATTTCTCAGAAGGTGAGTCTGTCTGAACACGTGCTCCAAAGACCCAGCATGCTTTCCTGCTGTTCCTACTAGCTCTTGGCCAACAGCTTTGCGCAATAGTGAAGGTAGGACCTGACACTGGTCAAGGCTGAGCATTTGCTTCTTATGAAGAAAAACCCAAAGAAATGTGTGCCACTGGGTGCTGTGATGCGGCAGATGGTCCAGCTTGTGTCCCCTGGAGAATCTCTCCTTGAGGGCTGAATTTAGGGGCTTTACTCCATACTCAAGCGTATGTTAGGGGAATCGGGTCTGAAGCAGCTTGGTAAGAATTCAGTTGCTTTTATAAATAGCTATTTGACTGTAAAACTGTCCAGTGTAAGACACAAGCAAACTTTAGTGCCTTAATGCAGAGCAATACAAACATTCATGCAAAAGGGCTGGTATTGCCTTCTTGGTGCACTCTGTGAAATCAGTCCTGGTATAGGAAATTATACTGAAAACCGATGGTCAGAAATTATATTCACTAATGATCTCACTGTGTCTTTACAATTCTATATAAATATTTTTTTCTTGGTGCTAACTAAAGGATTTTAGGTGGTTGAATCGCACAAGGAACTGCAAAGGCTTGGAAAAAGCAGCTGAGGTATCTCAGAGAGAAAATTATGACAGGAATGAAGGAAAACACACCTTTGGGAAGGACATGGATTAAGAATTGGGTGTGTACCATTAAAACACTGGCATGGACTTACTCCTATGGTCGTACACTTGTAATGTTTCACAGCAGGAATGCAAAAAGAAAATCTTGCTGTTAGGAGTAAAGAATGAAGGGTTCTGATAAACAGCAAGATGCAGAACCTTGCAATGTTTACCTTGGAAAACATTCCTATAAAAGAAATCAATCTTCTAGCCAAGCTGGAACCTTTCACAAAAGAATTGGGTATTGCTGTGAATGGCTCACTGGACAAGCAAACAGCTCATCAAACAAAACATCAACATTCAGAGATTGGGACAAAAAGTCACAGAAACATGAGAGCATTGACCACATTTGTTGCTCACCTTCCCTGGAAAGCCTACATCCAGTGCCAGCCTGCCAGCAGCCGCTGTGCAAAAGTTTGAGCAGTGAACACCATGTTCAATAAAAGGATAAAGCATTTATTAGCTAGAAGGGAGATTTCTGTTTTTTCAATCTGACCACATATATCCTTCATGCTGTTAATAACATATTTTTTCAGAAGCTCAGGGAGACTTTTGCTGGTTCCAGAAAGGCATGCTCTTCCAACTGGAAGATATCATGAGGTGGATGAAGAGTCCAGCCCCTTGCTGCAGCCGTTTGCTGCTGTGCTTAGCTGCCTTCCAGCTTGAGTTGGGCTGGCGTCAGCTTCCTTCCAGCTGTTGGTTCATGTAATGCCTTACTTCACTTAGCTAAACAGTCCTTTTGTATGGCAGTATTTTCTCTTATGAAACTTACTTTATTCCACATAATATTTTTGACCTCTGCCAAAATAGATGGAACTCCTTAATTTTCTACAGCAATTTCTCCAGCCCTCAGGTAACATTTGTACCTTTTTTCTTTGCACCTTGTGCAATTTTTCAACATTGTTTTAAAAATACTGACACAAGAACTTAATGTTATTCTAACATCTCTCTTGCTGAAGGTATACACAAAGTGATGTAACTTCTTAGCAACCGATGCTTACTGCTGTTGTTTTTCTTTTTTGCCACAACACAATTTTAAAGACACATCATGCTGACGTGCTTTTCCACTGTGATCATCTCAGTAGTTTCAGTAGCACTACTACAAGTCTGAAAAAAACCTTGGACTGTTTGGTGATGCGGAGCTGATGGTACAGGGATGTTTCTGGCATTTCTCCTGAGCTCTTACATAGCTGACTGAGATTACAAGTAACCAGGCTGAAAGCTTTGGTGATCCCACACAAGCCTATGACACCTGCTGACAACCCCTCTTAGAGTCATCCTTTCCAGGACACTTTCCATCACCTGCCTTCCTTGGTCCTAGATGTGCAATGTTGCAAACAGCTCCATTCGTGTGCTGTTTGTTCTTGAGAGTGCCAAGAGACTTAGCAACAGACATAGGTCTTTCCAAATGTCCCACTTACCACCTTAATCATCAGTCTTCTTGTCACTATGTTGCCTGCAAAATTTATTGGTGTGATTTTATATCAACTTTCAAGTCACCAATGCACATCTTGCACATTTCATGAAGTAGCTAATATGAATATTCCTATATAGTGTTCATATACTACGCTCCTATATAGCAGTATTCATACTAAAGATGTTCTGTTGACTCCAGTTGCTTGCAATTTTTGTCCATTTGCTGCGTGCATCATTTATATTGTGCAGTGCCTCCTCTATGAGATGATAACTTTGATTTCACTACACTTCCTATTTCTGCTTTCTATTTTATTCTGTAATGCCTCAGTCTGTAGAATTCAGCACATACTTAGCTTCCAGTTGAATGCACTACTTGTGGGCTTACATGGGTCAAATTTGACTGAAACAAATTGCCGTTCTTCTTATCTTTCAGTCTTTGTGCTCCATCTCCCTAAAACATTTCCAGTTTTTTTAGGGCTTGGCAACTGTTACCATGGTGTTCCCAAGGATGTTTTTGAGGTGCAGCCTCTGGGTCTGTATTGATGCAGAAGACTTTAGGCTCAAGAGCTGCTGGCTTGGTTTTCATGGGCACTGAATTAACTGAAATTAAAGATAAAAATCAGTATGGTAAAATAGCAGGACACATATCACTGACTTCTTTGTCTCCACTGTCCTGAGGAACCCAGTTTTTTGTTTTTAATTTTTGTTTTTGCTTGGTTTTCATTTTCAAACTCAGAGACTTTGAATAGTTAATTTTAATCTTCCTTTGAGGATGTGCTAATTTTTTTTCCTTTTTTTTTTTTCCTTTCCCCGTGGCTCAAAGAATTAACTGTTAGCTGCTAATTAACCACATGTACAAATACTATTTGGTGTGCGCTTGTGTATGTGACAAGACGTCTGCTCTAGTGACACGCTCGGCAGCAGCTGGAATGTACACGGTGATTTTTACTCCATGATGTATTTACAGGGGAGCTGCAGCTCTGCTCAGGGTGCAGCATCTGGTGTGTGTCACTCACCCGTCCTACCCAACCCTTACGGGCCGAGGGCATCACCTGTCTCTCCTCTACTGATCGCGGCAGATGAAGAGATCATTATGCAGGGCTGGAAGGGAAATCTAGAGCTGTCATGAGGGAATATATTAACATGTGTGAGAACACACTGAACACATTGAATTTAGGGCTTGATTTTGTAAAATGAAAGGTCATGGAAGTTTTTTCACGGATCAGCACAGGAATAAGCTCAGTTTTGCCCTCAGAGGTAGACCTAGCAGCTTTTCTGACGCGTGTATTGTGGCACATTCAGATCTGAGCTGAATCGCTGGGCACCTCTTTCCCCCGCTTGGCACTGAACCACCAGAAGGTGAATCTGGTTTGATCTGAGATTCATTCACCAAGACACTCTGCAGATATTTTTGCATTTGTATGTAAGATATATAATACATATATCTGTGCTCGGGACAGAGAGGCAATTTCAGCCAAAATGTTCCCTAACGGTTCCCCCCAAGCACAAACCATATTTTTTCTCTTTTATTGCACTTTTTTTTATTGCTGTGAGGTAAAAGTAGAAACAGGCTGTATTTGAGCTCTGTTGAACTTTCTTAAGCACCAGCCCAATTAATACAGGCACTAAACTCTTGTTGCAATTGTGATATGTAGATCCTCTGCAATATCCAGTCTCAGTGATTCTGACGGCACAGTCATACATTTGCATGTTTTGTTTTGAAAATGAAAGTGTTTTTATGTGAAGGCCTTAATTCCTGTATATGTTTTAATTTTAGATGTGTCTTTGCACTTTTGTAGATAATATTTCAAGCAGAGGGAGGTAGGTGGCAGAGAAAGACTGCAGCTTGAGAGAGTAAGTGGCTCAATGCAAGGAAACAAGACGATCAGGTTCTCAACAGAGCACAAATGGGTAAGGTGTATGCTTTTTTATCTGTACAGACTTTCATATAAAACTGACAATATGAGGCTGGGATGAGGAAAAAAAAGACTATTTTTTTTCCATGATTAAGTCTTACTCAAGTGGAAGCATGTATTGCTCAGAGTGGGCAATGTTATGTAATACTGGGGGGCTCACTGGTTCGCTTCTGGTTTATTCAATGTGCATTTGGCTAAGCCTTGAGAAAATGTCACTAGAAAAAGTTAACAGAGTATATTTTAAGCGAGGTAAGTGCAAAATAAAGTAAAAACAAAATTCATAGCAAAATACTGGAGGTGGAGCCATGGTACAGGGAATTGTGTTCTTGTTGCCTGGAATTGCCCCAAATAGCGGAGCTCCTTTGTTGAGTGTAAATAGATGTGATGGCAGGGGCTGGAAAATATCCTGACTTTCTGAAACTGAACAAAGCCCAAATTTAAACTATTTTATGGCCATACTTAACAGACAGATTAGTCCTGATGGTTTAAAAGCCAACCCCATCTTTAGAAATCAAGTTGGAAAACTGAACAAGAACGAAAGAGGAAAAGAGCAAGAAAGGAATAAAGGAAGATGCTGCCACCGCAGATATACACTGTGTGAGAGAGAAGGAGACAAAAGAAAATGTCATTTGTTTTTCATAATAATACATATTTAATGTAGCCCACTCCACTGCAAACCAGTGTATACATAGCCATATCGTAGCCCAGCTGGAAACTGCCTTAATTTCATATTAGTATCTATGTAGATTCATCTCATTCAATATGGAAGGATAACAGAACAGCACACAGATGAATTATTTGTAATAAAAATGCTCCAGACTCTATTGAGGACATATGTAACCTATGCCCCATGCCCCTGCTTGAACACAAAGAAGCTAGAATAGAGATGAAATTATGAAATCCCATACAATATACACACCTTCAAAGGGAAATCACAAAGTGCCTATCAGGGATCATGTGTGGGTCTTCACACAAGATGGCTGTACATTTTAAAGAAGGAGCTTTTCTCATGCTGAGGTAGGCACTGTTCTGAATTGCAAAGAGTTTTACTTGTACATATAAATCAGTCAGTGGGCTGGCAGAGGAGGTAAGAGCCATCAACTTAAAGAACATAAGCCATTTCATACTTCTTCCATGATTATATTTTCTTCCTTAAAGAAGGTTGGCATGCATTAAAGGACTTCTGGTCTACTGAGTTAAACTGATGGAGATACCATCCTCACAAATCAAGTTTTTGAAATGCAGATTTGTTTCTATATCTCAAGGTAGGAAAATAAAATTTTCAATTCAGAAAAATAACCTGTTGAGGAAAACCTTAAAAATTACTTTTAAGTTTCTGTTGAGGTTCTGTATTAGCTGGTAAGAGCAAAGACCACAGGGTGATAAATAATTGGTGGCGTTGCTTCACAAGAAATGAATAGGCAGGACTTCATTTAGGCTCAAAATCTGGCATAACTTTTTGAATAAAAGTTTTCAGAAATTGATTTTTAACTCACCAACAGTTCACTGACCAGATGGGAGGATGGTTTATTGTAGAGGAGAGTATGAAAGCTGAAGAGCTAGCCAAATGCCCAGTGGAATGGGAAGGGAGATCAAAGCTATTTCTGTGTCCCTGGCTGTTGAAATAATAAAACTGCTGCATTAAACAAACTGGCTTGTCCACCATTAAGGGCTTAATTTTTGTTATACTGCCTATCACTGGTCACAGGGACAATTTTACCAGTCTGCGTGACTCTTCTCCTGATCTGCTCCTCTACTCCTGACCTGTGAGTAGTCTGGGACTTGGCTTTACTGGTTTTGCTGTGCAGGGATGCTGCTGCCTCCGGGAGCCCTGGTGCACCTTCCTGAGGCAGGCTGGTAGCTGTTCGCGAGGCAGCTGAAGCAGGGGCTGAGGGCGATTTCCAGGATAATCAGAAGCAGGCAAGAAAAAGCTGTTGGGAAAAGCATGCCACCAACTCCACACTCCAGAGGATGAGGGGGAGCCTTGGGAATCCTTTATGGCTCCTTCCTCTCCCACACACCCTGTGCTGTGTCCCAGCCTCCTGCACACCCAAGGACAGCAGCATGTCTTTCAGTATGCCGTGTCTTTCCAGCCGGCACGTGCCAAGCCGTATTTCAGACTCTCGCCTTCCAACACCAAGCAAACTCCACAGTCCTCGCATTCCCGCAGCACAGGACACCCTGCTCCTGCCCTTTCCCGTACGGAGCACAGCTTGCGGTCATGCTCCAGGGGAAACCACATGCAGATTAATGGGTGTTGTGCTCTCTTTCAGATGAGCATCTCTCCTGGGGGAGCAGAACTTTAATTATTCAGCAAAACACGTCCAGGTGCCATGCTCCACTGACCTGCAAGTGCTGTTACGCTGTTTAAAGCCAGTGTTGGAGAAGATGCCATAACCTCTTTGCCCCTGTGCTTTCTCTTGCCTTGTAGTCTGCATACGCAAAATTATGGGTGCAATGCTTTTTTTCTGCTTGCAGACAGTTTGGGGAGTGTGTCCTGCTCTTCACTGGAGCTTCAAAGGTTGGCCACCAGTTCTTTTTCATGTTACTTTTGTGCATTGCACTGGCATAGTGTCAAAAATCAGTCGCCCCATAGAAATGGGGTAGTGTTCATCAGTTCAGTGTTCTCCAGTTTGCCCAGCCCAGGGATCCTTCCTGCAGCTCACCGGAAAATGCACATCCGTCCTTCAGTCCCAGCAACATCCTAAAAGCAACTGCCCCGTGGCACTCTTCTGTACACTACTGTTATTTGAGAAAAGCAAGATGACTCCCGCTCCATGAATTGTATCAGTGTTAATCTCCTAAATCAGTGATGCTGCCTCACAGCTTTTACGTAGATGAGAGAAAGCTGGCACAAGGGTAAAATGAACTTTCGGAAGGGTATTCAGGGCATCCTGAGACTGCATGTTTTAATCCAAGTAGTTGTACATGCTTTAGTGAGAACCGTGCTTTCTTCCGCATCTGGGAGAGGACATACTAAAGGAGTGATTCTGCACATACAAGAAACACTAAGCAGAAAAAAATACTCCACCATCCTCATTGACTTTGTAAAAAGGCAACTGTCTATAAGTCAACACTTTTTTTTTCAACTCTGATTCTCTGTACTCACCATTTTTCCTAAATTATGTCAGTTACAAGTTTCTTTATCAACACAGTATCATTCCTTTTGGTTTTCAGAAATAATAAGTATTTAAAATATGTATAAAAGCATGCACAAAACAGATACATGTCTTTCACACTGAAAATCCCCAAATGCTTTGGAAGTTGTAGTTTATCTGTCTGCTAGGTTGTTCCTGCCAAGATTATTTATCCATTTAATATCTATTTATTTTTATATATTTCTATTGTCTATCTACCTACCTGCTAGCTTATTATACAAATTTCTCACAATTATCAGACACCTAAGCAGAGACAATTTCAAAGGGATTTCATGGAAAAGGAAGGCTGAATAGCCAATATCTAGAAGCCAAGCCTTCATATCTAGAAGGTATGACTGGGGAACATCTAAACCAAGAAGTGGAAAGAGCATTCTGTCTTACCAGCGTTGGGCAGCTTGAAGGCTAATATGCAGCAGATTCATGGACAAAATTCATCTCCAGTCTCTTTTAGAGACCCATAATATTTCCATCTTCTGTGGAAACATTTGGCTCAAACCTAAATCATTAATTTTGCACAGCTCTACTGAGTTAATATATTTCTCCCCTATTTTTTTGAATTTATTTTCAAGAAGGACTGGATATCTATATTGTAAACATTAACATCTTTAAAAACCCTAGCACAGGTTAATTGGTGTTCAGCTATACAATAAACACTATAGCTGATCATGATGTAGTTCTGTTGTAGTTGGTAGTTTTGACAGGGCTTTCCCTAATACTGTTGCTTTCTAGTGCTGATCCCTCTGTCATGGGGAGGGGAGCTTTCATCTTATGCCACCCTCCTCTACCAGAGTCATCCTTTCCACCCTTTTTTCCGGAGTCAGCTGAAGTCTCAGCCCCTGGAGACCCCAGTATGGTTCCTTCAGTTTTCATGCTGAGATCTCACTGCGTGTTCCTTCAGCAGGTGGGCCTGGGTTGGATTGGGACGTTTTCCTGAACTTGCACCCTCCTCTCAGCCCTGCCAGTGTAAGCAGCATTCCTGGCGTGGATGGCCAGCTGCCTGTTACCGCCTGCTTTGACACCATGCTATGTAAACCTACTCAGGGCATGTCTTGTTGTTGTGGGAAAAATGCTTCTAACAGCCTGCTCCCACCTGCACTGAGGTTTCCAGCTTCACAGACTCATTGACCCACAGTGAGCAACAGTTGGGAAAACAAGAAAATGGTTTGCTATAGGCAGGGAAGGGAGAAGGAAAAGAATGGAGGAATAGATATGATTTTCAGAACAGAAGTTTTCAGAAGCACGGTGAATGAGGATGGGTGCTATGGGCCAACAGCACGTGCAGTAAGAATGAGCCTGCAGGAGCACTTGTTATATACACAGCTCTTCCAAAAAACTGTTTTATAGATTGATTTATATGTATTGACTGCTTTTCACCAATCGACTTACAATATACGCACATTTGGCTTTTCTGCATAAATGGGGTTTGTGACTGCTCAAAACGTTACACCACTGCTATACCAGCCAGTTGGGATGTAATACCAGATAAACATATTCTGACACACTGTCACAAATGGACAGTTTGTTGTGAGTAAGACAGTAAAAATAATTAAAAAGTGTATGCCTGTATGTATATACAAATATACATGCACAAACATGTATACATATATCATCTACAGGTAGATATGCGCACACATATTCTTTTTCATTCTCTGGCAAATGTAATGGAAGTCTGGAGATGAACATTGTCAGCAACCAACAAA
The DNA here is from genome assembly GCF_023634085.1 of Falco cherrug. Lineage (NCBI taxonomy): Eukaryota > Metazoa > Chordata > Aves > Falconiformes > Falconidae > Falco > Falco cherrug. The sequence continues at coordinate 62,037,002 of NC_073702.1, forward strand.
GTGTTCACTAAAAACTGGGAAAAGGTTGCTTTTTTTAGAGAATGGTAAAACCTAGTATTCAGTTGAAGAACTGCCTCAACATAAAGCATATAGCTGACTGGGAGATGATGCTTCTCTGAAACCAGAAGATGCCAGAAGCAGGTCCTTCTTCCTCTCCTGGGTGTCATGGAAAGTGGCTTTCCCCAGAGAGCCCCTGCAACGGAACACTTCCCCAGCCTCAGACTGCAGCTGCTCCTGCATCAGGTACCACTGGGTTATAAACAGGGATTGGAGACGTTGGTGAAACCAATGGGAAAAAAACCCCAAAGCACTGTTAGCGGTGTTTGGTGAAAGTGCAACAACTGCCCACACTTCGGAGGAAAGCTAGTCTCTGTTTTCTACAAATTAATTCAAACGTCCATGTCACAAAAAGTACACTCCCAAATCCACTGTCAGTTGTCTATGTTATTTCAATATCCAAAGCAAATGGGGCTGGCAATATTTTGAGCAAATAGGAAAATACTTAGCAAATACAGAAATATTTTGGAAAAAATATTCTATCTCCATTTCACTTCTGGAAAACTCTTCCACTGGTCAACCTCACCTGTGCTAGAAGGTTACATCTGTTAGTGAGTGAAGTTCTTGGAAATAAATTCTTAGTGCATATGGTACAACCTTAATCTAAAAATGAACTGTTGATTGAGGCAGGCACAGAGCAGCATTAGGAAAAAAATGGGATTCATTAGGAAGGGGATAACTTAGAATTAATGCAGTGGAAGGTCATACAGCTATAAAAATAGTTTTTAGCCAGTTCCCCTTTCTACACTTTTCTGGATCTGCCTCTTTGCCTCTGGTGGAGTGCGGCATGAACAGACCCCCCTGACACAAATAGGGCATGATGTGGGGCTGCCCTCAGGGAACTGTTCCTCTGGCTGAGCTTGCTGGAGAGAATATCTTTGGTTTACAGCCTCTCATGGGTTTTGGTAGCGATCTTGATTTGATCTCAAGTGGTTCTCATGGTGGGAAAATCACCAGCTCCAAAGAATAACTACATTTTTGCAAAACTCCCTGGTCCAAAACAGGCTTTGGTTGGGTAAAGGATCTGTTCCAATCATGTAGTACAGCATCTCCAAATACTCCTGCGTCAGCTGGGAGCTGTGGAACATAATCCCATCAGATTTGGGTGTGCAGTGGAGACAGACCTACCGAGGATGGGTAGGGAGTACACTGTCTGGGCTGTAATCAGGCCTTGTTACATACTTTAAAAAAACCCAAGGACAAGAGGATTTCTGTTTCATTACTAGTTTGGGAGATGTTGGGAGTGAAACACTTTTGACTCTTCACTTTTGCCATTGGGACAATATCTAGAGCAAAAAGCAAAAAAAAAATATCTAGAATTAATTAAATTCTAGATACCATCCAGTGGTTTATAAACTCCTGGTCCTAGCAGCCTGAATGCAGACACAGAGCAGAAAGCAATCCTGTAGCCCTGGCCTTACCCTCAGTGAGCAGTCTTGTCCACCGACTCCCAAAAGGCTATTTTAGAAAGAAATGCTTGAAACAAGATGTAGAAATAGGGATCTCTGTAAAATGTACTTTTAAAGACGGTCTTGTATACATTGGTTTCATGTTATATAATGGCATGTCAGACATGCTCTGCCCCCATCCGAGGGCTGAGCCCTTTTCGCTCAGCGCGGTATGGAGCACACACAGTCCTGGGCTGGTAACAACTCCATGCTTCGCATGGACGGCATATTTTGGAAGACATTGAGAGACTGGATTCAAAACAAATATAGAGAAAATAAGGAAGCCATAATGTGTAAAAGACTATTTCACGCACGTCCACATTATAGACAGACAAAATATTCTTGTGAGAAAAACAGCAGAGCGCCGGGAGGAAGGAAAGTGCAGTTTGGTGGGGTGGACAAAGAGCTAGCTCAGGCGAGCCTGGCTGAACACCGGTTACCAGGCTATAAAAAATGGACATGGCAAATGTACTGCATTTGCTAAAGGCTCCATGAAACTCCAGGGAAAACAGGGCGTTCACAGAGTGGCTCCGCCAACAGCGAGAAAGTTTCATTATTATTAGTCATATGCTGAGGATGTCAAGGAATTTTAAAGCCGCACTCTTTGCATTTTTAGAGGTTATTAATGAAATAGCATAGCAAGGTGAATTACATTAAAATATTTTTCTAACCATTCCAGAAATCTTGGTCCAAGTTGGCATAGGGGGGCTGGCAAGTGGTGAACTTTTGACCGAAGCTCGGATTGCCGGGAGACACATCCTCCTTGTTAGTTTCGGGTGACAGTTCACTGTACTAGAGGGATCCACTTGTGTGTAAAGAGGCGAGTGGGGGAGGAAGATTTAGCGCTGCATTTTCACAGGGGCAAGAAATTCCATCCAGCTCAAATGTGTTTTGGCCTTCTGCCCAGCTCCTTGTCAAACACATGACCATCACTTGGCTTCCTATTTCTGGCCCGAATCTGGATCCTGGGGATAAGTGAGCCCCATTAGTGGTTAAAATCAGGCAGCTGAGCTGTGACAACACATACTGACTCTCCAACAGAGGGTAGACATATTTAAAAACCAAAAAAGAGCTAGAAGCACCAAGATTTAACGTCAGCGCCATGTAATTCATCAGTTTGGGTTCATCTAATTTGGATAGCAGCTGATCTACTTCATGGAGAGGACTTAGCAGGATTTTCTGGCTTCCTTCTGACCAAAGACTTCCTATAATGATTGCTGCAGATAAGATTATGTTATTAGTTTTTTCATGACAGAAATCCATAGCCCTGGCTTCTCACTCTGTCATGATGTAGTTGCATGATGGATGACTTCTCCTGACCTGAGAATGACAGACCAGGGCATCTGGTTTCCACAGGGCTCTACTTGATTAAGTTTATTTCCAACTGAAACAGCAGCAGACTAGCTGGTTAATAAATATACATTTTGGATTGCTCAGTAATCAGAAGTTTCCATTTGCCAAAACTGCCAAGTCAGTCAAAATGCTTGTGCATGTATGGATGACTTTCTTGGGTGCAGCACTCCAATAGCCATTACTCTTGTTTCTGCTCCTATCCGGACTGCCTCCGCATGCTTGGCCACTGACACCACCCATGGCAGCCTGCCTGGCAAGGTCCCACACAGCTCTGTGGGCATTACCGTACTTGCCCTCCTTGAATCCATTCATGAAAGACCGTTATCTGTCCTTGAAATCCCTTCCTAAGCATTTTCTACATGTTGAGATATACCCAAGAATTCAGCTAGGGAATGTCAAGCTGGGTCAGCAGGCTATTGTAGTGGTTAATGTTTTAATACATTATAGAGAGTTTAGGAAGTGAACATGCATTTCCACATAGGCACTATATACCCTTCCTCATCACCCCTGGCATCTGTGTTGCTCGCTAACGACTCTGAACCGAGGAGTTTGACGGTGATGCCTTGCAAACCAATCCTTTCTGTTGTGTAATGAGTCCTCGCATTGCACAACTATCCACCCAAGTCAGCCTTTTAAACCTTTTAACAGGTGAATTTAGTACAACCTCCTCTCCCCTCCCCTCCCTCCCTCTTCTCCTTTCTCCTTTTACTTTCTTTTAATTTCCTTTTCCCTAATGAATATTTGCACAGTATTAACTGTGAAGGGGATGTATGAAATTACATGCCCTATACTTCCCAAGGCAATCCTTACTGCTGCCTTCTTCCAGGCTCCTGAAAAGCCCTGACTTTCTCTACAACACCAGAAAGAGTCAATGGGAAGTAGAATGAGATTCTCTGCAAACAAAATCCCAGTATTTACAGGATCATCTCTGTTTCTCTGCTGAAACATTCTCCCTAAGGAAAAAACCTACAAGCCTGTGTAAAATTTTAAGTCTTATCGCCCTCTCGATGACCTGAGAGCTGCATAGCGGTATCTGCTAGTTGTGTCAGTGAGCAGAAGCACACCCGGCTGCAACTGCCTTCCTGGATATGGGATACGAAATACCCCTCTACAGGAAATGGTACCCCTTCACACAGCAAAGAGACTCAGAGAGCTCTCTGCGATACTGGGCACAGGCAATGCCCCATCAGATCTCTGCTGTCTGCATACAGAAATAACTGACTTCTAAGGGAACTAATCCCCAAGCTGCTTAAAGATGTCTATTTTACATTAAAAACAAGACTGAAGTTTTACCCTGAGAAAAACACGGTAGATAATGCAGGCTAGAGTAACGTATTCATTGTAGAAAATTCTCCTAAGGACACAGCCCGAGGTATGTAGCTCTACCAGAAATTTCCAAGAGGTCTTCAGATATAGCACAAAGCAAGATACTTGAAGTTAGTAAGAAATACACTTACTAAACAACAGAGCAGTAAGAAATGTGCCTGCTGTGCTTTTGCATGTCTGTCGCTATTAACAGTCTGGTATTTTAAATGCTTCCAGTCTAATGAAAGCTTTTGAAGCCAAAGGAAGTGCATCTGATACGTGTGGGCTGATGACTTTGTGGGTATAAGCTGGGCTGCAGAGGCAGAGAAACTCCAGGTGCCAACTCAGGTGCAACAGCGTGTGCTGTCCTTTGGAGGGGAGGATGCTGAGGCAGATCCACATCAGATGCCTCAGCACAGCATTCCCAGACCTGCCCTGGGCTCAGGGCACACTGAGGAGCAGCCGGCTCCGGGTCTCCACACAACGTGGTGCCCATGCTAACTAAGCCTGGGCAGAGCCAGAGGGGGGGACCTGGGGACTGAAGCACTAGCCTCAACTCCAAGGTAGTAATTAATCTTTTTGATCATCTGGAGTATTTCTGCCTTCTGTTACCTGGCACCATGGAGAGCTGTCTGTGCCTGTTGGCACCTGAATTTAGCCATCACTGGGCATGTGTGTGCATGTGGGTGTTTTAATACACTACCACTGCAGTCAGGTTGATCAATGTGGTCCAGGCAGAGAAAATGGCACATGGGGTTGGTTACTGAAACTAATTAAAAACCCACTGGACCTTCAGATCTGGTGTAACAACCTCCTCTCTTCTTTGTCTTTTCAGTGCTTTTCGTCCTCAGTTAGCAGAGTCTCAGCTGGCTTTTCTGCTGTGCTTTGGTGTCTGCTGTGCCTGACCCACAATATGCCAGCAAATCCCCTGCCCTTGCAGGGTGCCAGCAGCTGCCAGTCAAGAGAGAAGATCAAGAACATTCCAGGCAAGTCAGAGCCGACCTGTCCAGCTGGCAAGGTGGCTGTCACCAAAAGGAACAGGGTTAGAGGAGATGCTGGAGTTAGACCTGGCTCATGATTATACATACATCCTCATTAATGAGATGTTAACTCTTAAGATTTAAATTTTTTGCTTGTTATCTTTCAGTTAAGTTATATAAAATGTTTTAATAGCAGAATCTAGTTTCAAAAAGTGTGTAAAAATCCGGCTTTAACACTAACCCCTTTAGTTAAAAGATGCAAGGTCTGCATCTCTTAATGTACTCTTCTTTGAATCAATTAAAATGCATATTACTTCTCTCAGCTTTGAACATTTGACTCTCTCTTCAAGAAAAGTAATGTGTTTGCACTTTAACATAAATTTAAAGACTGACCTTCCAGGTGCCACTCCAATGGCTTCTGCTTGTTTGGAATGATAAGCTATTACAAGAGGTGCTACAGATTCCTCTCTCCTGGAAAAGTAGCTTAGGATATTTAATTGTTCATTAAACTATCGCTTCAACAGCTTTCTCAAAATAGAACCCCCTAGTTCTGGCTTTTATATGAAAGCAAACTTTCTACTTAATTTTGTCACTGCTGTTATTCTGCTCAATCAAAGAGAAAAGGTAGTATTCGAGAACTGGTTTGTATGTGCTCTTCTGTGAACTTGATGAAGGAGAGCTAATGTTCATTTGGCTTAAGACCATGGAAAAGCAAGGATGCAGAGAGATCATCAACATCTGGGGGAGGCCAGAAGATTGATTCCTCCTTAAATACTCAAGCCCCTGCATTACCTATTTAAGTTGAGCTGCTAAATAATTTCAAATACATAAGGTTTAATTGCATAGGAGTGCTTTCTGTTCAAGTTTCTTTTAATATCCATTCTTGTTGCTTTTGGTTCTCACCTTCCTTGCTTGCTATTGCCAGTTGACCTGAGCAGTCTTGGCCCAGCTGCTAGTTCCTGCCACCTCCAAGTTGCTTATTGCTTCCTTTTGACAGTGCACTTCCTATAGCAAGAGTTTAATGGAGAGTGATGTTGCTGTCAGTGAATCAAGCAGCATGCTGATTGTGGCTTTCTGAAAAAGTGTGTCAGTGTAGATGGCAAAATTGTCATTAAGAAGCTGTTATGCAGATATGAAGAGCCTGTGGTCTGAGCCTGGTCACACAGAGCTATTCGTCTCAGTCTCCACAGTAGTAATAAATGTCATCTATATACAGAAGCTACTCACATATCTCTTTTGGCTGACATTATTGATGCTTGTTTTTTTGGATACATGTATTGACTAATTGCAACTGCCAGTGTTTTAAGAGTCAGATCAAATAATAAAAGCTGGTAGTGACTAAGTGACACTCTGAACTCCCAAGGCCTGGGAAATATAGAAGAATTATTTCCATTGGTTTGGTAGAACACTATTGGATTTATCATGGAGACAATATTCCAAAAATGTGCTTGCTCTCTATATTTGTACCTGTAAACATGCCATTAACAGCACCCTTCCCTTAAAACAACCCTTCACTGTATCCTTCTTAAGAAAAAGAGCTGGTGGAATGGAGGAAAGAAAAGAAAAGCAAGAAGTTTAATATGGCACCTTGCAGACTGCTGTGAAATATTATCATAGTTCAATTCCTGCCTAAATCTTGTGCAAGTGGGAGCTCCTTAATCCATCCTTGACCTTGCCCACTTGGCGAGGAACTGTTCCCAAGAGGCGTCCAGTTCAGGTTGACCAAAGGAGCTTCCTCTCCACGGTCAGAACTGTTGGTGAACTTTTCTGGTTCTTTTCCCACACTGCCACCCTGAAATTTTAATGTCACTTTTTTGGTTCTTCCAAAATCAACTTAATAGATAGATAGCTAAAAAGTATTTCCAAACTGATGAACAAAACATTTCTTTTGGAAAACAAGTACCAGCCTGTGGGGTGAAAGGTGTGGGCTATCCATGAGCTTAGCAGGGCAATGCAGGCTTTTTGAAGGAATACTAGAGCAATGCATCTTTGATACTAGAGAGCAGGTTTAGATGAATGAAGAACTGAAACATTCCAAATTCTGGTGAGCAGGGAGGTTAGTCTGGAGGTAATCAGGTCCTTGGCTGTGTTTTATCTTAGGGGAGACTTTGTTTCTTCACTCCTTTTCCCTTAGGCTACACACATGCATATACACTACATATGCTATGTTTTACGTAAGCTTTGCTTTTTGATTCATTTTCTTCTGTTACAGAAGCCATCAAGTCAGTATCTTGACCACATTCATTTCCTATTTCAATAATAGTCTCCACGGTTTTCCTTGTTTGTTGCTCATAAGGACTAAATGTGTCTCACAAAGGCATTGTAACCACCACATCATGCAAACCATGTCTCTTGCTCTAAGCGTCCAGGCGATACAGGCATCTTGTTCAGCCTCATGTAACTGCTCTTCAAGAGCAACTGTAAGTGCTAACCCATTTTGCTGACAGAGGTATAATCAATTAGCACTCACCTGACCCAGAGTAGAACACATGTTCATTCACTTGACATTTAATAACTTGTTATCCAACACCTTGCTTGTGTCCTCCTAGGCATCCTGTCTATTCTAAGCATCCTGCGTTACTAAGACCATGTGCATGTCATGTTCATATAGTCCTGACTTCTAACATTTTCTCTGCCAGCCCCATGCAGCATCCCCATTCTTAACCCCCTCCTCTGTACTACTTGCTTACCCTGAACATGACTTCTGAGTCCCTGCACATGACCTTCTTTTTTCCAGCTCTTTGCTGCAACACAGTGTATCTGATGAGATATTTGGCAGGCAGTATTTTCAATAGCACTTGTCTTGCATTCTCCAGACTACAATGAGTATGAGGCAGTTGTGTGTCAGGTAGACACCGAAATGAGTCCACTGTCACCGTGACATGACTGTCCACATCACTTCTGATCCACAGGACTGCATTCAGTGAAAGGCAGAGGCTTGGTGTCTGCTTATTAATACAGACCAGACCTTTTGTTAGCTGAAAAAAGGGACGGTATGATCTCTTTCTCATAACATGCTGCAGCTAGCAGTAGTGCATCAGTATTGCTTGTGAATTTTTGAGTAGTACAGATGGAGAGACTTTATCCATTTGTTAATTTCTGCCTCCTTTTCTCTTGCCGTGAGACTGACAGCACTTGGGTTGCTCTTCCAGAAGGTTAGGTGTGGCATGAAACAGGAGAAAAAAGGAGACATGGCTGATGGAGAGAGCCAATGTGTCTTCCCTCAGCTGTTTCAGGGGCTCTTCTTGGTCCTGTGGCTATACCTCCAGGTGACATTCCTTTCTAGCCTGCAGTCCAGGGAGCACATCCTTTCCTTCCCACCTGAACCGGTGGAGTAAGGGAGCTCCACCTCCCCATTTGCAATGGGTTTGTCTGTTCCTAAAATAGGCAGTCTTGATCCTGTCCTTATCTTCTACACATTGCCACTGAGAAGTTACGACCACCATTTAATCCTGGGATATAGCCTCATCTTCAAATTTGAGGCTTTTTCTGGAAAAACGTTCTTTCCTCATCTATCTAGTAAATGAAGCAATTAAAATCACAAGTTTGGGGCTTTTTTATTATTCACCCTGTTCTTCCATTGGGCCTCATGTAGGCTCTTCACAGCACCAAGGCTTACTGCCAAGGAGGGGAACTGCAGTCCAAGTTTGCACATGTAACTCTGGGCTTACTCTAACAACATCTTTGTTTTTCAAACATATGCTCTAAGCTGGCAGATGTTATTTAGTTACCCTCATTCAAGCACCTGACTCAGGCTTGCAGCCTGGAAAAAGTAACCTCATGTTAGGCTTTGTGGATTGCCTAAGAACCTGATATTCCTAAACTCCCACTGCAACCGTCCCAGTGAGATCTCATGGTGGTGACATATACTTATTGCCATATAAAGAGGGAACACAGAACAAGAATTGAACATGGCCAAGGTGGCCGTGCTTCTGCGATGTGAAAGAGAAGCTAAGGAATGGCACAGTCCTCCTATAGACATTAGAGGGGACTCCTCCCTGCCATTTATCATGACATAACTTTCCTGTGGGGATTATAGCATTTGTTGATAAGGAAAGGTAATAGTAGGAAATTATCTGATACATTTTGATATGTCTAAGTGATATTGAGCAGGTGGAAACATGAACAAAAGCTTCCATCTGCAAAAACAGCAGTCCCATGCTTGTCTTCTATTGACTTTATTATTTATATTCTGCAAGGACATTGAGTAGAAATGTCACATCTAGGCCAGTGCTGAGAAAGTCGAGCCAACCAGCTGGGCAAAGGACAGGATACTCGACCAGTTAAAGAGGAGGAGTAGGGGTAATGTGTTAGGGAAAGTTTCAAGACAAACAAGAAGGTACAGGAGTGGAGATCATGAGGCAAATATATGAGGAAAGAATGGTAGGTGTTTCTGGTTTACCCTGGAAAAGGCAAAGATAATGACCCTCAGCGAATTTAGGGAGCGTGGAAGCTGCCAGTGTAATTAATATAAGACATGAAATTGAACCTATGGGTTAATTCACAGCTCCTACATGAGCGAATGCAGCATGGCACCTCCCATACTCAGCATGTCCACTACCAAGAGTGAATATGAGACTGCAGTTATGTTTTTACATCCTCCTCAGCAATCTTTTTGGTTTCAGCCTCTGATTGAAGTTAGGACAGGGTACAGAATACACAAACAGACATTCCCAGGCCTGGAAGGGAATGGTTCTGGGAACTTGTTTTGGTTGCAACAGTTTCAATAGTGGTGTCTACAGTAGGCTTTGCAACTGAGCAGTATGTTTACTGTTCATGTCATTGAGTGCTGATATATCATAGAATCATGGAATGGTTTGGGTTGGAAGGGACCTTAAAGATCATCTAGTTCCAACCCCCTACCATAGGCAGGGTCACCTACCACTAGACCAGGTTTCTCAAAGCCACATCCAACCTATCAGTGAAGCCCAAACAAGACAAGGCCACCATTTTGTTCAGCAAATATGCTGGCATAAAGTGACTTACACCTTTCCCTGTTTAACCTTGTAAGTGACATTGTCACTGCAAAGCAAATATACCATCTTGCTTTGTAAATCCCAAGAAAAATTCGCTCCCATTCTAATCTGTTTGAACATAAAGCAGAAATGAGGACTGCTGGAAACAGTGTAATTGAGCTACAACTTCTCCTTCTTGCTCAAAGAAACACGAGGAATACAAAATGATTCAGGTAAATCTAGAAAACTTATCAATGACTGGACAGCAAGCTGACCATGAGCCAGCAGTGTGCCCTGGTGGCCAAGAAGGCCAGTGGGCTCCTGGGGTGCATTAAGAGAAGCATGGCCAACAGGTTGAGGGAGGTCATCCACCCCCTTTCCTCTGCCCTGCTGAGGCCGAGGCTGCATACAGAGTGCTGTGTCCAGTGCTGGGCTGCCCAGTTCAAGAGAGGCAGGGAACTGCTGGAGAGGGTCCAGCAAAGGGCTACAAAGATGGTGAGGGGACTGGAGCATCTTCCTTATGGGGAAAGGCTGAGAGAGCTGGGGCTGTTTAGCCTGGAGAAGAGAAGACTGGGAAGGGATCTTATCAATGTTGACAAATATCTACAGGGCGAGTGTCAAGAGGACACACAAAAGTTCCAGGCTCTTTTCAGTGGTGCCCAGTGACAGGGCAAGGGGCAACGGGCACAAACGGAAACACAGAAAGTTCCATCTGAATATGAGGAAAAACTTCTTTACCCTGAGGGTGACAGAGCCCTGGGACAGGCTGCCTGGAGAGGCTGTGGGGTCTCCTTCTCTGGAGACATTCAAAACCGGCCTGGACATGATCCTGTGCAACCTGCTCTGGGAGAACCTGCTTTAGCAGGAGGTTGGACGGGATGATCTTCAGAGGTCCCTTCCAAACCCCAACCATTCTGTGTGACTGCTTTATGATAGGAAGAGTACCTCATCCTGGATGTTCCTGAAATCCTGCTGCTACATATGTTGCTTTGTTTTCATAAATCCAGAGTATACCTCTGTTGCATATTATCACAAAGTGGTCTTCTCTGATCTATGGATTCATGTCATGAAGCTGGGTGCTGACAACCTCGATACTACAAAATAGCAAGCTCAGTTATTTCAGGTCCGTTTTCCAGGCGGATCATGTACATTCTTTTAATACTTTATATTCAGGCATAGTTGTCACCCATTAATACAAAATGAGTATTTTTTTCCCAGACGAGAGCTTCATTTTATCTTAAAACTTCAACATTGTAAATTTTCATTTAATTAGACTTGAAAATTAGTTTGATTAGGAAAACAAAACTAATCTGTTTGAGCATGTGGAATAACTGGCTTCTCCACGTGGAATGACAGCACTGACCTGGTGATACAGTGCTATGATGGAAAAAAACCCCCTGCTTCACAGCAATAGAAAAAGTTCTTTCCCCTTCAGAAGGTTGGGTGTCAGCTGTTTTCCTGCAAGCAGTCTGTAGCTACATTTCCAGCAGAGTATTTTCCAGTACTCAGTAGTGTTGGTGTGCAATGCAAAACCATCACGGGAAAAGCTGACATCAAGCAGGGACTAGACCTGGTAGTGGGGAAACAGCCTTTATCTCTCTTTCAGAGTGAGATACAGGAATAGCAAACATCCCCTGAGACTGGTGGTCTGTTTACTTCTGTCCCAGAATTCCCAATAATGTCCCCAGGGATGCGCAAGATCTTAGATAGTTCTTCACGTCAAGTGGCCACAGTTGAATACTGTTAGTAGATTTGGGACAGTGATACATTTTCACATGTAGACAAAAGGTCCCACTCCAAATCATACTGGAGCACTAGCTCTCCTGGTCGTCAGTCTAATTCTACAGTTTTTTAGTTTTGCCCAGTCCTGGAAATGTTCTCCTACAATATCAAAAGTGGTGGAAATGAAAAACATTTAATCTTGCATCTAATTAACATAATATAACAAACATATCAGTCCTTGGAAGTAAACGTTTGACATGAATTTTTCTCTCTTAACAGCAAACTGTCTTGTGATGTGTGCAATGTAGAACTTTTCCTATAATTACAATCTCCTGCTTCTCCAGAGGACAGGGTATTAACTTTCTCTCTGCAGACTCTGACTGCATGGCCTGGTGCCACACCACAATTTATTCACCCTATTGAAGTTCACTGTGTTTTAAATGCATAAAATCCTAATCATATCTTTACACAAGTATGCACATAAACCGAACCACAGTTTGTCTGGCATTGCTAACATAAGGCGACACATCTTTTTGTGCTTCCAATGTGCACCCAATATACTACGGGTATGTGTTTCACTGTGAAAGTGAAACTAGACAGAATGTCATTTAAAGAATAAAGTGAGGTGACATCACTCCATTTGCCTACTAAATTAGAAGTTTACTCATTGCCCCTTCATGTCTCAGCTGACCTGATTTGGATTTTAACCAGCGAGTAAACAAGCCCTATTAACAACACTATTCAACACCACTTCTAGAAAGATGCCAATATGTTTATAGTTAAACAGTGTTTTAGACCATCAGCACCCAGTCATTAATTTTAAAACTGACCTTTTGCATTTGCCACAGGGATGAGCCCGGTAAGTCAAAGGACGAGGAAAAATCTTATAAAAAAGAAGAAAGACAGCTGCCAAGGGTGCGATCAGATCAACTTCAGAGTAAGTGTGTGGAACAGAGTGGCATTTGCAAAGGCACTGAAGCTCTCCCATGGCATCAGGCTGGTGGTGGTGACAGAGCCATCTGTCCTGTCTTTTTTGCCCTTTCCTGTCTGCCATTAATTTTCCACAAAGGCTCCGAGCGACAGTCCCCTCATAGTGACCATACTTGGAAACAAGGTGTATGACAGGCAGGGGGAGAATGGCAATAATCTCTAAGAGCCCCCGTGTTACGGCTTGGGAAAAAATAGCTGAGAGTTTGCAAAGTAGCGAAGAAGAAGTGAAAACCGAGAAGATCTGCTGACAGGAGGATTCAGCAGGCACGCACCCCCTCGTTACGCGCGCCTTTGAATTGTGGCGCAGGAGCGGAGGCGTGCTCTCCTTGTGCACGCGCTGCCGACAGTAAACAAGTGAGTATTTCTGGAGCAGCTGCCTGTGTAAGAAGAGAGGTGCCTGTTGCTGTCCTGCAAAGTTACAGTTTTATAGAAGCGTGTGTCTTATGCTTGTGAAACTCTCATTTATTGCACTAATCATGCCAGACCTTCATTCAGCAAATCATTCCTCGGGGCCGAAGCCCATGTTGAAGGTTAAGATATCTTGCTGAGCTGGATCTTTAACAAGTAAGATCACATGCCATACTTCGCCTTTTAAAATGAACAACCATCAGCATGACCTCAACCACAGTATACACAGAAATTAATATAGTTTGCTTTATGTTCAGATTGGTGCTATTCTTAGCAGCTGGCAAGTCTAGACATGTTTTGCAGAGTTTGATTACACAAATTCCAGTTCAGAGATACTATGCTAAAATTCAGTTCTACACCCCGTATATTCAGTTACCATGTTTCTCATCGGACTGTCCAAGTGTCTCACAGTATTGCTTCATTCAATGCAATTAACACTTATCCCACTTTTATTCTCTCATCTTTTCCTCCACAAAGATATGTGCAGTGGAGCGGTTTTGCTTTCATATCTTGAAAGTAATATGTGCGCACACACCCACGTGCACGCACTGCTGCATGGCCCAGCCTGCACGAAGTGAGCGGTGTACTTGGAGCGGAGACTACCTCATGTAGTGCTGGTTGGTGGTTACTGAGGGAGGCTGCACGGGCTGACTCCTGTGGAAGATCTCACTCCTGTTATTGCTGAAACACTTACTGTATCCAAAGACTGAACCCTGCAGCCTCTGCCAATAGGCTTCCTCCAAACTGATTTTGAGACAGAAATGCCTTACTGCCTCTTGAAGATTTTGACTGCACACCTCACTGCAGGTGACATCCATGGAGAGGGTGAGGACTGGATGTTTAGTAGAAGACTGTGACTGTACCCGTTAACGGAAACTTCCCCAGCCTTTTCTCACATTTCACACTACTGTTCTTAGGACACAGTATGATAAATTAGCTCATATGATGAGCTCACATTTTTATTTCATGTTATTTCTGTTATACTGGAGATGTACTAGTGATTTGGCAGGAGCAAAGGGACCTGCAGAGACATGTCTCCGAGTGACTTGTGGAGATATTCATGACAGCCGATGAGGCCTAATACTTCTCAGAATTGGTGACTTTACTCTTGTTTTCTTCCTTTCTATCAAGAAAAGGAGGAAGATATGTAAATTATATTATCCTGAAAATGCCTGGTTTGATTTCTTTGATTCTTTGATTTCTCTTTCATTTCATCTCTGAGATAGCCTCTGCTTTATGAAGTTGGGCACATCTCTCTCTCATATCAAGTATGTTCCAATGTTATGTGAGCAACTGAACCATGATATAATTATAACAAATGCTCAAAATAACTTATTTGCTCTACAGTTTATTTCATATATTTTTTAGGCCCTAGGTACTTTCTTCTGGCTTCTGGTTTGAGCTAGAGCTACAAAGTTTCTGGAAGTGTTGACGCCCAGGGAAGCAACATTCCTCCCCAAGGCTTTTCAGGTTTTCTTGTAGTTGTTTATTTTCTAGTAACTGAAGTTTGAGAAGTCAGTGTGGGCTACTCACTTGTGTCCAAAATGAAATTTTCTTAACTTTAAGAAAGTTAATTACACTGTTTGGGTAGAAAAACAGGTGTATGTCTCTAGTGGAAATAGTGGAAATCTTGGTGTTCAATCCTGGATGGTTTAAGTATACAAGGAATGCAAACTTCACAAGAAAAGTAATGTCTATTAGCTGCTTGCCTAGCTACATCACCTCTTCCTAAAAACTCTGTGCTTATGTATGTGTTCTTTGGGTTTGAATAACAAAAATAGAGCTAATACTCAGCTTTACCCCATGAACATATATGCGGAGAAATTTCTGTATTGCTAACGCTGTCCAATATTAAGTCATTTGACCTAAGGAAAACAGGAATTTTAATAATGCAAAGCTGCAAGTTTTCCAGTGAAGTAACATGTGAAAGGTTTAATTTTTATAGAGGGAACATTGATTGCTTAATGTTCAGCAGCTACATTCTTTGAGAAAATACTCTAGAGGTTCACTTACTGTTCCTTCTAAGAGAAAGTATCACCTCTGCATGGAAAATACTTCCTTTTAATTTCTCCAAAGCTTTCCAAATTTTTGCACAGCCATCCACAGAAAAAAAAAAATATCAAGAAAACAGCTTCATATTCTGAAGTTTCTGGGTTTTCTCCCAGATCTTCAGACCTTCAAGCAGTCTGCAGGGTCCCAGCAGGAGTGCTGTTCCTCCTGTATGGTTATCGGCAGAGAGTATGTTGCTGGTTGGAGTGTGTGACACTGTACAAGAAGGCAAAGACAAATGGTGTTACCTTGCCTCTTCCCCTTCACTCATCTGGAAGCTGCTGTGGAAGTACTCCTGTACTCTGAAGAAACGGTGACCGCGCTTGGCTAACGCTCAGGTTTCACTCAGATGAGAGCTTGTTTTGCATCATCCTTATACTTCTGGACCTGCTCAAAGTTTAGATCTGAATTCAAGCCTTGGGAGTGTTGACATGTGCAGTTTTCTTCACAGATGACATCTGGGGATGCCACTGACTAGGCAGCCAGTGTCCAATGAGGAGAATTAAACTGCAGGTGACTGTTCTGCTTATGATAAGATAGGCTGTACTTTGAACCCCCTTCAAACTTTTTTACAGATTATGTGAGAGAGGTTCAGACTGGAATAAGATCCAGGTAATCTAGGTTACTCAGGACATACTCTGGCCAAGAGCTGTTGAATATGACATTATAATCATTGCTTGGCTACTAACATGTGAGATGTTTTTATCTTCCTCCACTTACCTCATTAGTGTTAGTGTTAGTGTTAGTATTAGTATTAGTGTTAGTGTTAATGTCAGTATTAGTATTATCTTTCTGTTGAAGGGGAAGAACCCATGGCCAGTTAGAACATATACAAACACCCTGCCCTAGAATGAGTGACTATGATGAAGGGTCTGGGGCCACCATCAAGGGCTTTGCTGTCATGGGGTGACCTGCAACCACTGACCATGTATGGCCATAAAGGCTTGGGCTGTGTCTTGTGTTTTGGGGCAGTTTGTCCAACAGAGAAGAGAACATGTGACATCCACCTGTGTCTTTGGGGACTCCTAGCCTTCTCCTTGGATTGAAATCTACCTTCAGTAAGTCAAATCTGGATGGGGATATCTCATCCTTCTTTTCTCCAGCCTACTGTCTGGAAAAATCCCAGAGCCCAGCACCCTCTCAGAGGTGTGGGGCTGCAGGGGTTGGAAACTCCTCGTGGGTGGAAATTGTGTCACAGTGTAGGACACCCTGGGGCTGCTGGTGGGTTTCATGTCCAACTGTCGGCCAGGGCCAAAGGAGAATCCTGTGTCATCTCGCCAGGAACGGGGATGGGCTGGGAATGGAGTAACCGCCAGAGAGGCCACTTGTGACTGAGTGGGTTCTGCTTGTCCCGTGAGCTCTCACTGGTGGCTAGGAACTCTGGTGGCCACACAGCTTTGTAGGTCACCTTGGAAAATTGTTTGCTGGAAAAAATTAAACTGGAATTTACTTTTTTGCCTGTGCTACGGTGGGCTGCCCTTTGAACCACCTTTCAGCTTTTTGGAAATGGGGCAGCAGTGGCTAGTGCTATGCGACTCAGCATTATTTGATTTCAGGAGTGAGAGGGTCTTCCAGACAATTCACACAGCTTTGCAATGGAAAATTTCATTTTTCCTGCTGATGCAATAACTTTTCAAATCAATGACTATTCCGCACATACCTACATCAAAGTAATATACATGCAAACTGTAATTTTTTATTATTAATATTTTCAGGATGGGGAGAGGATAACCAACATACATGAAAAAATAGGAATTACTACCTGAGAGTATTGAAAGCTCTGGAATATCTTACAGCACAGCACATTGGAGACAAATGCCAGAAATGAGAAAACTGGTAGTTTACATGAAACATTTAGTTAAGTACAATCTGACAAGAACTAAAAGTGGGTCTGCTTTGTTACCACCATTTACCTTGCTGTGTCAGGGCCATGTTGATCTACAGCTTGGTCTTGAACTGGGGGATATGATGAATTTAAAATATGAGTCCCTACAGCTGAAGCTGAAGAGCTGCTTTGACATATTTCTATCCACTGTGAAATGGGCCCACACAGAGCAACTGATTACACAGATACTAAACTTTATTTCAATATTAGATGCTCTTTAATATTCTGTATTTTTAATGGCCTGTATGTTGCCTCAAACTGTGCTGTCACATGTGCAATGAAAGGTACTTACAAACAAATACACCAAAATCAGGGCTACTCGTTGTCAGAAATTTCTGCTTGGTGCTGGTGCTAGACCACATCTGCCAGTGTGCAAGTGAGATGTCCAGAGGCACAGAAATGGCCAGGGAGACTAAGGCAGTTTGGGGTTTATACGGTTATATGGACAAGCATAGGCATGTTGCTCCTCCTATTCTAGACTATGTTCAACCATGACATGGAGTGAGCCATCTTGATTATCTGAATGGATTCTTAACATCCTAAAGAGTCTAAATTGTTTTGAGTGACTCTTGTCAAAGATGGAAAATGAATGTTTACAGGAAACCTCTAAAGTGTGCTCTCTGGAGAGCATAATACTTGCATTTACTCTTCACCAAAACTGCCCACTAAAATCAAAGACATGGAGAGTTCAGAGAGTTCCTGTGGCAGGACTTCTCACATGACTTTTGTCAGACTAAGAGTCTGGGGTAGTTTTGACCCAAAGAGTGTTTGTAAAATTCATTCGTTAACCAGTTTCACTGAACTAGATACGTTTGACGGAACCCTGTTGCTTGACAGTAATCTGTAGGAGTCCATTTCAGTAGAATGAGAGCAGCAGAGTAGCAGAGAGAGAGTGAAAGCACCCAGGAGGGTGAAAGTGCACAGTTAGAGGATGAAGTTACATTTTCATAAAAAGAATGGAAACCTGTGGTCCAGAACATCCATGATCATACCCTGCTTAGTGCCTGAGCTGGCCGTTAGAAGGAGAAAGCTCGAAGAACCTTTATGGCTTGAGACACCAAGAAATTATATTACATGTGTGGATAATGCATGCAGGCTTATAGCGCAGGAGCTATCCTCTACAAGGGGCGGGGTGGATTTGACAAGTGAACTGAAAAGAGATTTAGAGATCCTGGATGGATACAGTGATGCACAAATAGAAGTTCATAAGGACATTGCTTTATGGTTATGTAATGGAATCGGTAGCTGTCTATAATTGTCCAGCCGAACTACTTAAATGAACTGAATAACTAATTGAACCTGTCTCGTGTTATAAACTTTTTTCATCTGGGCTTTTTTTCAGTGATCCCTGCAATGTCATCGTGGCTAATTTTAGCTCCCGTTTTCCCCTTGCAGGTATTTACCAATATGGTGCCCTCAGCCTGTTATAGTACAGGAAACTGGGGCTGCAGGATGTTTCTCCAGGCTGAATGTTATCCTGTCAGTGAGATCAAACTATAAGTAGCTGCACTAATCTGCCTATCATCAGAAATAGCCAAAGAAAAATGCACAAATGTAAACATAAAAGGAACTCTCATAATTTGCATACTTGTCATAGTTCACCATAAATCAGCCTAAATGCCATCGGGCTTGTTCTTTTTGACATGATCTTGAGGCTAGCTTCACTTGTTGACATCTTGTCTTCTCACAAGATACTGTATATTAGTAAAGTTAATTGACTAATCATTTTCATCACTGGGAATGGAAGTAAATAATTCCATCTATTTCTACCTAGGCTTCTGTTTACGGTCCGAGGGTGCCAAGCATTCAGACTAAATGAAAATATACCCTCTAGTAACCATGCATGGCATCCCCCATAACAAGCTGCAGAAACTCTCCAAAGCATTGCTGTTATGTTGTGGGGAATCCTGAGAATCTTAGGCTTAACTCACCATGCCGGCCAGCCTCCCACAGGGCTGGCCAGGCGGAGGCTGGGACGGCGGTGGGATGCATCTGGGCAGACCCATGTTAAAGCACCGGCATCTGTCATTTTTAGGGAAAGGGGCAGGTCTGCAAGTAATGAATTAGCGGTGGCTGGGAATGTGCATGAGACGATGTAGTAGCACGTGCTTCACCTAGATGAGAGGAGCAGGAGGGTTATCTAATAGCTAATGTTCTCCACCTTTTGACTGTCCCTGCACAATCAGCCATAAATATTTTTGCTCCTTTGACCAGTTTGTCCTAATGGTGGGGAAGGGAAGTTTGCTGCTGCTTTCTCCTTCAATATCTTCACCATCTGGTGAATTAAAGAGAAATTGGTTGTGAATTAAACTTTGGCTGTACTTGTGGTTTCAGTGACAAGACTTTGGTGGGGGTGAGAGTTGGTAGTCCTGAATTTTTGCTTTAATTTGGTTTCCTAGGTGATGTCAGGGCAAGTTAGCAGGTTGCTAGCTCCTTGTTTGTCCCACAGGAATACAAGACTGGTTTTTTTTGCAGCTGCATCTCAGAATTAGTTAGGGATTGTTTGATATCTCCAGACTGCCTGTATGGTGTGCTGTGTTCTGTTTCTTTCTTTGTGCAAAATCTTACTTTGTCTAGAAAAGTGTCTCAGGTTTTCTTTGGGCACTGTATGTTTAAAAGATACAGCCTGGACACTGTCACTGATTCCTACCACTCTACTCGTTTGTATGACTTGCTCCAGAAACTTTTCCCTTCACGTCTTCCCTTCCTCTTTGGAGGAAAGTAGGGTCCTGTGCTGGATGATGTATTTCCCTGCTTACTTTGGTCCTGATTCTTTCTGCCATCAAGAGTATCATTTAGTGCTGGGGATTTCTGCCATGCACAGCCACCTGGTTTGAGACCACCAACTAGTTTTCCCTGCTAGGCTGCAGCCACGAGAGGCAGCAACTGCTGAGTGCTGCCGCGGAGGCTGGCCTTGCTCACCCCAGGATTTACAGGTGAAAGGCTTGCCATGAAATGCTGAGACCAGAACAGTTCATTCCCTGCCAGACCTTGCAAACCTGGCTGTTGTCAACAGCTTTGACCTGCTCTCTTCTGTAACCAAATTAAACCCTACCTTTTCTACTCATTAGATCACAAGAAGTGATGACAGCTAATTGCTTCTGCACAAAATGAACTTTAAAGAACAGCTTTCTTAGATTTTAAAAGCTGAATGCGATTGAGAAAAGGACCTAACCACATGCCTAAGTATCCCTGTATTCATCTGCACTTAAAGAACGGCTTTCTTGAATAAGTAAAGACCTAAACATTTAGTTAAGTTCTTCTAACAATGAAGATCTTAGTAGACAGAGCCAGGGAACTTGCAGCTTTGTGCCCTGAATGTTTAAAATGTATTTCAGAAAAAAAAGGCCACTTTAATTGAAAGAAATAATAAGTAATTCCAGTGTGTGTTATCTCTACCTCACATCTATAGCACGTTCCCATTTCCAAAAAGCTCTCATACTAATTCCCCAAATGAAGTTCTGTTGACAGCTTTGTGTGTTTAACTTATGGATGGTCTTTGTGAGATCTTTGCTACTTTTCTTCTCATGTTAGCATGTGAAAAATTGTTGTCACTATATCAAAACACAGTCTTGTATGCAAGTCATATTTGCTTCGGAGCAAGTTGTCCTCTGAGGAGCAAGGTTGCGTAAAAGGTGTGGGGGAGGGAGCAAAATGTAACATTTAATGGTAAGTCCATTCAGACCCTCTAGCAACTGGAACTAATGGGAACAGACAGGGTTGTGAAATATAAGCCTGTAAAATCTCCACTGAGAGATATCCATTCCACTTGGTCCTCCCAGGCCTTACTTCCCAGAGGTGCTGAGTTCTTTTCTTTAAATCAGTTCAGACTTTTATGAATACAAGCAGTACTGCAGTGATTTCTCTTTAAAGTTATTTCTTGAAAACCAAGAAATCTTTTTTCCAGATAGAGAAAGAGTTTATAGCAGCATATTAGGCTCTTGGCTTTCTGAAGTAGTTTCGATAGATTTAGATTAGATATTAGGAAGAAATTCTTTACTGTGAGGGTGGCAAGACACTGGAACAGGTTGCCCAGAGCATCTGTGGATGCCCCATCCCTGGAAGTGTTCCAGGCCAGGCTGGATGGGGCTGTGAGCAACCTGGTCTAGTGGAAGGTGTCCCTGCCCATGGCAGGAGTGTTGGAACTGGATGATCTTTAAGGTCCCTTCCATTCAAACTGTTCTATGATTCTCTGTTACTTCTTTTTCTACCCAATGCAGTGAATGGGTCGCTGACTGTGATTTGATTCCCACAGAAAAAAAAAAGAACTTTTTATTTATGATTCCTTAATGAAATGAATTTTAGTAAGAGAAGTGTGTTGCATTAGAATTGGTATCAGTTTACCTTTACACAATCCTTAGGGATATAGCAGGTGTTAATGTAGTAACAGCATCTTGGCCAGAGCTTTCTGCTGAAGGACAGCACAGATTATCATAGTGGATGAAAGAGGATATTTTAATGAAGGAAACTATCTGAAAATGAGCATATACTGCAGGTTTCTGAGTCTAATTTTGAACTTTTGTGTATTGGATACTGAACAGTACATCATCTGAACTCTTCAAACACCTATGAACATCTGAACTATGAACGTCTGAACACTTTATATACGGGGGAAACTAAGCAGAGATGCTTCTGTATGTTCTTCCTGGTCAGAAGTCAAATTTTGAGTCCAATGTAATCCATAATCTTTAATAATTAGAAATATGCTTCATTACTTTTCTAGCACCAGAGTAACTTTGGGTGAAGCTCAGTGTGAACACCCACTGCAATAGTGCCAGCCTCATTCAGGTTACTGAGTATCCTGTGGATTTGGACATAAAGGATCCTGAATGGGCTGAAAAGGCACAAAGTAGCCTCAGAAAGGAGACAGGACAAAGGAATTCCTCTGGCTGGCAAAAAGAATATCTTTTGACTTCAGAGCGGTGAAGGGAAAGGAGATGGGCTGGCGGGAAAAGGACAGTCCATTGATGCACCCATGAAGAACTGCAGATGATGAGTGAAGACTAAGGAGACGTGCAGGCTTCTGGGATGCCATGAGGATTTAGTCAATTGGATCCCATGCTTGCCTCTGGGTAATGAGGCATTCCAGGCCAACTGCTTTGCATGGATCAGGTTTATTATTTTCTTGGCCATCCAGCTGGCTGGAAAACGGCTGGCATAGTAGTGAGAAAGTCTTCTGGACCTAGTTGGGTGTACAGCACCTTTGATGTTTATGTTGTACTCTTCTCCTAATTATGCCTGAGCTGGAAATATCCCTGATTGCAAGGATTAGGGAAAAAAAAGAAAAAAAAGGGAAAAAACGTAGTAGGCCAGCAAAGGAATTTTCATGATGAAAAACACTTCCATAAGTTTGTTCTTCCGTGGCTAAGATGCTTCAGTGACTGTGAAAGCAAGCAGGGAACTGGGTATACTGGGAAGTCTTAAGTCTGAGGGCACTGCAGGCTGTGCTGGGGAAACTGGAAGCATTTATAGCTGTGGTGCCAAGGAGAACACTCACAATCTGCACTAGGGTCAAAAACAGTGTTACTGTTTCATTGAATGCATTTATAGCT
The DNA here is from genome assembly GCF_023634085.1 of Falco cherrug. Lineage (NCBI taxonomy): Eukaryota > Metazoa > Chordata > Aves > Falconiformes > Falconidae > Falco > Falco cherrug. The sequence continues at coordinate 62,059,706 of NC_073702.1, forward strand.
AGGTAAGATGTTTAAGAACAAGATGGGAAATTTCCTCCAAATCAGAGGTAGTACTGTCCTTGACTCTCCACTAATGTGCTCAGCCAATGGAAGAGAAGGATAAGCATGGACTCCTGTACGTTTTCATGTTTATACAACAAGCTTTAATCAATACGCCCACAGGTTATGCACATTATATCAGCATATAGTTAGAAAATGCCATACAGCTGTACAATAATTTAGATACTCCTCTGCCTGGCATAATCTTTAAATTACAGTAGTGTTTCCACTAAAAAAGATTGTACTTCTGTGAGCATCTTTGCTTGAAAATATTGTGCCCTTTCAAAATGAAAGCTCCTGTTCTTTGTGTAGTGAATGTATAAAATTGCTAAAACACATACTTCCCCCTACAAAGAGGAATCCCTTCTTTCACGCAAAATTTAGTGCCATCCTAACGAGGGTGTCAGGATCATAATGAAAGCTTTTATGCCACTGCAACAATAATGTCCTGCATATAATTAATTATTGAGAAGTGAAATGTGTGGGTGATGTCAGCCTGGAAATATCTAATCACAATGTCTGCTGGTAGGTTACCTTCAGACATGTAACCTACTTAACCTATAACATAATGAGGATAACTGTAAAGCTTCAAGTAGCTTCCCAGCAACTCTGGCTATTGTTTGGAGATTATTTGTGTTTGACTAGTCTGGTACAAAACTCCAACATGCAATGCTCTCACCTGCCTGGATGGTTTACTGTTGACTCATAAATGTGATTAGCTGTAGCAAAAATGAGTTACTATGTGTATGCACTATTAGTTAATTTGCCCAAAACTTATTTTTGGCTGCTTAAGAAAGGAGTCCAAACCAAATTTCACATCCCTGCCACCTCTCTTCCTGGACATGAGATAAAGAAGGTCTCACTGAGTACTGGAAGTGCTGAGTTCAGTCCTGCTCTACTTACTTAATGACTCAACAGGTAAATTCCAGAGCTGTGCCTGGAGAGACTCTGTGTGCCAACTGCCCCAAGAGGTATTTGTGGGTGGTTTTCTTGGCTATTAATCAGTATTGTGAGAACTAGTTAACTGACTCCTCCTTTGTATATTTTCATTGACATGAACTTACCAAATTTTCCCCATTTACAAAATTCTTAATGGTTAGATTCACCTCTTGCTAAGTAATTTAGCAGCACAAGTCTAGAGAAAGTCAAGGACACTTGTCCTTCCACTTTACTTAAGGATATAGGGTCTATTCAGTGCACATACAGGGGAAAACTACACATCTATCTGTAAGTCAAATATTACAACTTAATAACCATTCATATTGCTTTTATTCAATATTTGGACATGGGTAATACCAGACCAGGTGACATTATTAATGGGCAGATGGATATTATCTGGGGAAGTCATTTATGCTTGGTAAAATATCATCACGTAGCCTTGGACTGGTAGGTATTAGGTACAACATTTGATCTTCCTGTGTCTAGACTGTCACTACCACCAAACAGAGAGGGAGCTGAGACTTCAATAGTCTCTGTATGTCTTGTTTAATTCTATTTGTTGCTGTAGGGTCAAAAACACTTGCCAGGAATTGTTTCAGCTGAGCTACCAAATGCCAACTTAGTTTCCTTCTTCTGAATGTAACACGCACAGAGCAAGTGACTAAAGCAATTGGCAAAGGCCATTAAAAAAAAAAAAAGTTCTTCTGGGACAGTTACTATGAAAAGTATCTGCTGATAGGACTAAACTGGCAAATTACAGAGTTTACATGGTCACCACTTTGTAGACTCTACTGTTGCTCTGTGGCAGCCTATAAAAGCTCTTTGACATGCCTGGGGATGCCATTTTTCCAGGGTCAATTTTTTCTCATTTACCTGTCCAGAAATTACAGCCATTTGGTTGCTCAATATAATTCTCACTTATATTGTAGCAGAGAAAACACCAAAGAGGGTTGCACCCACTTAGAACAACTGCACGGGCACTGTGGCTTTCTCAAACCTAGTCTGCAGCACACTGGTTAAGAAGGGATCTATTGTATTGGAAAGGTGTTTACGGTCAAAATGAATGAAATAGGTTATGGATAATTAGAGTGACCATATTACTGGAAAAGAAACAGGGAACAAGCTCCTAATTCCATTTGAAGCTAATTAGGTGGCCTGTCACTTTGATAAGATGTTTGGGCTCACAGAATCTGCTTTGTTGAGGGTATTTCTTCTTTAATTGGCCTGTCAATTACAATTTGCCATGAAATGCTGCAAACTGCTTACAGCCTGTTTTCAGTCTGTCTTACAAAATGGGTCCAAGAAACATGGTTTTCTTTTCCTCTTTTGGACCAAAAAAAGCACATAAAAATGCAAACTAGTTGTTTTTCTCCTGCTTTTTGACTGTTTTTGCTGTTCACTTTGGTGCCTTCAGGACTGAGCTACTGAAGTCTTCCATGACTGCAAAGGTAGGAGTTATGCTCATGATGTAAACTGCGGTGGAAAAATTAGGTGTAAATTGAACACGGTGCATGGAACACAGTGTTTCTCTTTCCTAGGGCACTGAGAATGCTAAAACTGAATGAGAGAAGCAGCAGAATAGATGCCTTACTGGAACAAGACATATTTGAGATCATTAAGGGTTAGCTGAGAAACTGAAAATTAGCAAGTACTTTTTAGAGGGAGCATGGAAATATTCAAGCGTGAAATAGCAATCTATTGACCTGTGGTAACTTGATGTCTTGATTTAGGTAACTGCTTTAGAAGCCTGACAAACAACTTAATGCCAGCAATACTGGACTTTTTATGGTAGTTTGCTTGTTACTCACATGAGGGACGGTCACCATGTGATAAAACATTAACAGCTGACTCAAAGGCACACTTGATCAAAGCAAAAGCAAGTGTTTCCCATGTTGGTATTATTTTTTCTGCTTTCCTGGCTGAGAAAAATGGTTTGGCTAAATGCAAGGGTGCTATATGCTCTTGCTGAGGGGCAGTTTTCCTTTAGGAAGCAAAAACCAAGAAGAATTTGCTGTGAACTTACACTGCTGACAAAGCCAACAGTACTAACCAGTACATTAACTTAATTCTCAGGTTCCTGGGCACATGGTGTCTGTATTCTCACAGAACTGCAGTAGCCAGTATCTAGTCCCTGTTCTTGCCCTTTCCCTTTGCACCATTCAGGTGATATGAAAGAGTTATTTAAAAAGAAATTTCTATAGGGAAATCACCCTTTTTCTGTCTCCATTGGCAGGCTGAGCTGGAGAGAATAGGAGCAGCAGTAAGTGCTTTTCAACTTTGTGTGGAATTAAATGGATGCCATAAACCCAGGAACAAGTGTGTTATGGATGTGGACACCACAACCTGTATCACTGTTGGCATCTAGTAACTCTCATAATCATCTGAACTTCTCGAGGTTTCTGGCTAAGCCAAATCCTGTTTCTCTCCTCTTATGAATTGCAGCAAAATGCTTGGCAGTCCTGGGTTAACGGTTGGACTTGATGATGTTAAAGGTCTTTTCCAACATAAATGATTCTATGATTCTAAAATGTCCTAATCTTAGGAGGTGTGAAGCGTGTTTTGCAAAACAACATGTGTTTGAATGCACTCAGCCCTGTCTCAGATCCGAATGGAGAACAGCCTGCTTTAAGATTTTTTTCCAAAGTTTGGATTAGGTAGAGAAATAGTAATTTCCTCTCTGGATTTCCTCTCCTTTCTTCCTCAGGCCAGGTTCTATTAACACATATTCAGCAACTTTCCTCTGCCGCAAAATGTTTATATGTTTGTGGCCTTTGCTTCATTTTCAGACTGGAATAGTTCAACTGAAAGAGATCCGCAATGATCATCTAGTCCAACAGCCATTTTAGGTTTTTACCGTGACTTGGATTTGAAATGAGGTGGCTGCAGCTGCAAGGCAGAGTAATGACCACTCCACAATCACAACCGCCCGGTGTCTGCTGCCACCACCATACACGGACGCTGAAAGCGTGCCTCTTATTCTGATTCTATGCCTAGTGGTGTGACTTCAAGTTTGATTTGAGTAGGAGAATTAAAAACGCTATATAAAATGATGACTCAAAAAGCTGCGCATTCATCAACCCCTTGAATAGCTGTTTACGCTCCTACTTTTACTATAAATTGGTACCTCATGGCTTCTTTGTATAAGACAGTGAGCTAGTCTAGCAGGATGACCTAGTTATTTTTAAAGCCCGCTTATGTCAATGCTCTCTGTCCTGTGACCATGTTGGCCACCATTATTTCGGGGTGAGGTCAGTCTTTTTCTTTGCTCGGGCCGCTTGCCAGTTTCTCAACACCTGCCTTGAAAGTGACAGCTCTATGGGTGTCCTCATAAATTAAAAATCATGTGCCTCTGCCCTGATGCCTTGGGACAGGCACAAAGTTAGAAACCGTCCTGTAACCCAAGCCCCAGAGCTGCTGCATGGGACAGCTGAGCAGCAGGCAGCGAGCCACAGCAGCGGGGGGCCGGCTGCGCTGCAGACCCCGGGCAGCACCCAGGCTGGCGCGGTGGAAACCACGCGTCGGTGCCAGCGGGCATGTGGCTGTGCCTGGTGAGAGCCAGGGCTGGCCCCCAAGTAGGGGTCTTCCCACTTTCGACAGGGAAGGGTGGAGAAAGCGAGTGGCTAGCAAGGGGGTGCTGTGGGTTTTGTGCAGCACCTCTGCCCTCACGTGCCCAGGACAAACTGGAGTGGCAGGGACGGGCAGCAGGGCTCTCGGCACTGAATGGGCAATCCTGTGCACAGTTGTCACTATCCTTTTCCACCTCCCAGCTCTGGCATACAGTTGACCACAGCACTAATTCAGTGATTTGTTTTCCTCCTTCCAGTGTGTGCCGCAGACACTCAGCCAGCATACACATGCTCCAGAGCCTGACACAGCCCTAAAGCTTGAATTCAGCCAAAGGCTTCGGCGCTCCTCTTCTCCCCAGACCCAGCTGCTCAGTCTACCCTGCTCTCACCACCCGCACCGTGCAGGTTACTTCCACCCACAGGGAAACTGTTAAACCAGTCAGACAAGCTGCAACACCCCACTGCCCTAATCTGTCTGCTCCTTCCCCAGATGCGTGCTGTCCCCCTCTTTCCCAGGATCCATGCCCAGTAGTGCCCCAGGTCTGGGGAGCAGCACCTGCTGTACCAGAGTGCCATGGTCCTCTCAGCTCCATAACTGCAGATGCTGGACGCAATTGCTAATGTGATCCTTGATGGACTGGTACGCTGTGAGCTTCCGGCACATGATCTCCCACTATGAAAAAGCAATGCAAGCACTGAATGCAACAGAGGCTGGTCAGGCGTCCTTTTCAACCCACCTGTATGCTGCCTATAAAGATACAAGCAAAACATGTTACCCTGTTGGCACAGGATCCTTAGCTGGATGACTAAACTGCAGCAAAGTGGAACCCTGAATTATTTTAAATGATCCATGAGGTGTATTTTAACAGAGACTGCTTTTTCTCTTTCTTCTAGCTAGTGGGCATCTTTTATGTTCCTTTTGATGACTGGGTAGGATGTATGGTTGATGCTCTTGCCCATTCACCAGTAAGAGAAGCCTGCAGAGGCATGCTGGTCTGAGCTGCCTGTAAGCATGCACCACCTTGCCTTTATTTGATTTTAGATCCATGTGAAAATAAATTGTACTTCCTGACAGGTGTGCTTCTGAATATTATGAATATTGATTTCCAAGGAAAACAATTAGTTGGGACTGATGAATAGGCTGCAAAACAAATTTATTTGTGCTGTGAAATAACGAGGTTACATCTCTTTTTTTTTTTTTTTTTTTTTTGGGGGGGGGGGAAGGGCAGACACAGATTAGCTCTCAAACTGGCCAATCAGGAGGTGGATGAGTGAGACTCCAAAGATAATCTGCTCTAAGTTTTCTAACGCTGGTTACTCCAGTTCCTGCATGTGATTTATCAAAGAAGATATTGTATGGGGTTTTCACCCTGGATCTGGCACGAATGATATTTTTCCTTCTAGAGGGTGGTATCTTCTCAGAAAAAAAAAAATATCTGTGACCTCCAGCCAACTCAGGGTAAACTTAGTAGGGATTTCCCAATCTGATTTTGCTTTTTGCAGTTCCCAGGCACACTGTCACCACAGTAATGAAAAAGCATCTCAGTGTAAAACCATGCCATCGTGAAGGAACTATTAATCAGAATGACAAGAGGTAGTGCTTGGAGCAGTCATAACCCAGTGTTTCTGCAATACAGACTGAACACTTTAGTGTTAAGTCCTATTCAGTACTTCCCGTACTGTATCTCAAAATAAATGCATAAGCATCTATTGGAGTGCTGCTGGTAGTGCTGCACTGTGTACTGTGGCAAGTCTCTGTTGGTATGTATGATCTTTGAGCTCCTTTCAGTTATTCTTCAGTTCTTTTCCTCTTCCTCTCCCAGTCCCAATAGCAACTGCCAGCACTGAGGACTCAAAGTCCCTTTTTCCAGCTGGAAGCAGCAACAACAGTGATGAGAGTATGGGCATACATGGTTTGAGGTCTGCCTTAAAAACATGTTACCCCATCCTTGCATCTGGTGACATCTTATAAGTAGATGGAACAATGCAGATAAAACCGTAGTTTCATTATGATCAATTTCCATGATACAGGACATAAACACATACACATGCAAACCCTGAAAAAGTTTTCTTTAGGTGGTATTATCAACAGGTACAGGGAGATTTTTTCCTAAATCTGGAAGAAAATACATCCAAGTGATTTCCTGCTCATAACAGGGAAAAATGAATTTGTTCCTGGAATTAGGATTTGAAATTTGAATCTGATGATGACAAAGGATGCACACTCCTGTTTTAGCAGGGGAAAAATAAAAAGTATGAGAAGTTGAAGCTCACCCTAAAGGCTGAATGTCTAGTTTGTTCTGTCCAGTTCCAGCTCTCTCCTCCTAATACCTCTTTCTTACTGTTTCAGGGAAAGGATAGGTAGAGTTTGTCACTTCTCTGGTCTGAGTTTTCCTTGGATGTGAGGGACTTCCGTGAAGTAACTGTAGGGATGGCAGGGGAGGAGATCCCTAGTAGGGTATGACAATTAAGGGACTATACATGCACACAGGTTGCTGTATACAGATTTGAAAGGCCGGGTCTTGGTGTTTTATGTTGAACTTTAGGCCATTTATCTTATCTAACCTTCAGTGATGCAAAAGCCCATGTTCAGCTATGTCTTTAAAGAAAAGAAAAATTTGCCATTGCTATTATTTGCAGTAAAACAAAGAAAAAAGGGAAGCTGTTATGGGTCAGGGTCCTTGAAGTGATCCGTGTCAGCAAAGGGATTGAGAATAGAAGTGAAACAGGAGGAGCATCTCTAGGGAAGGAAGGCTGCTCCACCACCAGCAGAGCAGGGGCAAGCTCCTGACTCTGCAGCATTGTCCTCCTACCTGTCCCACATAGCGCAGCACTGGGTGGCATGCTGAGCAGGGAACGTGCCTCCTCTCCCCTGGGTCTGGTGGTGACAGCAGCTCCTGGCCCCCAACCAGGGTGGCTGTGGCTGGGGAGGGGGCGTTCAGAGGTCTGAGAGGCACCCAGCGGCCCAACATCTTCTCCTGGCTCCTGGGGCAGGGCGGGGGACAGAGGACAGGGACAGAGCACCTGTTTCTGTACAGATGTATTTTTCTGTGGGAAAAGTGGGAATGTCTGTATAGGAAAAAGTGAGGGAATAGACTGAAACTGTCTGTAGAGGTAGTCTGGCAATTTATATATTTGCATGTGGGAAAAGCTAAGTGTGTGTTCTACACAAAAGATGTCAATTCCCTTGCTTGTATGAAAGTGAATGTCATTGGTTTTGTTCTCTACCCTGGGGCTACATCACCTTTCAAGATCTCTTTTAGCACTATTCTGACTTCCCTAGCAGTCACAAAGTAGACTCTAGCACCTTGGTCCATCAGGATAAACATGTGCAAACTTTATTCTGTAAATGTTTTTGCATTCAAATATTTTAACTTAAATAATTGGTTATGTTAAGTTCCTCTGTAATTTCCTCCTTAGAGTCAGTATTATCAGACACAGCACATAATTTGGAAATGTCTGGAGATGACTCTCCCCAACATTGCAGCTTGGACTAGATGATCTCCAGAGGTTCCTTCTAATCCTGACTATTCTGTAATCCCATGATTTTGTGGTGAGAAGAAGTTGATCTGTGGCTTCTTCTGGAGTCTGTCAGCAGTCCTCACAGTGGGAATAAAAAAGTAATGTCAGGTATTTGCTCATGCTCTTGAGCAAGAGGCAGGCTGGTAGCAATGTGGGACCTGTTCGTGGAAATAACACAGGATCATTAAGTTTCCCAAAGAAATGTGCACCACATTTTGTTTCTGGTTTTGGTTGCTTTTGTTTGTTTTTTTTTAAATATATTTGAAGAGATATGCAACGGTCACTGGCAACAAAGCATCTCCCAGTCATTGACCTCCCATGAAAACTCCAGGCATTTTCTACCACAATCCAACAAACAGAACTGAACAATAAAAAGGATTCCAGAATGAGTTTAAAAATATTTTTACTTGTCGAATCACTGCACAGTTCAAAGTGTTTGGTATCCAGGTCTTGTCTGAAGCAAGTGATAAAAGCACCTTTCATCCCTATAAAAACTGAAGGGCTGCTTTAAGTGCTGTGAAAGCAAGTTCGGCACCTCTTGATGTCGATTTGGTTATATGTAGGTGGATCTGTTTACACTTAATACAATCAATGCCTTAATACACTTCAAGGCCAAGACGATTCAAAAGCAGCACTTGCTGAAAGCTTTCTCTCCTTCAGCTTGTTCCTTTAAACTTAGCACCTCATTGGAAAGCATGACAGTAAGTTTTCTACCACAGCAATATTTGAATAAGGGCCAATAACCTGTATCAAGATGATATGAAGGATACCCAGTGCTCCCTGTTCACGAGGTCTTAATTACAGGACAAATTTAATGCCTATTTGATTTCAAATGCTGTGCTTTACCTGGTTTGTGCAGCGGGGATGCTGGCACATTCATTCACTGTTTCCACATATGTGTTACCTAACCACCATGCTGAGAATATTTTTGGGGCACTGGAGTGCTGTGGAAATGCAAAACATCTTAGGGGTAATAACAAATAAAAGGAAGAACATCTCATTGATTCGCAGATTTCTGTCAAAGTTATGCTAGACCCACCTTGTCAACTTCAGTGGAGTTGACCTAGACATCTCCACTTGAATATTTCCACATTTGGCTGAGAAGAAACAAGAATATGTTGTCTGCTTCCCCCTAATAGTAGCTTCCACAATGAGGTCTGGGTGGGGGAGCAAGCTAAAGTATCCACGGCAAAGAAAGGCAGTGTGCCGTGCTTTCAAGGTACCAGCTGCACAGGAGCCATCAGGGCTCCACGTAACAGGGCACACTGATGCAGCTTATCTCTCCCTTTGGGGGATCAAATTTGCTAAGTGCTTAATGGCAGTGAAGTTCTCTTGGTGACCAGGCTGGTATTGCCTTTCCTACGCAGACTGTTAAAGTGCACAGACTATTATTCCCCTACTCAATTAACTGCTAAGGAGACAGAAGAAATATGTGCCTGGAGGAGAAAATGAAGCCATCTTTATTTGCTGGCTAATCAAAATCCAATGGCTTTTGAAGACAGTGTGAAATGATCATTAATTAGGAGGGATACCTAAATTTGGAGTTCAAAGAACCTTGTACAAGCCAAGAAAAAAAGGCCTGGAGGACAGAGCTTGTTCCCCTGGGGTTGATGAGGCCTTTGTGGACTTAGCCAGCAGGAGCTAGCCTGTATCTGAACTGGACCTGGCCTCACACACATCTCCAGTTCCCAGAGACAAATGCATCTGCAAGCCAGAGATTCAGTGTATTATGGAATATGAGTCCCAAAGAGCAAGAGGTTAATTTGGTAATAGGTTCAGTGTGTAGCAGAAGGTCCTTAAATGAGGGTGGGTTGAGACCACTGCTGACCGCTCCTTCCTCTCTCATGCTCCAACATCAAAGAAGCCATCATAATGCCAGGTGACAATCCAAGCTGAATGCCGTGCACACCCCCCATACCCCACCCCGTCCCCCCTCCCCTGTCCCCCACTGCTCTCCTTGGGGTATATGAACTAGCGTACACGCAAGTTGAGAAAACATCTAAATGACAGGGAGTCTCATCTGTGGCCACCGCTGAGCGCACACCCAGGGCTGTGTCCGTGGATGAGCTCTGAAGTTTTGCTTATGACGAGGTTAGTGGCACGGTCCCCATGAAAGGTCCAGGGCTGTGGAAAGGGCAGGGGAAGCACTGTAGGGGTGGGTTGACACCCAGGGCTAGGGGGAAACAAACCACATGGCTCCTGCCCAAAACCTGCCACGTGGTTCACAGCAGCACAGCCAGCAGCTGCCCTGATAGACGTCCCAGCACTGAGGCTAAGCATGGCAAAGGCACCTGGGTGGAAAGGAGCAGGGAAGAGAGGTGGTGTAGGTGTGGTCTGGAGAAAGGAGAACTGCAAAGAGGTAGGTACATGGCAGCATGTGAGCCCCATGCCCTGTGGAGCAAGACCTGCCCAGCTGCATACATTTTTCCGTTGTTTTCTTATTAGCCTTTACCCCAGAAGGGAGATGGTCACAATGGCTTCTACTGACACAGGTCTTATTCCTCCATGTCAGTTGTTTGTCCTGCCAGGGTCTCTGACAGGGCAACTCTGTGTCTCTGTGGTGACCTGAGCACAGCCACTGTGGTGAACCAGGTGGGGTGTACTTAGAAATCATTTAAAATGAGTAAATAAGGCAGTAAAAATAAAACTGGAATCATTTCCAAACTAACAAAAACCTGAAAGTCTGCAGGTCTCATAATGGTCGGTGCCCTTAACTTGCAATAGACCTTTGCTTTGTTTTCACTAAACAGAAAGCTGATTACAAAATATACTGCTAGTTGTGTACAGAAGAATACATCTAGGATTCATATATTCCTCCTTCAAAGGATATATATACAAAGCCTAATACTTGAGGGTATTATAAAGGTGAAAGGATATTCTGCAAACACATAAAAGCAATAAAGCACTACTGCCTGTTTTTTCAGAGCAATATTACTGCTATCCTTTGTGAGTAGAAATCTGTCTTCAGGCTCAAGTCAGAGCTGGACCATGTTTTTGAGAAGAAGAAATTTTTCCAGCAATGTGCCCATTTATTAAAATAACTATGAGGTAACCCAGCTAGCTACAGGGAAACCTGAGGAAAACAGAAGAGAGCAAAACTAGAACAATTTAGAAAATAAAAAACAATTTTCTCAGGGTCAGGGGGCTGGGGTATATCTCTCCTGGGAAAGAAACACTTTACTATGTGTAGATCTGACCCCAACAACTATCTTAAAGATTAGCCTGAAAGATAGTGCTCTGGAACGGCACGCAGAGAACCCCATGTGATAATTTCCTGGAATTTCTGGATCGACACAGATAAGAGCTGCATGTTGACATATGTGAATTGATGTGACCTTTTGCATGCAAGCTGATCAGACTGTGATCAGCAAAAAAACATGTTCAGAAGCACTTAATAAAGGACTCAATGAGTTAAATTTGGGCAAAAAAAAAAAAATTTAAGGACTTCAGTTCTACATAGATCAACTTGGTATTTGCAGACTCCATCACAGAAGGACTGTTTCCTGGTCAATTTTATTGTTTTATTTCTACATGCTAAATCATATTAAATAGAGTATACTGGTCATGAACCTTCAAGAAAGCAGCATCTGCAGTTCCAAGAAGTAAAAGCACGTGAAAGAATTAGTCTTCTCTACAGCTATGCCGTACTTTGCACTTTCGCCTTGCAAATGACTTAATTTATGGATTAAAACCAGAAATGAGGAAATACAGACAAGATAAATAACATTTTCAGATGCCGTGGTTTTGAAGAATACACATAAATAAATAAATATTTATAAATCCTTTGTAGTCAACCTACGTTATTTATAGAGGGAAGTCTGGGAACAGGGACAGAAATCTTGTTAAGCCAAAAAATGGAGTTTTGCCATGGATTTTAATAAAGCCAGACACAGGCTTTGCTATGTCTTCTTTCCAGTACTATGCTACTGCCCATGACAGTCACAAGTTCTAACAACAACTTGCATTACAGCAATTATGTAATTCAGTGTGAATGAAGACAAAATGTTTGTGGGAGAAAGGCTATTCAGACCTCCGTGTCTGTATGGAGATGTTTAGTGTCCTGGTATGGAAGTGCTGGGCAAGCATATGGCCAAAACCTGAATGCTGACAGCTCATGCAAAGCACAGTAAGATCCCCTGCTATGGAATAAAATCACTTTCTCTGAAATAACTCTCCAGATTTGTCACTCTGAACATACACATGGACAGCCTTCCCACCAGAGACTATCTACTCACAAGTGTGGCTGAATTTAATTTATCACAGTGAATATATTTTCTGAGACCGAACTATAGCTTCATAGAATAAATTTAGTTTGGCAAAAGTTATCCAATCTAGTTCACTGCTCAAGACAGGGCTTGCTCTGAAGTTAGAACAGGTTGCTCCAGGCTTTATCAAGCCATATTTTCAAGGACGGAGATTCACCAGCTCTTCTGGATATGTGTTTCAGTGCTTGTTATAAAAGATATTTTCCTCATCTCCAGTCAGCACTTCTATTGCTGCAGCTTGGGAACCATTGCCTCTTGTCCTTTCATTTATACTTCTGGCTTTATCATCTCTGTAATCCCCTGTAGATACACCAGTAGAAGACTGCTACTAGATTCACCTTCTCGCTTTGTCCTTTCCAGTCTAGAAAAACACATCTGCATCAGGTTTTCCTTTTATATTGGGTACTCCACACCCCTAACTGTTCTGCTAGTCCTTTGCTGGACTTGCTCCAGACTGACCATACTGCTCCTATACTGGCAGACAGGTGCAAAACTGGATACAGATGCCAGGGCTGTGAGAGTATTCTCACTCTTGCAAGCTGGGCTACTGGGGCTCAGGACCAGCATCCTCCTGGAGACTTTGGGCAGAGTCTGCCAGACAGTGCTGCGGGGACACTGTGGCTAGGGATGGCATCCCATTCTGTTCCCAGGGAGGTACCTGATGCCCAGGGCTGGTGTTGCCCCCACCTGCCCCCAGGCTGCCCTGCTCCTGGCTGGGATGGTGGGACAGCTCTGGCTACCACGTCTTGCCCTTGCCACCCTGGGAGAATCCCCACTGCTCATGGTCCCTGGGGAGCTCCCATTCTCTGGAGGTCCGTGACATCCAAATGTGGCCTCACAAAAGTAGAGCAGAAGGGAATAATCCCTTCCCTCAGCCCACCACTTAAATTCCCACTATCCACCATGATCACTGCTGTTCAGTGGCTAGTCCTCTGAGCCACTTTGTCTCCAGCCTTCTTTTAGGAGACCAGCCTTACAAAGCCTCTCTGGTAAAATGGAGGTTATAGCGGTGCCCATTTTCCACCATTTCTATACAATGGCAATAGCAAGGTGTATTTAGGGACACAACTTACTTTAAACATCCTGTTTTTAATTACCAAGGTGCTAAAGAGAACGTGTAAAGCACTTGATAATAACACACACGTTAAAGACCTGCTGGAGCATTTATTAGAAGAGCATTTCTTTCTTAACACGTCAATGTATATAGGGAGGATGGTTTTCCTGTTTCTTTTAAAAAGAAAAATATTAGGCTTTGATTCTCTGGTTTCTTTTCATCTTCTTCTAGCTTAAAAAGCTTCTGGGAAGAAATAAAAGAAGATAGAATAGCAAAGAAATCACAAAAGGAAGATATCAATAAGAAGCATCACTGACTATTCTCTAAGCAGTTTCCAAGCAACTTTTAATGGAAGGTCAGGCACAAGCAAGATAAAGGGAGAAAAAACCAAGACATTATTTCATACAATAAAGTGACTGTGAATGCTGCCGGTTACAGAGGAAATAGATTGGCCAGCCTGAGCACTTATTTATGTTTTTCTGTGAATACAAATGAAAATCCTGTATAAAGGGCACTATCAAATTTGAGCGGGAGTATTAATTCCAGCAATAGGTTTTCATTACTCCTCCGAGAGGCTTTCATCACTGAATATGAGATATTGACTCTGTGGTAATAATAACGGTCCTGTTGGACTCCCTCAGCTCCTTCTCTCTGATGATCTATAATACTTATTGTCTTTAATTAATCATGTCTCACATTTGCAGCTCCAAGTATATTCGGTGTGAGTCATGCGGATGGAGCAACGAAGGCATAGAGAGGTGGAGTGACTTTACCAGAATTGCTGTAGCTGTCCACAGACACCCTAACGCAGAGGCTGTAATGACCAGAGGTGCACCTCTGGCCAAGAAGAGGCAATCATATGTGCAGACAACCCTAGCTACCAGCACTGCTGGCTTCCTACAGCAGCTCCCAGTGGAAAGAGATAGAGGCTGTATCTGATGTGCTAATATCTGTATGTGTAAGTTCTTTCTTCATCCAGCATCTGACAGCCTTAGACAGCTAACAGCTGAAATGGTCTTTTTGAACCTGAATGCCGTGGCAGGCAGTCTGAGCACAACATTTTGGTCCCAAAGTCACAGAACACAAAGCATCCCTCTGTACTCTGTGACCTGTATCATGGTCAAGGAGCACAGAGCGATGCTTCATGTTCTGTGACTTTGGGGAAGTGGGGAAGAAAACCCCTTGGAAGGAATCCAGATGTTGATCTGGAGGCCTGAAAATTGAAGAAGCCCAATTATTAGTTACCTGGAGAACGCTGGCCCATTGAGTAGTGACAGCAAGCGCTAAACAAAACCTTTCTCTTTCAGTTTCAGTCTTGGAGCAAAAAATTAATCTGACAAGCTGATAAAGTTTGGTTTGGTAAAGCTTTGCTCCTCGAGGCTGGATTTTCTGATGTCTGCACCAGGATGATGCTACAGTCTGTCTCTCCATGTGGCACTGACAGTTAGTTCTCCCTCCCCATCCATCCTGTCTTCAGGTTAAAAAAAAATAGGCAAGTAAAAGAACTGCCTGAATTTAAATTTTCAACCAGAGAAAATATTTTTGTGAGGAGTTACTTATGATGAGGTTCTGAGTCAGAATCCTATATGCTCAGGGGCCTGAACAAGAGCGTCAAGAGCCATTTAGGCACTGGGATGTCCCCAGCCTTGATCCTGTGTTTAATCTGCTTGCTCCAAAGTAGCTAGGATGTGCCAGATTCACATACCACCTATATCTAGGCAACTGAAATCTGCCATTTCCCTCCCAGCACTGTTAGTTAATACTGTCAGACCACAAAGGTTTTTTGTTATTTGGGAATAAGGTTCACACACATGCATGCGCGTGCACGCGCACACACACACGAAAGAGGGAGGCTGTGATGAATTACTAAACCTGAACATGAGTCTTTCGGAAGCATGTCTCTGCACATACTCTTACGTATGCTTTCCAGAGCTGCGGCGTAATGCTGAGGTCACTCCTCTCACTCTGGTACTTGCTTGCCAGGCACAGCAGGTTCATCATCCAGCTCACTGGGATCCTGAAGCTGAGAGAAGTCACATTATGCCCTAGCAATACACAAGAGCTAGTGGACAGATAGTCCTGTATTTAAAGTGTGAGACTTGAGTACAAGTTTACAGCTTTGGTGCCCATACTACATTGTGTGCAGACAAATCGATTACAGATACTAAAGTGAAGAGACCGGCTTCTTAACATGATTTGAGCTACTGAAACCTGCTCAGCTTTTACTTTTGATTTCTGATCATGTACATAAGAAGACTTTCTGGAGGGCACAAGAAGCAATCTCAGAATTCATCCCATAATATGCTATGGGTTGATTATAGTGCATTTCCCATGCTCTAAAAATAGGCTGAGTGAGGATTTGAAGGACAGTTTTTGATAAACAAATCTGTTCCTGTGTTCTGAAAATGTGTTCTCAATGAAACTGTCTTTTAGGATCAGGGGTAATCGATGAACCAGGATGCTGATGTCTGACAACATACGCTTATGGAAGAAGCAGATCTAGTTCAGCAGATCATTGTCTGTAAAATACACTCAGGTATATCTGAAAAATGCTGTGAAAATCTGAGTATTCTTTACAGCACTTCTATTAGACATGATTTTTTATCTTTTATTTAAATCACAGTCCTTTCCAAATTATAAGCAAACTGTATTTATATTACAAGCATCCCAAGCTTCTGCCTGCAAAGGACACCAGTGAGAGCTAATTACATCCTAACTGAACACGCTGAATTCAGTCTGAAGCAGAGCAGAGATTTTTCACAAGATGTGCCCAGCAGCAGACGTGACAACAAATTATTAAGGGTGCAATAACATATTAGACCGGTGTAGCTCTGTCTATGGTAAGCCTTGAAATAAGACTTTAGCCAGTATTATTTGTTCTACATATAGACTGATACAGGGATCAGCAACTGAGCTTCCCTGTGTTGTCTTCTCCCAGTGCACTAGACCTGCTTTGTGGTCCAGACCCGCTCAACTGAACTCGCCTCCTGGGCTGAAGTCAGTGATGCCAGCTCTAGGCCAGAAGATGGGTGTGAGAGGAGATTTCTGCCTCAGAGTGGGTTGACCCTGGTTTTATCTGGGCTGCTCTGCTGTCTCCTGCAGAAGCCTGGTGCCCAGCTCTGAGCATGTGGGCTATGCTGTGGATAATCAGCTGAGAAGTGGTTTGGCAGGGCAGCGCTTGTCTCAGTCAGCTGTTTGTGGTGGGTGTCTCTTCTAATACAAAAGGTTAAAAGAATTCCAGTATTTTACTTATAAAGCTCTTGTTTTCTTTGCTTGCTTTTAATTTAGGATTGTGAAAACTTCTTCAGTCATGATGGGAAAATAACATCTTAAGGCCCATGCAATTGCATTTATCTTAATTTAAATTAGTTTATGGAAGTTATTGTCCATAATCGTGCACAATGTAAGGCAGCATTCCTCATTTTTGCTCACTACACTTTTTCCTGCTTTTATTATCTAATTTCTTCTTTACCTGCCTTTATGTTTGGGGTGTGACTTTGAGAATTGCTTAATTATTTTTTTTTATAGTAATGATCTGCACAGCAGTCAGCAGCTGGGCATCTTAGTGGGACCACTGTATGTGCATGTTCCACAGAACTACTTGCTCCCTTGTTTCTGAAGCCAATTTAAAGTTCTCATCTCCATGAAAAATCTTTTGAGTATTTTAGAAACTGTCTCAGCTGCAGAGTTTCTTTTGAGCCAGCAAAGCTAATAGGACCTAATAAAACCCCTTGTAGCTAAGGAAAAAGCATGACTGAATGAAGTCTCTGAGTGGAATTAACTATCAGAAGGAATGAGTTTAAACCCAGTCTAAGTTGTTTTTGGAGCAGCTGAAAACATTTTAAAAACAATCTTCTTGCAATAACCAAATACAAGAAATTACAGCAATAATAACAGGAAATCTGGGGCTTTCAACTCATCCTCCGCAACAGGCTTTTAAGAAAACATTAGTAATGGAATAAGAGGTAAGGGCAAAAGACTGCAGGTAGGAGCAAAGAGATCCATCTTTCTAACTGTTGGTTTCAGGGCAGTGCCCTCTCAAACAGCAGCATTTGGAGACGAGCTATTTTAAATAGGATTTAAAACATCAGTAACTTACAGATCAATCTTTTATTTCCTAACCTGTCTTCTCCTGCCCAAGTTCAAATCTTGTCTTCTCTCTTCTATAACATTTAATGGCAGTTTAGTCAACATTTCAGGATTATCTAGCTAAAAAATTACTCTTTGTTTTTACTTTCTACACCTTTTCCCAGAGCTGTACCAACATACCATCCTGTGGTCAGAACTGATCTCAGCCTTACACTTCTCCTAGCTTTTGGCAGAGGAGTGAATGAGAGACATCTTACCCCGAGCCTTCTGGGGGATACTGTGCCCACCCTGACTCCAGGACCATGTTCTTCCTCCCTCTCTTATGCTCTTTGTGCTTTGGTGCAAGTATGTCATGCAGTTCAGTGAGTCATGCTGCTTCAAGACAAACCTAATGTTTCTGGAAGATTTAGTTTTAGTCTGGGTTGCTTCCCTGAAGAACCTCACTGTGAAGTTTCATGGGCTTTAGTGTCAATACCTGGGGAGAAAACAGTCTGGACTTCAGCTGGGTTAAGGTGCTACAGAAGGGTACCTTAAGTTATTACATTTTTCTGTATGATTTATCCAAAATGTAGCCTTCCCTGTCCACCATACAACTTTTGTAACTGCAAAATTATCTTCCCTGGTCTTGATGAAACATCGTCCTGTCTCATTAGTGTTGCTGCAAAGACCATTTTCTCATCTGTCACATTCCCTGGATGACCCTTCACCAATTCCCCATTTTTCTGCTGTACTAAACACTTCAAACTCTGGGTCCTTCCTGGGCTTTTTATCCTGACTTAACAATTCTTAATCACTTTCAAAATACCAGCTTTCTTCTCTAGTTGTGCCGTACTGCTATTGTAGGCTCAATTTCAAGATGCTCTTGCTCATGCAGCTATCCACGTAGGGAAGCTCGCACATATCCATGTTATTATACTCCCTGAGACCCTTTCTTAAGATCCATGAGTCTGTGATACCTACCAACAGGGGAAAAAAAAGATTACAAATAGCTGGTGTGCTCAGGCTGTAGACTGCTGTGTCAGCCAAAGTTGTATTACTGTACCTCTTCTCATACTCGTATCTTTTTCTATACTTATTTTATGTTGATGCAATATCTAACAGAGTAGCATACTGGTCCAGATTTCTCACTTTGGGTGGGGAAGGAGTTTAATGCTCCGTTTTTATTGAGCATTCCATCTTTACTAGATGTGAAGGTTGCCCGTATGCTGATACACTCAGTCCAAAGTTCAAAACGGAAGGCAATATACATTGGCAAAAATGAGTGAAACAGCTCATTCATGTTGCTAGATTCAAATGGATATCTGGACAAATGTCATTTTTTTACAAGGTTGTTTATCACAAACTAAATAGTATAAACTACAATATGAAAAGTGGCAATAAATGGAAAGAAAAATAAAAAAAAAGAAAAAGAAAAAAGAAAAAAGTAAAGGTATGAAGAGATGAGGAGCTTCATTGTTCCACAGGTGAAGTTGCCCAAAGGGACAGATTTTCAATAGGGATTCAAGACCATATCTCCAAGTGACCCATATCTGCCACTGGAGCCAGGTCTTTGAAAATGTTTCCACGGTTTTCCCATGTCTTATGGCCTGATGTTCCAAATGCTTTTGAATATTTTTCCATTTATGCATGTGTTCCTAATGAAATCTGGGATGTTTTGAAAATCTGGGTACAAATTTGTAAGCTGAGTGCTTAAAAATACATAGTAGCACATATCTGCTAAGACAAAGTGTTGTTTGAATTCACTTGGGAGTTTCACCAAATAGGACTTTAAAGATGAATGTGAATGAAATTAAACTAAATATAATAAAACTTTCAGAAGGACTTTGTGGCTTGGCAGAGTTCAACGCAGGTTGAAGAAACCCATTTCTCTGCTCCAATGCCTGTTTTAATGAAGCCATTTTGTATATAATGATGTGATGATATGTTACCGTGGATGTAGCACTAAATATAGCGTGAGAATATGTGTGCTATTTGACGTGATCATACAGGGGTGTGTAGTGGGGGCTGCACTTGCTGTATGTGTAGTACCCTATTTATAACAGACCTATAGGATGGATTTACTGTACTAGAAGTGAGCATTTGAACTGAAGACTTGTAAGGACATGGTGATAGAGATAAACAAACGAGAATATCTAACGTGTCAAAAGGAATACTGAATTCATGAGATGTACACAAAATTCTATACTGACAAAAAGCATCTCTGGCCTGATTTCAATTTTACATGTAAACTTAGTGGGCAATAATAAATATGGCCTTGATCTTGCAATTTATGGTGAGTGGGGTCTTTGCACCCACAAACATGTCAAGTGAAATCAAATAATTCCTCAGTGCATAGGCTGTGTTCATGTGGTGAATTACAGAATTACGGGCTAGTGCTGGTAGTGCCACTGGGAGCCACGTGTCAATGAATCAAGGCTTGGTCTCTGTTTTCTGGTAGGAAAAGATGTTTTCCAAGAGACTACTTCTCTCTCCCTTCCTTCAGAATGCTTGAACACACTTTGTTGCAGCTTTGATCAATTTTCTTGACCCTGTGACTTCCATGTAACCAGATAGAGAAGCTGAGCATCTACTTTTTCACCTATGACTGAAGAGAAATTATCTTTTTCCTGGCTTTTGCACAGACAACTTTTATACTGCTATACTGCACTTTTCTTTGACTTTATCTCCAGTGCTAACATCCCTGAGGTATAAACTTCCTTCACAAAGAATTTAAGTTTGGCCATAGGCCGTTGGTTTTGAACACTGAACCTATTTGAAGTATGTGTATGACTTGCAGATTGATCTTGGAGGCCGACAAAGGATGTGTTGAGGAATTTCATTTCCCTGTAGCAGTCAGTAGAAGTAAACGACTTGGTTGATTTGTCACAAGTTAAAATTTTTTGGCTTACCTGGGAAGCTGAAACACCACAAAATCAGAAAATGAAAGCTACACACAAGTCTGACTTCTTCATCTGTATGTGTTTCTGAAACAAGTCATTACAAGTGTAAATGTGAACAGAACTTGAGGAAAGCAGCGAATACATAGTTACAGTGTTTTGAGAGATTGGCTGCACATGTAACAGTACAGAATTTTGCTTTTAATTGCATCATCCCTTCAAAGATTATAAGGATTTTCTTGGCTTCCAGGAGCAGCAAAGTGCACAGGGATGTACCATCTGCCTTGTGCAAAGAAATCTCTTTCTAACATCTTTTCTGAGGTCATAATGTTTTGATCCAACATCCTTTGATTCCTAAAGGAAGGAGTTCAGCAGGGGTCCTCAAACTACAGCCCGTGGGCCGGATACGGCCCCCCAGGGTCCTAAATCCATCCCCCGGTATTTACAGATCCCCCCGCCCCCCCCCACCGGGGGTTGGGGGGAAACCAAGCAGCCGCAGATGGCTGCCTGCCACTGCATCCGCACGCCGGCCCCCTGGTTAAAAAGCTTGAGGACCCCTGGAGTACAGGGTTAAAGTGGTTGATGTCTGCATGCCCTCTTCTACTGGTAGTCTGGATGGAGACACACCTGTGGCAATCCTTTAGGGTTCAACCTAAGCTCCCTTAGCTGCTGAATGCAGTAACTGGTTTTGAGTCTGACCCAGCCATTGGAACAAGGTGAGGACGATGTCCTTGGGAGCACATGATGGAGACTCTGTGATTTGCACAGTACCTCTCTTTCCCCAGTAAACCTCATTGTCTAGTCCAAGGTCCATCACACGAGGAGAACTCAGCATTTAAGAGCCCTGCTCTGAGCTACAGCCTCTTGCTGTGTCTACTTTAAGCCTGACCCTGACCAAGGGACATTGCTTCTTAAGACTGGTACTGACTTAACTCTAAGTTTCTTAGTTACTCTCTCCCATTTACACCACGCAGATCCTGTTAACAGACATGAACAATGACTTAGCATGTGTTTAGAGATCCCTGTTGTCATAGTTTTGTGCCCTTAAAGAAATCCTTCTGTAAGAATTCAGGTAAACTAAGGAGTCTCCCTGAGTCCTTCCTTGCAAGGCTCATGAGTTCCTTTTATCAACTCCAGCATGAGAACCCAGGTCTGTTACAGCTGCTGGAGACTGTCAACAAACAGTGACTGAGGGAAACCTATATGCTCACCAGCCCTACAGTGGTGTAGGGTGTTTTTAGCTGAAGGCTCATGACCTTTGAGTGAAGTCATGCAGGGAAATGCAGCCTGGACCTGTGTGATGGATTCAGCCACTGGCATAAAGGCTGCACCTCCACACCCAGCAGTGTGGGAACACTGCAACATTTGTTCCTGCACAAGTGAGAAGGAACACTTCATTTATTTTTATGACATCTGTCCTTTATATATTGATGTCTTATGTAAGATACCAGCACTGTAGGTGATCTAGAGCCTATACACTGTGTTACTATTACAGTTCCAGTTTTCCTGAATGCAAAAGCCCTGAAAGCCTAAAGACGGTATTTTCAGGACAAGCCTATTCACAGTTCAAGGGGGGCTGTCAAATGAGGTTTCTAGTGCTGGATTGCCAGTAAGAAGAACTGAACATTCTTGTGGAAGCCTGGCCCCAAATGTGCTAAGCAAAGTGCAACCAGGCTTGCAGCACTTCTGAAAGTCCAGCATTCAGGCCTCACAGGAAAATTGAGTCAAAGGTTGGAGTGGGACCCAGGATTTGTGTCCAGATTTCTCTGGCGCAGGATGAACATTCCTGTTTACTCAAGAGAAATACGCCATGTTCAGGTCCAAGTGTAAAGGAAAACTTGGTCAGTGCAGAGTTACCAAAACTATAGTTTGGGAATGATGCTGGACTAAAATACCACTCTTCGCATGAGATTTAATGACTGCCAGTAGTCAAGGTAAGGCCCGTTTGAAGCTTTTTTTTAATGGATTTTATTTAGTCAAGCCAAAGCATTTTCATCAGGAAGATGGAGAACTTTTTGAACAAGAGATGGAAATTTATTTTCTAATATAGGCATAGGAATATACCTGTCCCTCATACTTGGACTTGCCTACATACTTGGACTGCCAGAAGACAAAATCCCCTTAGCCATAGGCATACAAGTGTCTGACAGCTCTCCTTTTCTGCAGAAGGTCTGGATTTTGGTCTGAGAGGCACTGTGACAGCCATGTACAAGCCAAGGTGGGGGACAGTAGCTGGGAGCAATGTCTGGAGGAGATCATGATGAGTGTCCCAGCCCTGGGTTCAGCCTAACCAAACCCAGGTGCAAGTGTGGTGAGAACTGCTCCAAATCTGGACAACCTTGACCAGAAACACTTTTGAAAGCACTTTCAGAGTTTGAAATGTTTTGTCTAGCTCTGAGAGCAGTCTCTGCACTGGGGGGAGTGGGAGGACAACTGTCCCCTGGTATCATCCAGCTAATGGGGTGATGGTCTGCAACTAGCTCTGTCCTGCTACAAGCCTGCACATGACTGGAGATGACTCAGCTTCACAAAACTGGACTTGCACAGGAATTTTTCCATTTTCTGGGGCATAGGCCCTCCCAAACTTTTCCTCAGAATTAGGTTTTGACTTAATGTGTGGCTGGGCCTCTTGACATGACCGAGTTCTACTATTGTGAAGGTGGGGGAGGGGGCGGGGGTAGGCGTTTTTTTTTCGTAAATGATGTTTTGACCTCTTTGGCCTGTCATCTCCTGCACTACGGAGGAGAGCAGAGACCTAAACCATGAATGAAACTCTGAATAAAAAACACTACTATTTCAATTAAAAAAATATATTACAAGAGCTAATTGCATGACTTAACATTTGAAAACTTTGCATTCCTCCTCTGCCTTGGAGAGTAAAAGGGGTTATTATCGTTTCCAGGCCAGATGTTTCAGTTTATTGAGCCTGTTTGATCCCTGCACCTGTCTAAGACCAGCAGTTGCTGGATTAGTGTAAGGAGCTGAATTAAAAAATCTGGACAACTGTTACTGAACAAGTGAATGGTGTGAAAATGAGCAGGCTTTTGGTATAAAGGATTTACTGTTTGTGACACAAGGCAGTACACATCATTTATAGTGCGAAATGAGCACGCAGCGTTCATTCTGCATATCCATGTGCTGGAATATACATTACAAAGTGACAATTACAGGAACTTCCAGTGAGGAAAAGAAAGGAATGGGGGGAGTGAGGAAACCAGGGGACACATTACACCATCCATCTGTGAGACAGCCGTTCAGTTACAAGGAATTATATATTATTTCTGGTGGATTACACTGATTATAAAAAGAAGAATTTGGTTCCTGCCCCCACAGCGAACACTGCTGTGCATCCTGAAGGAAGCAATGGCTTTTCACTTGCCCCTTTGCTGTGCTGTGGCTCTTCCCTTTGCTTCCTGCTCCCTCAAACATAACCAGCAGATACATTTTCTTTCCTCATGTTTTTTTCTGTTTTGACTAAAATACATTGTGTCGTGGGACTTACAGAAGTTGTTTCAGTTCTCAGTTCTTTTCGATACAGCTGCAAGCACGGTCAGCCCTGGTGGGTCAGAGACCGAGATCCATCTTGCTTGGTAACCTGTCTCTGACAGCTGAGATTAAGTGGATGGCTAGTGTTCATACATCTTTACAGCTTAAAATCCCTCAAAACAAATATGCCTCAAACACACACTCTAGAGGATGAACTGCAGGAAGTAGCTTGTTGGAAAGCTGTTTCACAAACTGCCATTGACTTCTGCCGGTGAAGGTATAAATCTTGCTGGTTCATATTATCACTGATTTACTGCTTATATATTGTGGAGCATGAAGACCAGGGTTAGACATAGGTGTGAAAGTGACAGTTACATGAAGATAAATGGTTCCCCTGCTGTGTGAGGTGTGTCTTGGATCATTTATTGTGCTCTACACAAAGATCACTTCTGTCCCTGCTTCCCTCACCACCAACACCCAGCCTTGCTTATTAAATGTGCTCTTTCCATTTAGAAAAAGTCACGTGTGCATTCAAATGCTCAGCACGAGGTTGTTCCTGCATCTGCAAAGGTCATGCCTAAAACTGATGAGATTAAGGACTGTGGATGCTGCTTTAGAGGTAGAAGCACAGCAAAATAAAGTCACTCATCCAGCATCAAACAGCTCAATCTATAGTAAGAAGTGAAACCAAACATCCTGTGTGACAGCTCAGGGAGTTAAGAAGTTCATCCACCCTCCGGCTTTTTCAACATTTTCAGTGCCTTACTTATCTGTATGCACTGACCATGTATTTGTGCAAATAAGCAGACCTAAGTGACTATGGCTTGAGCAAGGACATTCTTCTCTGTCTAAATGCAAAGGTAGGCTTAGTCCACATTCACCAAGAACCCTTTCTATACCCAGACAGAAGACAGCTTCAGAGAGTGGTATGATAAAGGCAAGAACTGCATCCTCCCAGCACCTTCTTAGATGTTGCAGAGGAGCTGACCCATTGCACAGGCAGGTTGCTGAGCATAGACCCTGATGTGGTGACAGTGCAGACGTTCTCTGCATTTGGAAGACACTTGTGGAGAAATCTTAGAAATCAATTATTTCCAGATTTCAAAAGGTATGTTTGCGTGCCCTCTATCTCATTGCCATATTTTACAGACGTATGTTCCTAAACTCCATGACTTCCAGTGGACTAGTGCCTAAAAACCTGTAAAACTCTGGCTTCTGATTAATTATGACAATCAGAAAACAAGAACAGCACACCCCAAAATGTCCCAAAATGTTGATTCAGCTGGACAACTGCAGTTTAGTTCTACTTCTTG
Organism: Falco cherrug; assembly: GCF_023634085.1. Taxonomy (NCBI): domain Eukaryota; kingdom Metazoa; phylum Chordata; class Aves; order Falconiformes; family Falconidae; genus Falco; species Falco cherrug. Next base: position 62,084,855 of record NC_073702.1, read on the forward strand.
TAATACTTCACACACATAGTGCTAGTAAAATGACAGAAGTTTAATATCATACAGTTTCAGCATCTTCATATAAAGTCTTTAGAGAATAAGGAAAAACCTACCGATTTTTCATTCAGATTATTGACAGTGCACTTTATTGATTACTTGTTAATGTGCTTATTAATCACTGTTTTTAAATAGAGATATAGTTACAAGTTTTAGCTAGAAAATGGAGAAAGTACAATTTTTTTGTGCAGTTTTGTTTTGGTTTTTCTTCTAAAGTAATAGCTATTTTTAAAGTGTTTAACTTGTGCAATACACACACAAATACATATACATGCATGTAGCTTTTCTGTGTATTTAATCCTGTATGTGAAAGATTACTTTCTTTTTTCCTGCCTCTGTATTCTAATGAAGAATATGCTACTAGGAAACCGATTTCACATGTTATTGTTTTTTTCCATTGGAAAATTTATGTTCTTATTAAAGATCTTTTTAAAAGTTTAATTGTTTTTTGGTCATGATAGCCAAGGTAAAAGAACCATATATACAAATGGGATGTGGCTAGCTAAGTTAAACTTTGGTGTAATTGTCCTAAAACTGGCTGTTGCATGCAAAATGAATGGAACCACTGAAACTTACTGAATTATTTTTTAAAAAAATATTAAAATGCTATATGAAGTAAAATTAATTTCTTAAGTGTCCTACTAATTTCAGTCCTGTCAAGTCTTCATGCAGCAGTACTTCCGGAATGTTGAGCCATAATAACCAAGCTGGGAGCTTTTCTGTTTGGTCTCACCAGAAGGCTGAAAACATCTGTCCCAGTACAAGATGCACAGCAAGCACTCTGTTAGACTGGTGCTTCCACAGTCACCTCTGAGTTCCACAAAACAATTTATCAGCAATGCTCTAGGTTTCTGAACTCATCCAGAGTATATCACCAGCATGAAAAATGCTTTCATGTGGCACCACTAACTTGTAGATTGGCGTGTCTTTCAATTACAATGTAGCTACTTTAATTTCTCTGACTCCAGAACAGCTCAGGCAGTGCAGCTACTCTGAGCCCCTGGAAATAATGACATACACATTCCTCTTGTTGGATCAAACCTTTGTGCTCTGTCCTCTCTATGAAAAAGCTGCTGAATACCTGCAAGGTGGGGGTCAATTGCATGAGGGTGCTTGCTAATAAAAGTATTTGGTAATACCAAAATGTTCCATGTTATTTGTATGAGGACACAAGAGGCAGTCAGCTGCACGTAACGTGGAGGAGAAATGGAAATTCATGACTGGCTTATTTGGTCATGATGGCTGTAAGTGGCCTTTGCTGCTGTATTAGCTGATGTCCAACATCAAGCACAAGATGCAGTAGGGAAAAATGGTTTCTAACTCTAGTTACAGGCTCTGCAGTGAAAGGTGAATAGAGCTTGAACACGGCAAGGCTCCCAGGGTCCTGCTCAAATTGGGCACTTCCTTGAAAAGGGCTATGTGGGTACAAAATTCTCACATACCCTGCTACAGGGGGAGAGAGCTGCATGAGGCTGTTGTGAAACATGTAGTGTCTTTGTCAATATGAACTTATTTCAACTTAAAACCACTCATACAGCTTCAGAGCACTGAGCACTCTGAGGGAAAGCTGAGTGACATGGTGTCTTTGAAGGTGCAGCAGTATCACTGGCAAGGTATCGATAGACAAAACATTGAACTCACCTGGCCTGTCTTGTATGTCATCCAGCCCAGTTTTAGGCACCCAGCCTGAGTGAAAATCCACTGCTTTTGTCAATCCATGGCTAATCCAGGCAGAAGAAGAGGGGGAGCTGCAGAAACACCATTTCCCTTGTATGGGTAGGATTAGAGGTGCCAATTTTGACATTCTACATATTCTTAAAATTCTTGTGCTGTCTGTAAATGAAAAAAAAAAAGAAAAAGAAAAAGAAAAAGAAAAAGAAAAAGAAAGAAAAAGAAAAAGAAAAAGAAAAAGAAAAAGAAAAAGAAAAAGAAAAAGAAAAAGAAAAAGAAAAAGAAAAAGAAAAAGAAAAAGAAAAAGAAAAAGAAAAAGAAAAAGAAAAAGAAAAAGAAAACAAACCTAAGGGACTGTATTGTGTGTGCTGAACCTGAGCTACGAACCTTCAAGCCAGAGACCTATTTTGTCACTTTGCACTCGCAATTTAAATTCACACTAATCCTTCCAATGCAGAAGAAAAGAAAAAGAAAGAAAGAAAGAAAGAAAGAAAGAAAGAAAGAAAGAAAGAAAGAAAGAAAGAAAGAAAGAAAGAAAGAAAAAAAGAAAGAAAGAAAGAAAGAAAGAAAGAAAGAAAGAAAGAAAGAAGGGCTAATGCCAAAATCCTCCTGTTTATAGGATTACTCAATGGTAAGAAAATGGCTTGGATCCCTGTGCTGGGGAGTAGGTGGGAAGAGCGAGGCCCCTTCCCAGAGAAGAAAGGGGGTGCAGATACAGAACATGGGGCATCAGGTTTTCTGCCAGATGGTGAGATGGTGGTAGAGAAATATTGACAATATTACTATGAATTGAAAAATTAGGAAGTGGCCAAACAAATAACGCATTCTGATGGCTCTGTTTTATTGTGCTTTCTGAAACTTGAGGTTTTTAAAGATTTTGATATTGCAGATCTGCCTTTCTATGAAAATTTTGGTCTGTGTTGCAATAACTTTGCAAGATCATCTTTGGAGCCAGCTATTTTCTTTTCTAAAAGTATTTTGACCTGATGCTTACTTACCCAGCTGAAGTGCACTGACAGCTGCTTTCTGTGCTGAGGGGATACGCTGTAACTAACCTGCTATTTTTGTGATTCCCATGGTGCAGCTCCTAAGGTTAACATGCTTATTTTTGCAACATGAGAGGGAGAGCTGAGGCACAAGAACATTCAAGCCCTGGTACACAAAAGCACCTACAAAGAAGAAAGAGTAAGCCATCAAACCTCCGTGAGACCAAGGGGTCAGAAGTACTCTCTGTATCTGCACTGAGGCTCTGCCACTGTTTAGCAAGGACTATCAGGTTAATGGGGTCAGTCAGAGAGAAAATCAGCTCTTGCTTTTCAGCCTGGTGAGGCAGTCCTTCCACAGGGAGACAGTCCTGTGCTTCGGCCCTTGGCCCTGAAGTGCATATCCATTTTTCATCAAGAGTGTTGTCAGTAGGAATAGGAGGTCAGAGCGGATCTCTCTCCTCTCCTACTTTGATCTCGAGTGAATGCACTTACCTGGTTATGGAGTCATGCTCCTGCTTGCATGAGAGGGGTCTTGCTGACCCTTTGAGCTGCTGGCTGAGTCCCTCAGGGACAATGAAGGCTAGATGCAGTCCTGCAGAGCATGGAGGCTAGACACTGAGGGTTTGAACCTTCTTAAGGGCCTCCCATTCCCTGACTCAATGCTCTGCACTGTTATTTAGGAGAACAAATTGCCAGCTCCCGTCAAAGAAGATGCACCTTCTGCGACAAGATATAGGGCTATGAAACTATGGGTTATGTAAAGGCCTTAAGCTGTGCAAGGCAGCAGAAATTCAGAGACAGATTTGCTCATTAGTGTGGCTTGTTCCTGTTCTCTGGTATCAAACTCCCTGGGTCTCATGGGGCACATGACATCTACTTCCAGACCCCTAGGGCTGGGACCCCATGTAGGGCTGACCTCATGCAACTTCTCTGAGAATGCACAGGAAATCTGTGCCACGTAAAGGGCCTAAAATAAGGTCTCCCACAGCCAAAAGCTAGTTCTCCAGTCCTACTCTGCTCTTGCATCTGAGGAGGGGAAACACAGGAAAAAACTGGCACTGCAAGGTAATGGGTAATCCACAGGGGCATTGAGCAAAATCTCTGCAGGGCATAGCAAGTCACTGTCAAACTTATCAACAGTGGGTAATAACACCACTCCCAGCTGTCTGTAATGGATCACAGCCACACTGTGGCTCATAAACCTTAATCACAAATAAATTATACTATGTACTTTTCATAAATGAGGGTAACTCATTAATGTCCCTGAAATTAAGAGAAACAGGTAGACACAAATATTCACTGTGGGATGCTTCCACAGTAAGAAACATAACGGAATTGTTTTTGTGGCCAAAACATGTATTTTAATGTAGAAGGAGCAACAAACAGCTGCTGTCATAACAGAGCAGATGCCATTAACTAAAAAGCAACATAGAAAGCACTTTTGACTTTTACTTGCTAAATGTAATCTAACATTTACCCACCACAAGCCAGAGGTCAATGTCTCTTCCCTTCTAGAAAATGCTGGCTATGGAGGAAAACTAAGGAATAGTGTTATTCCTTTGAACAGTGCTTCCATTAGCAGAAATACTGCTATTTCCAAGTGGCTTTGCCATTGAAGCACACGGCCACTGTGCTTAAAGAGTTTTAGATCTTTTAAAGCAACAACAATAACCCCTCTTAAGCCAAAAAGCCTTCTAGAACTTAAGCATTTTAGACAAAACTGAAAAGAAGTTTGTGGCATCACAAAATGACTGAGCTTTGCCTTAAACTTTAGGCTGGGAATGAAAAACACTTTTGTTCCCCCCTCTGGGCTTATATTCACTTTGCATTGAAGTATCCATTCTTCATTTACTCTTAAAACTAAAGTAGAAACACTGATATTTTCTCTATTGGTTACTAGTAAGTGGATGGGTTATTGTGGCTGCATTTTTGGAAAATCCAGCAAAATAGCCACCATCTATGTTCCTGCCAACCCTGGATGTTGCTTTCTGCTTTTTGGGCATAGGACAGAGCTGAATTAGGGATCCCTGTGTTTCACCTCCTTCATCCTCACCAAAGATTTGCTACAACTGCTAAGCCAGTCTTTCCATTAGTCTGCACACTGTCTTGGACTTCAAACTAAACAGAAAGAATATTAAGCACTAATAGATCAAAGGTAATATTTTGCACATCCCTTGCAAATGATAAAATTGTCCTTGGGAAAACACAACCATATGTATTATCTGGAATATGTGCTTGCATCCCTATCTGAAAATTTCTGCTAAGAGCTCTTAGACAAAGTAAAATATTTCTCCCTTTTATTTTCCTTTTTTTTTTTTTTTAAGAATTGCCACTTGTGAGACTGTATTTGTCACTGAACCAGGGAATTAGGTCCTCTTTTCCTCAATAACTTTTGAAAAATTATTATCAAAGGTTATTATAGTCACTTCTGTTCATGTACGTATTTTGTAAAAGCAGTAGCAGAAAAACAAAAACATGAACACCAAGTTAAGATGTTCTAAAGCTGAAAAATGGCAAGTATTTAATTTCATGGCAAACATCATATGCTGTTTAGGAGAATCAGTGTGTAAATGTGTCCTTTATGCTGTTCACAGAAGCCCTTCCTCTGTATAATAAGGACCGTATTTATGACAAAAACATTGTGGCAGAAATCAGAGTGATTCTAAGCCAAGGTAAAGGTACTTCGTAGGTTGTAAATAGCTGTATTGGAAGATACATCAGTGTAGCTGTACTTTGATTCGGTCTTTCCTTTGAGAAGAAATCCTATTCACTTTTTAGTGTTTTGATATAGTCAACCTCATTTGGAGGTATTCAGTGTTTTTTGTATGGGAAACCATCTAGCAGGAGCTACTCAGCTCTTTATGAATAGAAACTCAATTTCTTAAGTATAATAGAGCTGTTCATTGGGTCTGTCCTTGTGTTCTATCGTTGAAATTCAAAATATATGTTCATAAACAAGAAGTGACATTATTGAGTCCACATCCAAAAGGATAGAAACCTAAACATTTCTTTATGAAGGTAAAATGAGGTGGCATGTAACAAAAAGAAGAGGGTTTTTTTGTAGCGTAGCGTAGCTAGATACAACAAGCAATGTGGGGTCTATAGTGTAACAGCTCTAAGAAATACACTACAGACTTTGATGACAGTTTTTTCTGGAGTATTCTTCATATGGTGCTGAATATCTGAGCAAGGCTGTCGACCTCAGAGCATCTAAACAGTATTTTTTGTTCTGAAAAGAGTGAATGAGATGAAAGAATCATTTTTAAATTTGGTCAGTACCTCTTCATGACTGTAAGTCAGGGTAATTCTGAGTTGGGTGCTTGCAAAGGAGCTGGTCTGGCTCAGCCTGGGGAGTTTTTCACTGGCTTCAGGAAAAAAAAATACTTGCTAAGGCATCAAGACTTCAGCTGTGTACAATGAAAAGAATCTTTTTTTCTAACTCCCTTAGTTCCAGTAAGGGTGAGCCTAATTGTTAAAATAGGGTTAATTCTAAAATCCCTGCAGGCAATGATTCCAAAGACTTATTCTGAAGAGAAGCTTCAGTGGTTTGGGTTTAGGGACAGAAGCACAATCACAGGGAACTGGGGGAAATGCCAGGCTGTTTCCTGTTGTCCCCTCTCCCCTGGGGTCTTAGTGTCCCTTTCTCTGTTATTCTAACAGAAGCTTAAAGTGCCACCATGGGGCTTCTCCTGAGCTCCACAGAGATTTCAGGGTCTGCTGGATCCCAAGGCTCACTGCAGTAACAACCTGCACCCATGGGACCAGCCATCCCATGTACAGTCCTGCGTGGTAGGACAGATGTATCGCCAAGCCTTTTGAAGCATATGCTGGTGCCTGTGCATGTTGTCCACATGCTGCTGTTGCTGCTGGTGAAGATGTGCTGGGTGCCACCAGGGAGCAGGGCTACAAGCTCTGCTGTAACCTAACTGGGTTTCACAGAATCAAGGAACAGCTGAGGTAGTACGGCCCCTCTGGAGATCATTCAGTCTACTCTCCTTGCTCTAGGTGACCTAGGCCAGGTTGTCCAGGACTGTTTCCAGGAAGGTTTTTAGTATCTCCAAGGTCAGAAGCTCCACAATGTCTCTAGGCAACCTGTAACCTATAGAGTTTGTCATTGGGTACTCAACACGTCCAACATTCTTGATCTGTAATGATTGTCTTCACTTGATGGGGAGGCACCCACTTGTGCTGGTCTGAATAAAGGTAGTGCAGGAGACTGTTCCCATCAGCCCCCAGCAGTTCCTCTGCAAGGTCCATGGCAGGCAGCAGCCCCAGGGGTGCCGTATGGGTTCCCCCGTGCTGCCAGTCATGAAGCTACTGGTTCAGGCTTCTGGATCTGTACCTTACAGTCGAGGTGGACACCTGCCAGTGTGCTTGAGATCTCTTCCATTGTTTAACTGCACCATTGTTGATCTTGCTTATAGGTACCAGCATCCACTGCCTAGTGAAAAGCCCCCAGTGAGATGTAGAGGGTGAAGGCCACGCAGCTGATGGGCAGTGACCACTGACAGCCACTAGCTCTGGGCAAGTCCGGGGCTGTGGCCTCCCATGAGAGTCCCAGTAAGCATGTCAGACCCACTGGGCTACTAAGAGCACCAAAGTGAAAGACAACATGTGATAATATGGGCATAATGGTGAGGAAAAACTTCCTAGGGCAAGCTGCGCTGGGAGAAGGGCTGGTCTGCTGGGACACCAAGAAACAGCAGCTGATCATTACCAGGGCCCGCGCAGTCACTTGTTACCTCTCTGTATGAGGGTTGCCGGGGGCGGGGGGGGGGGGCAAGGTAGGTAACGATACGTGGATTTTTGGAGAACTATGCTCCCAAGAATTTTGCTCAAACTGTAGCAACCAACAGTGTCTTAAACATGAGGACAAAGCTTCAAAAAGCTTTTTCCATATTAAAATACACTGTAGAAACTTTAAGCCAGCAGGATAAGGCATCTGATTTCTCAGTAGGGCCTCCATCCTGAACCCTTTACTCATGTGGGTGGGTTGGGCTCTCAGCAAAATGGCAGGCATGTTTGAAGATCTCTCTCTGAAGTTCTGAATGCGAGTGTCCCTGAGAGCTGTCAAGAGCTGGGTTCCTGAAAACTTCTGGAAAAAGACTTTGGCACATAGGCATAAGGTTTTTCTCACTAAAATCAACATGCATAGTTGTTTAAATTACAGTTTTAACTAAAGCATAACATGCTTTCAAAACTATAACCATTCTTCCTCTATTTCAAAATATCAGTTTAGGAAGTAAACTAAAATGGAAGTATTTCATTACTCTTTTCCTTCTAAGCTTCTTTTTAATCATATATTTTTTTGTTCTCTGTTTCTTGTGACAGAGACCTGGTTTGCTCATTTGTTCTGTTCTCACAGTGCAACTTGAGCTGTGTTCAGTGTTATGTTACTTCCTTCCTGGACCAAGAAACCTCTATCATGCCCAATTTACACTCTTTGCTTTCACTACACACTGTGTCAGCATTCCAGGCTGCAGTTAACGGTGACTAAATAAGACAGAAATGCCTGAAATCCACTAGTGATCCTGCCTGAAGCGCAGAAGCTGACAGCTTCTCTGCTACTTGCTCTGTATGAGTTCAACCTGCTTGCACTCTTTGCTCACATGCAAAAGTTGTTTTTTTCCTAAGAAAAACCCAATAATTCTTAGCGTGGAAAATAGCCCTTCAGTTTTGTTTAACAATTTTTAAAACTTCACTGGCACACGACCACAGCTTTTTTCCTTCCATTGGCATGACATTACCGAGGTGTACAAAGCACATGCTTTGAATGAGTTCAATTGTTTGCAGATCAGAGCTTGACTTTGGCTCCTTCTGGTGTTTGGCACTCTCTGTCTATATGTCTACAGTGGAGAGCTACTAATTGTCATGTCAAAACGGCCAAATTCTACTGGGACAAAAAAAGAAGAAGAGATAGATAAATCAATATGAAAATAAGTAGTCAAAAGTTAGGGTTGAGTGAGATCTTTCCCCAAACTATATTCCAGCCTTTCATGAAATTTACTAGATTTTGAGTGCATGTTGTCAAACCACTTTTAGCCTATTTCGCTAAAATGTAGGATTTCAGTAAGTAAACTCTTCCTGGTCTGTATGTGTGGCTGTTGTCTGTTTCAAAACCATCAGAATGAAGAACAGAGACCTCCATGATATTAAACTCCTGTCTTGAGAAAGCTCATGACACTGAACTCCTAAATCTTGAGAAAGCTATCAGATAAGTGTAGAAAGCACAACAAGATTAGTACTTTCCCCAAAGGGAAACGTTGTAATTTGAGCTCAACCACATTACTCGGGAGCAGAAAATCTGTGCAAGGCAGCCACAGAAAACCTCTCTGCATGACTTCTGCTGCTCATGGGATTACCCACTTAAACTCCTGGTAGTGTTGCGTTTGCTATCTCCACCAACCTCTACTTCCACTGCAGGTGTTGCTTTCTAACAAACTCTTTCCTTTGCTCTCCTGCCGGCACTTAGAGCACACATGGAGGAGCTGCTCTGTCTGCAGCAGTTATGAATGTAGCAGCTGATTGGAGAGCCACTGTGGGCTTGATAACCTGCAGACTGATACTCACAAACATGTCTGTTGTGGCCACCAAGCCTATGGTATTATTCTGATAAATTCGTTTGATAAGTATGAAAGCCCTCTTTTAACTTCTACTACCCACCCTTATTGAAGTGTATACTCTATTAGCCAGTGGAACCACAAGGTTCCTCCCCTAGAGAGCATGACTTCAAACCCAGAAATCCATCCTGCGCTGTCTGGGATATTGTCTGGAGCAAAGACGGGCCACAACAAATGTGCATTTCAGTTTGCTTGCTCCAGGGTGACCACTTGCAAGACAGCAAACACAGAGATCAGGCAGATAATCAATGCTTACTTTAGTGAGTGGGGTCTTTGGATGCCACAGGGTTGTGGAGAGGATGCACATTCTCCTGCAGAGCAGGATGCTGGTGGAAGGCTTCAAGGCAGGATCTCTGTAGCAGGACTTCCTCCTGTGATCAGAAACAGAGATAAGGGTGAAACTCTAGCTAAAAAGTCTCTTCTCAAAAGGAAGATTTAATGGTTTCTGAATGATCATGTATCCTTCTAATGCATTTAGCCTGTGGCAGGGGAAAAAAAAAAAAAAGGGGTTAGGAAATCCGGGACTGATCTTAAAACTACTATGAAGCAAACCTCAGTACATAAATAACTAAGCAGAAGGTTCATTCTCTCCAAAAACATTGAGAGAAAACAACAGGGTTGGAAAGGAATTTATCTGTTTGTTTAGCAAATTAACATAATAACTGGAAAACCCACCTAATTTAGGAAAAACTAAATAGAGATCAGGATTTGGGGTTTTGTTGGTTTGGGTTTGGTTGGGTTTTTTTGGGTTTTTTTGCTTCCCCTTTAGGTCTTTTCTCAAGGTAGTACTAAATTACAGACAGCACAGAGTATGTAATGCCTGAACAGTACATAGCTCATGCAAGCGAAACTTGTGCCTTGTCACAATATCGATATGAGTGTTTTATTAAGGAGCACTCAGACACTGCCTTTGCAACAGTGTACACAAGACCATTAACTGGAGTGAAAAGGACAGGACAAGTATGCCATGAACAGACAGTTCATCTGGCATCATCTGACAACGATACACATTTCCAGCATTCAAAAACATTAGTGCTATAAACAGAAAAGTTGAGAAAGATGGACAGAAAAAAAAGCAAAAATGACTTTTGGGAACCATTTTTCAAGTACCTCTGACACGCTGAAATATTTCTCATTTCTCAGCAGTAAGCCTGAATGTCTGCACTTTGTTGGTTGCATCAACACATTTCTTGTGAGGCACTTCATTGCCATCTGTGGTCTTTCTGACTTTATTTATTTTCGTAGCTTCTTAAATATGCAAACTATGAGGTACCCAAGCTCTAAGAAACAGAGATGTGGGCCACATGTTAATGTTCATGTGGATTTGCACTGACTCCAGTGCAACCCCTTTTTTTCCTCACTTTGATGACAACAGTCAGTGACTGAAAAATCAGTCTCAAACGGGACAGATTCCAACTGTGAACCTTGTTCCTCACCTCCAGCTTTTGACCAGCCCCCATGGAAGATACTGTGAATGATGGGTTCCTGTGCTGTTTTGTGTAGCATTTGTTCACACACCTCCTGAAACTGGAAGCAGGGAAGAGTGAAATACAAATAAATATGTATATACCTCAATGACAGGTGAACAGTTCTCTCCCCGCTTCTTTCAGAGACCTGCTCATCCTGCAGTGTAGAGCACTTTTACATGAGAATGCTTTTGAAAACTGGCCTCCAAGATCCGTTCTGAGCAAATGGAGAACAACTGGTACAATTTAAAACAACATTATTAGCTCAAGAGCTCATACTGCAAGATTGTAGCTCACATTCTGGAAAAAAACAAAGGCAAACCCTGCCAGGAGGTGTTCTCACACCATGTCCCTGTTCCTCCCTCCCCCTCTCTTTCAGTCATTTCTAAGAGGCTTCAAATAATGATTTTGTCATTGCTGTGGGTTAGTGAGCACAGTTCCCCTTCTCTTCTTGCCATTAGGGTCTTTCATGTCTTATTATCGAGGTGTCTAATCTTTCTGCCCTTTGTTGAGCATTGCAAGCCTTGTTGCAGCTGTTCTGCATGAGTTTAATCTAACTCACTAGATGTGTGGATGAGACTCTCCAAATGCTTGTGTTCTGCTTAGATGTTATCACGAAAACATAGCAGCCTTGACCTTTCACATAACTTAGCTAGCCATGAATGGCGGCAAGCCCTGTCCCCCAGCCACATAAATTTCGTGCCTGTTCATCAGCTGCTGTGATGCAGAAGAGCATTTTATCTCCCTTCCTTTTGACATCTTAATTTGGTTACAGGGATTTCCTAGGTGGTGTTCTTCCTAGATTTTCATCTGGAGCTTTTGGCTGCTGGCAGGTAATAGCAGAGTACAGCCTGGACACTTTCATTAGTAGAACATGAGCTAATTAACACTTTTAATGGGTTTAATGGATTGCACCAGAGTCTTATAGAAACAATGCTTCTTATCTAGTTAGCAATAATTGGGAACACAAACCAGTAGATTTGTGAAGAAAACCTGTTCTTCCTTGTAATTGCATTAAATCTGCTGATGTCTGAGCTGGAGCAGTACCTATGTGAATCCATTTATGAAAGCTGCTACACCTTCCATTTGATTTTGTCTCTGTTTTCATATATGTTTATACTTGTCACAGTGAGAGTACCTACATGTTGCTGTTTCTGCTACTGTGTAGTTCCCATTTCATTTTGGTACCGTTTACCGTTCGTAACGAGATCCTAAGAGATGACACAGCTTTATGATGAAGGGTTACCTTCTATTTCTTAATCCCTTGTTATGCAGTGTTACATGTATTAGATGGTTTACATATTAGATGTTAATTAAAGGGGAGCAGATGGAATCTGTCAGCATCAGAAAGGCTGCGTGTTTGGGTTTCTGAGCCAGCAAAAGCAATGCACTGGTTTGCCAGGAAGGCAGCCTGCTGAATAAAACTGTCATGTGTCAATGGACAATCAGAACTGCAATTTCTTTGCAATTTGGCTACAATGTGATTGATTAATAACAGACTTGCTGAGCAGCAGAGGTTGCTTATATCAGTATATCCTTGATGGCAAAATAGCTTTGATGCAGAATGTTCTGCAAAAACCTAGCACTTCTGATTTTATTCACTACTCTTCTTCCACCTTCCTGCAAATAGATTTATTTCTGTGCAGCAAAAAAGCATCACAGTGGGTTTTTTCTGCTGATGGTGCTTCAAAATTTCTGTGTATTTCTCACGTGCAAACAAACCTCTCAGTTTTCTAAGTGTGCAGAGTAAATTGAAGGGTGGGGTCTGAAGCTGCTAGTGTACACGCAGCTTCTGGTGGGAAGGGGCTCAGTGTCTATGCTTCCAGGCTCAGCCTTTTGCTTACTAAGTCTCATCTCTAATCAGAAACATGCTTGAGCATGGAAGTAAACCAGCAAAGAATTTGGTCCCTGTGGTGGTGGTGAGTGTCACTGGCTAGTGAGTTGCAATGTTATTTATTTTTTTGTCTTTTGAGTCTCTTCTTAGTGGTGTATATTGTGATACAGCTGCAAGGGGGATGCTGTGTGACAGCTGTGCTGGTACATGCAATGACACAAACATTCACCCCCTTGAAAATAAGATTCGAATCAACTTCTTCAGAGAAAGCCCTAAGTAGTCTTCAGAGTATTCAATGTGAAGATGAGCAGAGGAAAGATCAGAAGCAAGTGGAAATAATGATTAGGGAGGGGATGGGAGAAAAGGAAAGAAAAAGTAGTCGCAACTGTAGGTGTTATTTATCAATATCATACTGCTGGGTTTGACTTTCAACAACTCCTAGCTCTGTTCTTGCCCCGAGGTGTGGAGCCTCAGTTCACCTAAACCACATTTTTATATCAGGCTTTCCTGCCCGCCAGCTTAGGACCTGACAAGAGAGAGATGAAACAAATATACCATATGAGGGAACAAAAGGAAAAAATGGGAAAAGGAGGAAGAAGGCTGTCAAATGAGGATGTGGCATGCTTGTGTACAGAGCCCTTTGGTGGCTTCCAGCTTTTCACATCCTTACACAAAGCAGCCATCTTCTGATGATGGGATGCAGCCATAGGGTTGTGTGCATCCATGTGTTTGCAAAATGCCTGGGGAGAATGGGGTGAACTCATGGCTTCCACAACGCTTCAAGTGCATGACTGGACATCACCTCCCCAAAATAAAAACAGGTGCAGAAACAACATCACAGTGCATAGCAGCTTAGACACTGACAGGTATGTCCTGGTAAATGTGTTTATGTTGTGGGGGCTAACATCTGCAAAGCAATTATCTCAGCTGAAGTGGAGATAATTAACAAAGAAATAAGTGAAAAGAAAATATATTTTCTGAGATCTGATGACACTGCATAACTGCAGTCTTCTACACTATTTGAAATGCGTTTTTGTGTTAAAAGGAAGGGCCAGATCTTGATTCTTCTGGAAAACCCTTTAAAAATAACTGACTGCTTTCTCTGGGGTGACTAAGCAAGGCTGTATGTAAGCAGCTTTCAAGGCCACATGCTGCTGTTATATCCTGTCTTGTGCTAGGGCAGTGGCCAGGCTTTCCAACCCATTAAACCAGGCACTGGCAAACAGAATGTGTCCCTGGTTCAGAGTGAACTGGGTTTTTAAAATCAATATAGCATTTGGTACTGTATCAGATACCTGGGATAAATCCAACTTATACTTTCAGAAAATAGTTGCATTTATGGCCCAAATGTGTAATCTTAGTGCTTTTTATGTTTAAGAAAACTGAAGTTCCACAAAACGTGCTGATTATCTTCAACCATATTTTCGTAGCTTGTAGTTTCCTAGTCTTGGTAGACTTGAACATACTTCTTTCATGATACTCTTGAGCAGACTTTCATTATTTTGCTCAGGATTGACACCAGGTAACTGGCACAAGTTTCCCTAGATCAACTGCTTTAATCATTTCTCCTCTCTCTTTTTTTTTTTTTTTTTCCAAAAAAGAAAAGGTCAGGTTTCTACCCTTTGTTATCTTCTTAGGTTTTGTTATCTTCTTATTACTGAGTGCTTAAAAATAAATTCTGGTCTGAAGAGCTCCTTAACTTATCCTTCAGGATTTTGGATGCAAGTTTGAACCTGATGGTTTTGAAAAGAAGTAATTTTAGCAAATGTTTTCCTTGTGTTCTTTTTTCCCCAAACAATAAGCTGCTTGTTCCATTCACAGCTCCATATAGAATTATTTGTTCTAAAGGTGGCACAGCAGTCTGTCTTAAACCTCTTTATTTTTTCTGTACCCCATTTCTAATAATAACATCTATATTAACCTGATGTCTGTGTGGATTTATCTATTGTACAAGTTTTTTTAATGGCTTATCTTCAGTTTTAATGAAATGGCTACTGATATTTTAGTTATTCCTTTCATTCCTTTGAAAGGAAATTGTGTATTACATTTTATAGCTGAAAGTGTTCCTTTTCTTCCCTCTGTATAACTGTTGTCATTTTTTAAAAACTGTATCAAATGTTCATATCTATTTTTAACTAGGACAGATTTTCCTAAGCATATTTTTCTTTCCTTAATATTTGTGGAAATGTACTTACTGGTCATCCATTCCTCAAACAATTCCCACTTAAAATTGATTTCCAAGTGTGCTAGCAACCACTAAAAACTTTTGGAAGATTCATGTTTCAGGTATGCCAATCTCTGCTTTAGCCTGCTCCCATCACATAAAGGAACATTACATCATGATAATCTCACCTTGGCAAATCTGTTTTCTTTATATTTTATCTTTATGTCAGTGATTAATACTTTGACCATCAGAGAGAAGGCAGATACTGAATTATCCTGTAAGGCATAGTGTGGTAAAAAAATGCTCTTGCTTATTCCTTTTACAAAAGCTATAGGAGCTTCATTGCTAGCATCATAAAATATCCATTAGAAGTCCCTCTTGCAGCACACCATTCTCCAGTTCTAACAAATAAATGAATTCATCTTGTAATTTTGACATTCAAGGTGCAATCTGTGCTACCAGTAGCCATCAATTTTCTTCTGTGAGCTTACCCAGTTCAGAGAAGGGTTTTATGCCATTTGAGCTTGGTTTTGATGCATGAGGGAGACACAGTAAAGCTGGATCCAGCACTCAGCAGGTGAGAAACAGAAGCAGCTTACTGAGCATGTGGGGGCTGACTGAGGAGGGCCTGTTCATCTACTGACTGTATAATCACAGTTCTGAACCAGATGGGCTGAAGTTGGAATGAATCTTTCATTTAGGTTGGAAAAGACCTTTAAGATCATCAAGTCCAACCATTAACCCAGGACTGCCAAGCCCACCACTAAACTATGTCACTAAGTGCCACATCTAAGCATTTTTAAATACCTCCAGGGATGGCGATTTCACCATCTCCCTGGCAGCCTGTTCCAATGATTGACAGCCCTTTCAGTGAAGAAGTTTTTCCTGATATCCAATCTCAGCCTCCCCTGGCACAACTTGAGGCCATTTCCTCTTGTCCTATCACTTGTTACCTGGGAGAAGAGACCTACCCCCACCTTGCTACACCCTCCTCTCAAGTGGTTGTAGAGAGCTACACAGCAACTCCCCTGAGCCTCCTTTTCCCCAGGCCAAACCCCAGTTCCCTCAGCCACTCCTCATAAGACTTGCTCTCTGGACCCTTCACCAGCTTCATTGCCCTTCTCTGGACACACTCCAGCAACTCAATGTCTTTCTTGCAATGTGAGGCCCAAAACCTCACACATCAGTGCTGAGTACAGGGGGACAGTCACTTCCCTAGTCCTCCTGGTCACACTGTTTCTGATACAAGCCAGGATGCTGTTGGCCTTATAGACCACCTGGCTCATGTTCATCCAACTGTTGACCAACACCCCCAGTTTCTGCCAGGCAGCTTTCCAGCCACCCTTCCCCAAGGCTGTAGTGCTGCGTGGGGTTGTTGTGACCCAGGTGCAGGGCCCAGCACTCAGCCCTGTTGAACCTCATACAACTGGCCTTGGCCCATCAGTCCAGCCTGCCCAGGTCCCTCTGCAGAGCCTTCCTGCCCTCAGGCAGATCAACACTCCCCCTCCAGCTTGGTGTCACCTGCAAATTTACTGAGAGTGCACCCAATCACCTCATCAAGATTGTCAATATAAATATTAAACCGGACTGGCCCCAGTACTGAGCCCTGGGGAACACCACCTATGACTAGTCACCAGGCAGATGTAACTCCATTCATCACCACTCTTTGGGCTCAGCCAATCAGCCAGCTTTTTACCCAGCACAGAGTACACCTATCCAAGCCATAACCAGCCAGTTTCTCCAAGAGAATTCTGTGGGAGATGATTCCAAAGGCTGTACTAAGGTCCAGGTAGACAATATTCGCAGCTTTTCCCTCATGCATTAAGCGAGTCATGTTGTCATAGAAGGAGATCAGGTTTGTTAAGCAGGACCTGCCTTTCATAAACCCACGCTGGCTGGGCTTGATCCCCCAGCTGTCCTGCACATGCCACATGATGTCACTCAGGATGATCTGCTACATAAACTCCCCTGGCACCAAGGTCAGGCTTACAGGCCTGTAGTTTCCTGGATCCTCCTTCCTGCCCTTCTTGTAGATGGTTATCACATTGGCTAACCTCCAGTCTTATGGGACCTCTCCAGTTTGCCAGGACTGTTGATAAATGATGGAAAGCAGCTTGTCAAGCTCCTCTGCCAGCTCCATCAGTACCCTCAGGTGGATCCCATCCAGCTCCATAGACTTGAGCATGTCTAAGTGGAGCAGTAGGTCGCTAACCATTTCCTCCTGGACTGCAGCGACTTCATTCTGCTCCTCTTCATCCCTGCCCTCCAGCTCAGGGGGCTGAGTACCCAGAGTGAAGCTGGTCTTGCTATTAAAGACTGAGGCAAAGAAAACATTAAATACCTCAGCCTTTTCCTCATTCTTTGTGGCAGTGTTCCCTGTGGCATCCAAGAAAGGGTGCAGATTATCCTTGGCTCTTCTTCTGTTCCTAATGTATATGTAAAAACATTTTTTGTTATCTTTTATGACAGTGGGCAGCCTGAGTTCCAGCTGGGCTTTCACCTCTCTAACCTTTGCCCTGCATAAACTTGCAACATCCTCACAGTCTTGCCTACCCCTTCTTCCAAAGGTGGTAAAGTCTCCTTTTTTCCCTGAGCTCCAGCCAAAGCGTTCTGTTCAGCCAGGCCAGTATTCTCTTCTGACGGCTCATCTTTTGGCACATGGGGACAGCTTGCTCCTGCATCTTTAAGACTACCTTCTTGAAGAATGTCCAGCCTTCCTGGACCCCTTGGCACTTCAGAACTATCTCCCAAGGGACTATGTCAACCAGGCTCTTAAAACAGGCCAAAGTCTGCCCGCTGGAAGTCCAAGGTAGCAGCTCTGCTGAGACCCCTCCTTACTTCTCTGAGAATTGAAAACTAACATCTCATGATGGCTATGCCCAAGACGCCCTCCAACTACCACATCACCCACCACTCCTTCCCCATTTGTAAACAGCAGGTCTGGAGGGGCATCTCCCCTGGCTGGATCGCTGACCATCTGGGTCAGGCAGTTATCTTCCACACGCTCCAGGAACCTCCCAGACTGTTTGCTCTCTTCTGTGTTGTATTTCCAGTAGACATCTGATAGGTTGAAATCTCCCATAAGAGCAGGGGCCAGTGAACTTGGGACTTCTCCCAGATGCTTGTAAGAATGTTTCATCTGTCTCTTCATCCTGGTTAGGTGGTCTCCCAGACTCCCACAAGATTATCCGCTTTGTTGGCTATCTCCCTGTTTCTTACCCATAAACACTGAACCATACTCACCATCATTCAGTTCCAGGCAGTTGAAACACTCCCTAACATACAGAGCTATCCCACCACCTCTCCTTCCTTGCCTATCCCTTCTGAAGAGTTTGTAGCCATCCACTGCAGCACTCCAGTCATGCGAGTTATCACACCATGTTTCCATGATGGTGATTATGTCACAGTTTTCCTGCTGCACGATGGCTTCCAGCTCATCCTGTTTGTTGCCCATGCTTTGGGCATTGGCACAGATGCACTTCAGCTGTGCTATGGATCTCACCTCCAACCCTGGCGTGCCACCCCCAGGCTCATCTCTAACGAGCTTTTGTCTATTCTCTCCCCTCTTCTAATCTAGTTTAAAGCTGTCTCAATGAGCTCTGCTAACTCCTGACCTAGGATACTCTTCCCTCTTTGAGACAGGTGAAGCCCATCTGTTGCAGCAGGCCTGGTGCCATGTAAACTGACCCATGATCAAAACCCCCCAAAATTAGCCAATTTAGCTTTCCATTGACTTCATCTCAGAGCATGGACCCAGAGCTGCTTCTGAGGATGTGACACTGGCTAGGTGTTTCTCATTGAAATATGTTACCTTAATTTCTCGCGAAGAGTTTCACATTAATTTTCGTTTGCTGCACAGATAGGTTAAAAACATGTGTTTTCCTCCTGAGATTAATGTATAATGACATCTATCCAAAGAATGCTTAAGTATTCACACTTCAGAGAAACTGACCTTTAAGACACACTTAGTGAAAGTAAGCTAAAATCAGTATTGCATTCATGTTACCAAGGACACTTGTAATCATCTTCTTAATTGTCCTTGACAATCTTATCATTAAAGATCTTGGCATTAATTAACTATATAATGTCCCTTGCTTGATAAAATCAGCCTTGCTGGCACAATAGGCATTGTATTCCCCAGGCATTCTTTGCAAGGACTGTATCTATAGCAGGGATTGTTCATGCTACTAATGCTGCCTGGATGACACACAAACATTTGGAGCACTTAATTGTCTGAGAAGTGAGCTGAATGAAGGCAGTGGTGACGCTGTAAAATATGTTCCAACTCAGTGTTTCTTAAGGGAGCTTTTATGCCAAGACTAGTATCAGTGTTTAATTGACAGCCTCTTCACTTAGTTAATTACTTGGGCTATTGTAGCAGAAAAGAGAGAAATGGACAAAGGCATTTGTGATATCAATCACTAGCAATACAGAAACAAATATGTGAGCACTGTGAAGACCAACAGGAAAAATACTGAGTTTCATCTTTCTCCTGTTGGAGTATGATCTTTCAGCATTTTCAAAGGAAAACCTGAATCACCATAATAACATTGGTGGTTCAAAGGTGGCCAGGTTCAATGCTTTTAAAATTTTCAGATGACTGTTAGGAAAGATTACAAGTTGAAGGCTGAAAGTTCAACCTGTGTGTTGTGTATCAAAACACAGTCAGAGAGAAATTACATGTAATTCCATATCTGCACACACAGAGTATACATATAATTAACAATACAACCCCACCTTCATAAACTGGAAAAATCTTCAAATAATGAAAGAATTGAAAGACCTTGAAATACAATACCTAGCTGAACTATACTCAGGGTATCTCAGACATCAGAAAGATCTTTTTGTAACATATGGTTACAGTGCTTACGCAACCACCGCTTTCCATTTTTAAAAGTGGGCAAGCTAAAATTTTGAATGTGGCCTGTAAATCTCTCATGCTGACTCTGGTTATGCTTAAAATGTGAGCACGCGCAAGATCTTTCAAATGCACACACGGACATAGAGCAGTCCTGTGGAGAATACTTTCCAGAAAGGCACAGTCACAGCCACCTTGGTGTCTCACCCCAAGCTCTTGGGTGTTCACGCAGTACACACCCCCAGCTGTGCCACCCGCAGATACCAGCCACAAGCACACAGCTGCTGAAGGGAAGCAGTTTCTTGCATGGTCCTGTACGGCGCTGAGGCCTTCAGTCCACGGAAAAGCAAATTTCTCCTTCAGTTCTGTAGTCCTACAATGGGTGAGTTAGGGACATTGCCCATAAACTGAGGGAGCTGACAAGCCGGTCAGGTTTGGCTGCAGTGATCTTGGAACACTGTGTTGGCTCCCTACCAATGGCCATGGCAGAAATCTTCATAACTGCCAGTGAAAATAATCCTGTCCTCCCCTCTAAGCAGAGATATAGGAGGCAAGCCTAGAAATACTGCTTACATAGCAGGATGCCTGTGCCTTTTCTGGTTCTTTGTTCTGTGGTGTTCCATAACCTATTTCCAACCCAAATGTTGTGTATCACCACCAAAAAAACAACGGACTTAAGCACTGAGGTGCAAAGGGCTGTGAAACCTCCTCCCTTCACCAGCGCCACTGTACCTCCACAAGGAACCATCGGGGCATGATGAAACTTTATAAACGTGCGCTTTAAAATCACTTTGGACCATCCACAACAGATTGGGGATCCAGTGCTGGCCCACCAAAGCAAAGAAGATTTTAACAAAGCTAGAAAACCTTTAAATCATACCAAAATAAATTATCGTTAGCAATTTTAACTGGAGACTCTGGCATGAATACCACTGCTGTGTTCAGCAACAGCTCAGTCCCCTGAAGTGTCTTCTATTTCCAAGCACAAAGTAATCAGTTGCTGGTATCATATTATAACGGGTAGCTCTGGGGTGCAGTTTCACTATCAACTTACGCTATGAGCTGCTGATGGAGGAAGAGGTCAGCCCTCCTCCGCTCTGGTCCAGGTTACACGTCCCTCCCTGTTCACCAGTGCCCAGCTGCTGCATGGCCAGGCTGAGCCACCTCTGCTGGCTGCTCTGACTGGAGGCCGGCAGTGAAGAAGAGCAAGCAGTTGATGGCTGAAGTGATGTGGCTTACTAAACTGATACACGGGACAGAGCAGGATACACAGAAAGGGGATCAGGAGCAACAAAACTGTCCTTCTGGGGGAGAGCCAGCATCTAGATTGGCCTCAGCACATCATGAATCCATGCGTTTGTGGTATAGGTGATATGTCTGAATGCACAGAGGCTCAACCAGAAGTTTACAAAAGTGTTCAGTTAGAAGAATCGTGGTTAACTTTGAGCAGAGACCTTTTGACTCAATGTGCCTGTTAGAATGGTTTTGTCTGTTAGCATTTTACCCATCAAGCTTCCTCAGATGCAGATTTTAATATGGAAATTACATTGCTTGTGAAAATGAGCAGACCTTTAGTGTATACTGCCTCCCTTGCTGATCCTTCTGGAAAGTCATCATTCCCCACTAAGGAAAATGGGAGCAGGTGCTGGGAAGAAGGAGACTAAGCACCATTACTGCTTCCACTGGGTCTGAACAGGATGCAGAGATCTGCAGGTATTACCTATGACTCTCTGAAATGCTCATGCCCTGTAAAGCATCAGGTCATGCAATTTTTCCATAGAAAGCATTAATTTACTTTTTTCCTCTCTGTTAGAATAATTCAAATTCCTAGATTCAAACAATTTTTTTCTTATCTCGCTCTGTTTTTACTTTGCACCTTTCTTTTTTTCCTAGAGATTTCCCTTCACCTCTTGTTAACCATTTTGCAGAACAGATTTCACAAAACGATTCCAAGGCAAATACAAAAGGGTTGCAAAAGTTTGAATTCTCCAGAACTACCTTCCAGACTCCCAGAAAGAGTTTGAGTTAGTGTGAGAGTTTACTTTTCTCTCTTATTCCCATTTTTCGGGAGGGAAATATGAGCGTTGGTGAATACACTGGGGAAAGCCCACAGCTGAATAGATGGGAAGACTTAGGTGACAAGTCAAATTCAGCAACGCAGTCAAAAGATTACTTCAGAGCTTCTGTATTTGGATCTGAACAAGGACTGAACAGAGGTCCCGAAGGCCAGTGGTGCTTCGACTTGCTGTAAGCTGAAATATGCCTTCCAGTGCATTCAGGGGCAGGGCTATATTTCACAGTTTTGGATACAGTTCACAAGCTTCCATCACCATCAGCCCCTGCCAGAATATAACTGAGGCCAGCTTCCTGTTATTTCAGGTCACTGTCATTTCATCTGCCTTTAGACGTTACATTTTCATAACTTTGAGGAATGCTATATTTGCTATCTCAACGGTTAAGCTTTTGCCCTGACTGCTTATTTTGGAAGTCATCAGATGTGTCATAAAAGTATATCAAACAGATGGGATTTGGTGGATGGGCTAAAATCAAAGACTGGGTCTATAAGGATGTGCCTTTAAATGATTGCACCTGACCTGTAGGGGTAAGCACAGCCAATCTAACATCTTGTTGTGCATCAAGTTCATTCAGATGGTTTGTGATGCTGTAGTATATAAAGAAACCACTTCTCCTGCCTTTCCTCTTATTATTATTTTATTAGCCTTGTAAAAGTTCGAAGACTCAACAATAAACAAAGTATGTTGAAATTACATGCACCCAGGAAAGAAATAAACTTTGAAAGAATGAGTTGAAGGTAAGAATAAGCTGGTTTCTGGAACGGGTGTTCAGGCAAACAAGCCATGATGAGGGGGTCCAAGTCTTGGCTACTTGTTGTCCCTGTAGACACAATTTCTTGTAGAGCAGTATGGTCATTTCTGTCCAAAAGCTTGACTGGGTAGCTAACTGCAGCTAGGCATTAATTGCCTTGATGCCCACTGACACAGGGAACTCCTGTATGAAAATATCTTATTGCTCTGTGAGTCAAATTATCCCAGACCTTCTGCTTGTTCTTACTGTAGAGGTAAACAAAATGAAGGTCTGGAAAGAAAACAACTTGTGACTCACAGGGAAAAGGTGACAGAATGATAAGTATGGCACACTTGGCTGCTGCCTTCACCAAAAATCTTTCCTTTACTTAGTGCTTCACAAGCAGTAGCTGTCCCTGTGTCCTTTTCTTTAGTTCTTCATTCTTCATCTTGCAGAACTTCTGCTGTTATTTTCTCTGGCCATTTACTAGAGCCTTGGAATGACTGAAAAAATGAATACAGGGGAAAGACTAGACTAGAAAAAATAAACTTTATGGAAAAGCGCATCTGTTATTCTCTGGAATAATCTTCACAGGCAGACTCTTCAAATGGGGTATGTCAAACAGAACCAGTCCCTGGTCAAGAGCAGTCCAGAAATGGCTGGAGGAAGATTTTAAGAGGGTTTTTTTCATCTTGTCTAGTCCTGTTTACAGGCTGGTGTCAGCTGAGGCAGTTGCAACGGTGGTCAAGATTGCATAGCCAGCACCTGGATCTTAGAGTTAGTTTCCCACAAGACTGGTCAATACATGGGAACAGGTATTTTTGGCTTGCTAGCTGTAATTTTAAACACAGCAACACAGGCATGTGTTTAGCAGATTCGTCCTGAAACCTTATAAAGCCTAGACTTTTTTAAAACATGAAATGTACAGATTGCTGAATATGGTAAAGTCTCCAAAAGAGTACTGGAACTACCTTCTTTGTATTCTAAATTCCTTAAACTGCCCTTCCATAAAATGTTGAAGACATTAATTAAAATTATTGATCATTACCAGGTAAAACATACACAATGACCTATTTTAATTTCAGATTATGTGTGTCATAATACCATAGAACAGTTTGATGCAAGACAGCTCTTTGGGCAGGCACTGCTGCAAGATGAGACTTGGCTAAAATAATAAATTTTAAAAATAATTTTTAATTAAAAATTGAAACAATAATTTATCACTTGTGCATTGAAGCCACAGCAGGTACCCACAAGATACTATATGCTGTCTATTTATGAAAAGGACTGTTAGTGTAAGCACCAACACATAGCAGCACGCAACAAGCCTGGGGCACTGACAGAGGGAGCAGCAAGGGAGAAGGTGTATAGAAGTGCAGCCTTCATTCCATTTACTTCTGATAGCTATTCTTTGCTAGTTGGATGCTAGTTGGATGGTATGACTACCTCTCTGTGTAACAGATCTTCTGATGTCCAATGCACACACTGGCTCCATAGCCAGTGTACATGTGCAACCACAACACTCCACCTACAGTACAAGTAAATGGTCTGCTATGCAGGTGACTTGAGAGCCACAGTGTAGGGATCGGTGCGCTTATCAAGAGGGAGACTTTTCAAAAGTGCAAAGGACAACAGAGCTTTCAGCTCCCCCTGATGCTTTTAAAAGTCTTCCACAACCCCAGTGCTTTGGAGTGAAGACGTGTCTGCCAGGTTTTGTGCAGTTGCCTGCTCCTTTGCCTTTGCAATGAGCTAAGCAGTTGCAAGGCCAGAAGTTGGGATACTGCATAACTCTGTCAGCTTGCTGTTGAGCATGGTCTGATAAGCCCTGCTGAGAGGTAGCATCTGCTGCCTCTGTTTCAGTTTAGCGCTAACAGAGGTACACCTGCTGACCTATATCTGGCTGGCTTGGGACCTGAGATGAATGACTCTCAGTGTCTGAAGGTATCCATCTCAAAGGAGGATTTTATGCAGTGCAAATCAACATTATTAATTCTTTTCTAAGGTATTGGGTTGTCTCTCTCACGCTTAGTAATACTAAAAAGTAATTTAGAAAGCTCTATGAGAAAAATGTTTTCATTCAATCTGACATGCCGTAGAACCCGTAGATGTCCCCAGTTACCACATGATAATCTAGGATGGAAAGTGCTCATGCCTCTAAACCCAGCAGCTTCAAACAGGACCAATATAAAGTAGCAGAGACTATTAACTATCTTCTGAAGGCCAAATGTTTACAAATGATAGCTGTAAGTGAATGTCATCTACTTCAAGGCAAGCCGAAAGCTTGAATGTCTGCCAAAGGTGAGCAAAGCCAAGTGACATGACTTGGCTCTCCCTTCCAGAGCCTTGACAGGGGCCAAGGGAGCTTGCTGTACGCATATGGCAAAGCATATAAATTAAATGTTTTTTGATGATGGCCACCAGAAAGCAGTGTCAGCAGAGCCTGGCTCTGCTCTAGTCCTGCCTCACAGGCTGCAGCAAGCAGCGCAGGGTGAAGGGCAGAAATAGCTGGACTATGTCTGAATCCACTCACTTGTACTGCAGGTCATGAGTCCCCTTTGGTATGGTGAGGGATAAGAACAGAAAAATCTTCCTTTTTCAGTCCAGGCTTTTAATTTTGCCAACTCCTGGCAACTAGCCATAGAAGAAAACACTGTGACTTTTTTCACTTGTTGCTTTGTTTTCAAAGGAGCAGTTTCCAGTGCAATCAAGACTTGTGAGGACAAGAAAAATGAGGTATTAGCATTGGCTGTTGTCAATAACTAGTCACCAGCAGCAATATTTAACATTTCACACCACAAATCTGTTTGAATCAGAGACAAGCCTAAATCCCATGGAACAGGAGTTATGATCTTCCTGGGATTAATAAGCACACTCTGTTAATATACATCCTAACTTTTGGAATCTGTAGCTTTAATAATATTTATACAAAAAGGAGTCTAAATAACACTGCTAATTTGAAACTAATGGCAGCTGGATGTACCATAATTTATCTCTAAGTTATAGCTGAGCATAAGATTCACAGTGCCAAAAATGCAGAGAGATTTCCCAGATATTTACCA
The DNA here is from genome assembly GCF_023634085.1 of Falco cherrug. Taxonomy (NCBI): domain Eukaryota; kingdom Metazoa; phylum Chordata; class Aves; order Falconiformes; family Falconidae; genus Falco; species Falco cherrug. The sequence continues at coordinate 62,110,363 of NC_073702.1, forward strand.
CCAATGAGTGAAATGCCTGTAATGCCGTGATGGCAGAGTCAGCGTGCACTGCTCCAACACCTGTGGCTCTGATCAGGTTGGGAAGCATGTGCTGGAGGCAAGCAGGTTTATGACCCATGAGAAAGTATATTCTTTCTTCATGCTGAATCACACGGTACTTCTAGCTCATATCACTCAATAAATAGATTAGATGGAGGATGAGTACGTGAAATAAAGTGATGCTATTTACCTCTGGGTGTAAAAGATAAATGAGTGAAAGGAGAAAATGGCACAAAAATTTTAATGCAAGTGCTAATAGACAATGTCAATATCAATAATTCTGTGCAACACAAAAGTAATGAGTACTACAACACAGACATTACAAGAACAGAGACCTGTAATACATGCAAAGAATAGGACTGGCAGTAAAAGACAGTTTTTGCAGCCATGAACTTCCAGGCTACCTGGGAGGTGAGGATCCCTATTCATAGTTACACATGGGAAGCTGCGTCATGCAGAGATTGAGAGAGGAGCATCTTTGAAGTGAGAATAAGCCTGCCACAGGCTAGGCTCACCCTTGGGGACATGCCTGTCCCTTTCCGGTCACCAAGGAAGCACAGAGGAGACAAAGTCGCAACTGGAGACACCAGTTCAGTACAGATGACTCTGAGGGACTTCAGACAGTCTCCCTGGGAAGCATCTGGCAGAGCAAGGAATAGATGCTACACACCCAATATTCATGTACCATAACAAAAGATATTTTTCTTCTTTCCCTGAACAGTGTCTGAAAAATGTGTGTGATTAAAAAACTTGTCATACAGTTGTATTATATTCATGTTCAATGGTTAGACAATTTAGGAGGAAAAAGAAGAAAAAAGAAATTTCAGTCAATAGACTAAAATTTTGTTTTAACTCAGTTAAAGGAAAAATGAACGAACTCTGGAGTGACTTCAGCTGAAGGAATTCAGGAATTTGCAGTCTTTCTGGAGGAAGGTTGATTCCGTTCATTTTTAGTGTGTGACCTTACATAGTGCACTTGGGCCTAGATCTGGGGGTGAGTGCTGATCCCATCCTACATTTGCAGATGATTTAATCAGGAATTTTAAAGTTGGTCCAAAGAACTGAGCACTGTTTTTACCGAAGATGTAAGCAAGTGCTTCAGATTTCAGAAATGACAGCAAGTGCTAGTGTTCAGAAGACCTCACTGGATCATTTCATCAGCTCTCTCATTAAAGTTGGATACCTTCTTTATACCCACTTACCTTCTTCACTGAATCTAATAACTTTATAGATAGCCCTAAACTGAGACTTTGGGTTTTTAGACAAGGAATTTGGAAGATACTGAAAAAAAAATAATATAAAAATTACTTGATCATCCTAGACCACATTAGTGTTTGATCTGAAGCTGAGGGTACTGACTCGATCATTTCACATGAAATGCAGCTCTCTAAATCAAGAGACACATCACACTCTAAGTGGTTGTCTAAAATAGGCGAGACAAACTGCCCGCTGGAGGAAGGAGTGCAGGGTGCCTACAGAGGCTAAGTTAATTAGGGTTTCTGACTTCTAAAGTTAATGAGAGGAATCCTGTGCTGGGGAACTGTAGTTTGCAGTATACTATGACAAAGGCCATGCACTGAAAGCTGTGTACAAAACTGAGTATTTAAAATGTCTCTTCATCATTCCATCAGCATCATCTGAAAACATGTTGGTGTGGGGGCGAAGCAGCACACAGTGATGAGCTCCGAGGCTGTGCCACAATGTGGATGTATACAATGAGGCAGAGTTAAGACCGTTCAGGCAATTTCATGTTTTAACTGATGACATGAAGTCATAGGCTTACATTGGATTTCCCCCAGTATAACTTGGTCTGTAGAAGAACTTAAATGATCTTTTAATGAACTCCATCTTCGCTGGTGACCCGTGAAACAGTTTGCAGTGTGCAAATCGGGCCAGTGTTATTAACAGGCTCAGCAAAGCTGCTGTTTTCACACATTGCTCATGAAAGCATTGCAGCAGAAAAGGTCGCTGCAGAGGAATGCTTCCTCAAACAATTCACTTACAAAATACTTTTTTGTCCAGGTTTTGCACACTGGATGATACAGCTTAAAAAATCTCAGTTCTGCCACCTCCCCGCCCTGCTTCAGTGCCTGGGAAGGAAGTTCTCCCTAAATTGCAAGTGGAGCATGTCTCCAAATGTTCTATCTCCTTCACAGGTGCTAATGTTCTCCTGGCAGTGACAACCAGCCCCAGCTGTTGAAACATTTTGAAGCTGATTGTACTTATGAAGGGTTACTTCATGTGATGAAACTTTGATCAGTAGTCCAAATATAGGATTACTTCTAGCCCCTTTGTTTTGAGAACTGTTTCACTTACTACCACATGGGCTTAAGCACATTGAAGGATTTTGCCCTCACAGGCATCAGTTTGGTAGATCACTTGCAGGACTGTTTTGTAAGCTCAAAGTAGTGATGGACCTGAAGGGGTCAGTGATAGCATCGCTGCATGCTAAAGATATGCAAACATAAAGGCATCATATGGAAAAATATGTCTGTAATTAAGTCTTCATTGCCAGAGAAAAAGCAAAGAAGAAAAAAAACCTGGCATTTTTGTCTCCCAAGTTCCTCATGTGAGCTAATGACTTCTCTGTCTTCTCTGACTTACAGAGCAAAGAATAAATTATTTTGGAGGAACCAGAAAACCCTTCATTTAAGTAAGATTCTCAGAAACACTTACAAATGCCATATACAACTATTCATCTTGGCGATTTTCTGGTATGTGCTGCAACAATATGTTATTTACCATATTTGTAATAAATTAGCATTGGAAGATAGTGTATATGGAAAACCATTATAAAAGTGGATTGCAAAGCACGTAGAGCAGACATAGTTTTTTTCATATATCATCCCAATTCTTAATGGGATCTTAAGGCTCTATGGTTAAGTAAAATAGTGTTATAAGAGCACATTAAGTTTTCTTCTGCCTCTCTTTTCATGGAAAAAGTAAGAAATATGTCCACTGAGGTTTCAGCTCTGGAAACTGTTGCCAGTTGCTACCTAGGACTGAGCCTTTTGCAGTGGCCAATATATTTCCAATAAATAAATTACAATTATATAGCATCAAAGTTTTGGCACAGGCAAATGTTTAAGTAAAACAGCACTTTGATAACAATTCCTGTGTGAGAGAAGAAAGCACAAACATCACATGTGGGTGATGTGAATATACATATATGTATACATATACATATACATATACATATACATATACATATACATACACATAGCTCGTTCATGTGTAAACTAATAGAGAACTAATTATAAATACTCCAATAGAGAATGTTGTATATTATGGTTGCTATAGTGTCTTTAACTCACCCTGCTATGTCATGGGAACTTTAACCTACAGTTTATTATCTGCTGTATGATGCACACCTAATTCTTAATTTTGGTTCATGCAGGGATTCATAATGGACTTTCTTATGCATGACTTCAGGAAAGATGTTAAGGAGGTAAGAATGCTATGAACATTTTTTGAAGAGGGATTATGCTTAAATGTTTGTTTTCTGTTATTCCTTTCTTAATAATAAGTTTCTTTTTGGTGCTGGAGGAGGAGTGATACAAAGAATTAGGGAAAGAATGTATGTTACTATGAATTTTGAGTTACAATAAATATAACTGTGTGGTCAATTAGGGACACAGCTAGGTGAAAGCACATGTTGAATTTACCTTGAAAGACAGCAAAAATGTGTGTCTCCTGACGTATGTGGTTGTAGCATCAACAAACACTGACATGTATCAAAGTACAGGTATGTGCATGTAGAAATCCAAAGTCCTTAATACTATTATCTCCAGTGGTGGGGTTTTTTTCTCTATGCCTCCTGTAAGAAAGCCTCCACTGTCATGTTTGCAGTTTACATTGTTCTTCCACTCTTCAGTGTTATTCAACACATTTTCTCCTAGGCATAATCAAGAACTAGAATGAATGAAGTTATGAGTACACATCTTTGCTCATCCTCCTCCTATACATTTCAAAAGTGTAAATAAATTTATTCAAAATTCATGAAAATGTGCCCCAGTTTTCTTCTCCTATTTATCTTTTCTGCCATTTTGTCTGTTATTGTAAAATTCGGGGATTTCAGCAGCTGACAAGGGCACAAATGGTTTTAACGGAAAGGACCTTGCTGAGTGCCACTGACAACTGGGGGAAGTTGGGGATGTATGTATCTTGGAGTTTTTGGTTAGGAGATTGGCACTACTGGAACGATGTAATTTGAATGATGAAAAATAATTCATGGTGAATTTTTAAGGCATTCAAGGAGTTCCACTAGAATTTGTTTTTACATGCATTTCTATTTTAACAAAGAAAACTATCATACAGTATTAGAAGAAATGAGCATGAAATTAAAAGTTTTACCATAAATGAGAGAGACGTCGAGGCACGCTTTAGAAACACATTCCTAAATTGAATTTGGCCTTAAGTCTATGCAGGCACGAGAGTCACAAGCAAAAAGAACACAAAGCTCAAGCTAGGCTTAGTGAGATACTTTCAAGCTTTGTAGTATATCCCCTAATAACAAATTCATGCCTGAAAATCTCTTTGCTATTATACAGCCCCTGTGAGATAAGGATGTGTTAGATATTAACCCTTCTCCATTACTTTTGTGGTTGTTGTAACCCAAAAAAAACCTCATTAAAAAAAGAAAGTTCAAGACTGAAAGTTGTCATAAAGATCTTAATTGCTAGGCATGAGCCAACATGCCTAGGGAGCAGCTGGCAGTTGCTCATCTCCCCGAATGGTATTGGCAGGTAGCAGTCAATCCTTTGCAGACTGGTGAGCCTTGAGGGCAAAATAGGAATCCGGGCTCCTATCCTACTGGAGCAGGCTGGAGGACACGGGGATGGTAAGGGAGGCACTGCTGCTGCACGGTGATGCTCTGCGCCAAGAGCCATGTGGGATGTTTGTTAGAGGGTGAGAGGAGTGTCCTTCTGCAGGGCGAGATGGAGCAAGCAGGGCAGCTGGGGGGTGGTAGGGCTCCAAGTGAGGGGAGATGAAAGGAGGCAAAACTGAAAACAAGTATGCACGCCTCCAGGTCTCCAAAGGCTAAAGCTGTTAAACTTTGGAACCACACTAGCTCCAGGAAATAGCTGAAGTTCACATCCTATCCCCACTGCATTTAGCTGCACATTTAGTCTTAAGTTTATTTTTAATTTTATGGCCAGTCCACATGCCACCGGTTGGTCTGTGCTCCTGGCCCTGCCGTATTTACTCAGGAGATTCAAATAATTATCTTTTTTTTTTTTTTTTTACTTCTTTTTTTTTTCTAGGTAGTACAATGCTAAATTGGACAGAAACTAACTCCCACATTCCCCAACTTTCCTTACCTGTTCCTGGTTATTTTTTTCATATTTCCATAGTAACTTTTACTTTAAGAATATACAAGAAGGCAAAGTAAGCAAGGTGGTTAAACAGTTAAGGTTATTAAATTATAATAACACAGGAATCTCCTGCATAATTAACAAAGTGCTTTAAATCATTATGAATCCAGGAGCTGAGGAATTAAAAACTTAACCAAGCTGACAAGTCTCAGCTTTTCCTATAACCAGGAACCTCAGCTGGCACATCTGGACCTTGCATACAATGGGGACCCAGCCAAGGGAGGCCAGCACTAAGGCTTTGTCACCTCCCCCACTGGGGGCAGAGGGAAGAGGAGGTGGCAGGAGGTGTCCTAGGTGTCCAGCCTCTTAGCATTGCACAGCAGAAGGAGGATGAGCAAAGGGAATCCCTTCAGGGGATGCTCCCTTAGGCTTTCCCGACCCACTATGGGACTAAAGGAGAAAATCCGTCACTCAAGGGAACAACTGTAGCAGATGGATTTTCCCCACAAACACTAAAAGAATCTGAAAACCCACAGTAGCTGTAATTACAGCAGTTTTGACAATAATATTAATCTTGGCTGAGGTTAGGAACACAATTCTCTGAATGTGGAACATTCAAAGGGAGTTAGTCATAACACAGACGGCAAAGCCAGCCACAGCATGGAAGATTTTACTACCGATCAGGGTTGGAGCTATGATGAACCTCATAGTGCATTGAAAAGAAAATGTCTTTAGAGCATCTCAGATTAGTACTCAGATAATGCTCAAAGCCTTAGCACATTTGGTAGAGGCTTTTTCTTAAAACTATGCCTAGTTTACCACAGCATTTTTAAATTGTTGTCACATTTCCATGGAGCAGAAAATTTTATGTTAGTCGGATGTGGTTTCAGGAGAAAGTTTTAAAGAAACGTCCTAGTCCAACTCCTTCACGGATCCTGTGTTACATGTATAGGAAACTCTCACACGTTCCTCTGTTGCTAGCGCTAACACCTCTCACCAAACCCCTGCAAACAGTGCCCTGTCTGTGTGAAATCAACAGTGCCGATTTCTGCTGGATTTTGTTAAGTGCCTGAGTTCGTGGTAGAAATCTGGCAGACAGTGGGAAAAAATGAAGTTTTAACTGGCACCACAACAGTGTTAAAAGGGGGATTAGTATTAGCATGTGCTTTGAATTCAGAGTAATAGAAGTAAAACCAGACGCGTTTTGTTTGGCATCTATTTCATGTCCCAGTGAAACTGGCATACCACCATTTGATCAGGCACAAAGCCATCCCAACAGATGGTCCCCAGCAGCAGCAGCCAAGAGACCATGTATGAACATCAAATGTGTTTGCGAAGGGCAGGACTCCAGGCTGCCAATGTCAAAATTGTTTTCCATTCCCAGCTTCTATGCTGATGGCTAGTGGGCCTATGCTCCGCTGGCCTGGGGACCAACCCAGCACCATGGGGAGTGTGTATGGGCAAGGGTGTTGTCAGACCTTTTGTGCCCGCCTCCTTCTGGCCTTTCGGAGGAGGACTTCATCATGCGGCTTAAAAATGCTCCTGGACACACTGTTTGGGTTTAAATAGAAAGATGGAAAAAGCGTGGGCTTCTGCTTCATGACTTTCTCAGGACCTGTGTAGGCGTAAGGGTACCAAAAGATCTTAGAGAATGGGCACATCTGGGAGACGACCAGACAGTTCTTTGAGGACCAAACAAACACAGATGAGCACACGTTACTGTGCCAGCCACCACGTGTTGCAAAGAGATTTTTTTCAGTTCCCAGTTAGCTGGCTGATGAGCAAATCTGTTGCTTGTGTTCCTGGGTTGTAGCTGACAGAGATTTGCAGAAATTTAGTTAATCCACTGTGGATCTGAATGATCCCCAGCTCTTCCGTCTCCCAGTCATCACACCTTTATGTGCAGGAGTAAATGTCATTCAGGCTCTGTTGAGTCCTTTGCAGTCACCGAGTGCCTTCCCTTTGTTGTACTTGTGTGGGCACGTGCGTTGGTTCCCAGGAGCACTGAGATTACAGCCAAAATCTCTGCTTCTCCTTCCCTTTTCTCATCCTGCTCCAAAACGGAAGCTGTTTGTACTACCAGGCCAAACACTCCCTCCCTGTCACACGGCAGAAGCAAGGAGGAGGCAAGCAAACCCGGGCAGAACGGCTGTGATGCCAGTTCAGCGTGCTGCCCCCTGTGCCCACCAGAGCCTGGTGTGGCCTGGGCAGACCAGCAGGCATGGGGCAGGAGCGGAGGCAGAAGCTGCCTCCAGCCACCTCCCCGCAGCCATAGCTCATGACTCGCTGGCGTGCTGCGCGAGGAGAGGGGACCCCTGAGGCCACCTGGCTCTAAGGGCCAATATCACCCCACACCACACAGCACGCAGAGGTCACTTGTTGTGGGGAGGACTTTTCACCTCTTCTTCATCTTCTATACTTTTTCCCACTCTACAAGAGCCTTTACCCTTCTGAATTACAAAAACACTCCAAAGTTTCTTTTACAGCTCACGGTGCTGAGGATCAGGCTCTCTTCACTCAGGTTCATGGCTTAATTGCCGTTCGCTGTATATCATGGCGTTGTCCATCAAGGAGCTTCCTAGAGCTTAACAAGCCAGACATGTAAGCTTCACAAGCATGCAAATATAGATATATGTATTCCAAATAACTTCTCTCATTGCTGAAGTGCAGCCACCCTGCCATGAATTGTGGCAATTTTTCAACAATGTGCAGCTGCATTACAAAACGATGCAGGATAGGAAGCGAAGGATACCTCTTTTCAAGGAATCCCAGGAGGAATCTGAGGTTGGCTGCATAGAATTAATTCCATGTGAATTTGTCTCCTGACCAGGTTGAATAGTTGGCAAGCAGAAAGGAAACGAGAACATATTTCATTAATACTGGGATTTTAATTTGCTTATATTTGAACCCTTTTTTGTATACGAACCTTGAAAACAGCTTGTGATTCAACATCAAATGCTTTTGTACAACTGTCCTGCCAAGTGAAACTTGTCTGAGCTCCATTGATGTTCCAATACCAACAATGGATACAATCTGGCTACACCCTAATTTTTCCATTTCTTAGGCTCTTTGAAAATCTCCAATCCTAAATAAAGCGTCAAAAAATTAGATGAATCTATGAATATGTTGGAGACCAAAAAAAAAGGGGTTACGTGCACTAATTTGTATATTCAGTGAATACCAAAACGTCTTGAATCTGGCTAGGGTGCCTGAGTTTGTGCCAAACTAACTCCGAACAACTTTTCCAATAGCATCTCCCCTCATTAAGGTCTCAGGTGGGCCAGCTCTAGAAAATGCTAACAGGTTCAACATGATGGCACTTCCAGCAAAGTCTTTCAGCACCACCTAATGAACTGCAAGGCTTTTTCCTGGCAACACCTGCAGGTCTTTGGGAATTCCCCAATCACAGATCGAGCAAGCCTAGAGTCTGGAGAAAGAGTGAAGCAGAATACAGGGAGGGCTTGAAAATAATACCTCTGCCCATAGCTTCTGACTTAAAGCTCATCAAGGAATGCCAGAAACAGCCCACTTGTGGTGACTTTGGTTCGGCTCAGGTTTGTTTGACTTCGCAACAGGGTCCCCACAGGTACTTTATGTTTTCTACATGTTTAGTTGTTGGGTTTTTTTTTTTCTTTTGGAATGAAATAACAAAGACTATGGCAAAACTGCATCAGTTCTGTGTGCATCAAGCAGCAGATTCTTTGCAGACCTGACACAAAGCCCTGTTTATCACATTGTCAGTTTTAAATCATCTTTTTCACTCATTTAAAGCAAATACTACAAAATAGGGAAGAGAAATTTCAGTTTTATCTTTCTATTATGAAGTTTTACAGCTCTGTTGGTGCTACATTTCCACATAAATTGATAGCAGCAATGAAGTCTCCAGTGGTATCTCTGGCCCCTCTTTTGAGAGATTTATATTTTTTTCCTTTCATGGCAGGTCACAACACTTTGGAGAAGTGCGCGCTTCCAGCCCCGTGGCTGAGGGCTGCAGGGGTGCACAGAAGCAATTTCAGTTTTGATCTTTACCTGGGTTCTTTGCAGTTCAGTTCAAATACTTACTGGATGTGTGCGTGGTTTTACCCTTTTAAATTATTCTTCCAGGGGGCACAAAGGTGCTTTGCCTCCCCGAGCCTCCCGGGACCTCGCTAACAGGGAGCGTTGGTGTGCGAGTCTTCCATGCTCTCCGGGGCTGTGCTGCCATCTCCTGATCAGACCTGGGGCTTCCCCTGCTGAAAGCCGGCCGGGACGAAGGCTAGCAACTTTTTCCCTCCTCTTCCCAGAAAGGGCAGTAAATGGCCTTCGGTCTCCAGCCACGCCGGTACCTGCGGTGCCAGGAGCCGGGTCCCCTGGCTGGGGTGGGGAGGGGCCGCCCGCGGGGGACCATTGCTGCGGGCGATGCTGCTGCGCGGGGCTTGCCCTGGGTGGCCCCGCAGGCGCACGACGGGCCCGGCAAAGGCTCTGCCCATTCTGGGAAGATGAAGAACATTCTCTGAATTGCAGTTTTCAGGAAATTCAACCTAGATTTTTAGGATGGCTTTTTTTTTTTTTTTTTTTTTTACATGTCCAAACCACCTTTCTTGACGTACTCACTACTTGCCCACCTCCACGGTACAGCTCTGAGGCCTGCAGGTCTTCGCCCCATCTCCTCCCCTCTGCCCACCTCAGTGCAGCCATTTCCATCTTTCTCTTTCCCCTGCGGCTGCACGATGCGGCACCGGCCGCCCCCGCCGCTGGGCTCCCCCTTGCCCCTGGCTGCAGCAACGCCTTGCTGCGTCCCGTTCCTCCCACGGCGCCACACCGGGAGGCCCCGCCGGCAGGACGGCAGGCATCCGCCTCAATAAACTCCCCCCTGCAAGCGAGGCGCGGTCCTCACCGCGGATTTAGGGAAACCGGTGCCGGCCGAGGGCTCGCCCCCCGCCCCGCCGGCGGCTCCTCCGCGGCGCCGGCTGCGCGGCCCCGTGCGCTCCGCCCCGCGCCCGCCTGCATCGTGTCCGCCAGGGGGCGCCCCAGGGCCGAGGCGGCACCGCCGGCCTGCCGCGGAGTGCTTGGTTGCCTGGAATTTGTTTTGGTTTATTTAAATTTATTTTATTTGGGGGGTTTTGTTTTATTTTATTTTGATTATTTTGATTATTTTATTTTATTTCATTATTTCGTTCCATTTTACTTGATTTGCCTGAAGGCATAAAGCCTCTACCTACTTTTGGTAGGTGTAAGAGTACATTTTGCAGTAACGATTTAAGGGATATGCTTACTAGCTTGAAAGAAACAAGTAAAACATTAACTGCCTCACTGCACATATATAATGGCAAATTATTTCCCTCTTAGACATTCAGTGGCTCTCTTACATCCAAAACCAGAGTGCTATTTATTCTTAAGCCCACACCGCCCTTATTTATTCAGGTTTATTTATTTCAATAAGTGAGCTATTATTGGAAAATCTTTTTAGTAATAAAGTATGAATTTGCTACTATGTTCCCTCTAATACAGGGGTAAAAATTTAACGGTGGCGTACCACCTTTCTTACAGTATGTTTTCTGTCACTAAAGTAATGGCAAGTGGAATAAGAGACAGGTGGTGGTATCTATAAACTCCGCTAATGGCCCCATCAACATATGTTTAATGTATTCTAAACTATACTTCACATCCTACTGATGCTAGTACATTTCCTCTGCCACCTCTTCCCGACAAAGAAATTTAGAGAGGAAAGGAAACATTAATAAACCTGAAGTGTTTAATTTAAAAGCAGATATAAAGTTTAACACTGCTCATAGGAAGGCTTATTTGACAAGAGATCAGCTCATTATAGACCTCAATAATTTTGTTGCCAGCATTAGTGAAAGGCTTTGACAAAGCAAAGGCTTTTTAGATACAGTTATGGCCTTTCTGCCTGTGTTTGGTGTTTGATCATGTCATGCAACAGCATCGCTTTCTAATGGATTACAAAAGTTGACCAGTCATGAGACTGCCCTGGGTAAATGTTAGTTGGGAGGAAAAAAGATCAGGTCTACAACAGGTTTTCCACTGCTTAGCTTTTTTAAACATAACTTCCTCTATTAAAAATGTATTTTGTTTTCTAATGCACAGGTATATTTCAGGCTGAATTCAGATCCCCTGCTTTTTTTGGTGAGGCCTTGAACAAGCCTGTGCTGCCATTTCACCTCCAAACTTTCAGAGGGTGGGCTTTGGGTGGTGACAACTTGCCTTCCTCCCCCTCCCTGTGCCCGAGGAGCTGCCAGCACTGCAGGGCCGTAATTCCTGGCAGCGTCACCAAGTGCTCTGAGAGCCCTGGTAACAGTGATGACAGCGCTGATAGTCCTTGTGCCGGCAGTACATATCCAAAACCTTGCCAATGAATTCATAGCAAAATCAGCCATCTCCAGGGTGCAGAGCTCCCACAAAAAAATTATTGCTGCAGGAAAAGTCTCCTGTGAGTGTGTGAAGTCAAGACTCTGGTCATTAGGACCAAATTCTGCCTGATCTACTCATGAAACCGCTACTGAAATTGACATCTGTTGTGGCAGAGAAAGGCAGAATTTGGATGCTATGGTTTCTAGCTAGACCACTGAGGTTATCCTGAATGTGCATTGTGTGACACAGCTACTGCCAGGCAGCCTGCCTTAGCACTACTGTACCTGATGACAGGGAGTAATTTCTTCCAAGGAGTTGTGTTTCTTGAAAATCACTGTAACTGCTGTGTTAGCATGCTTTCCCTGGTGATGTGCTTATTTAGCAATGACAGCCAAAATTCCCAGATGAACTATAGCATTCATAGCATGCCTCTGGTTAGCAGCATCTACCCTAAGCTGAAATCGCTCAAATCAACCTGTTTTCTTATATCCTGCTCAGGATACAAAGCCCTTTCCAAAAAGTGGACACTTGATTGGGGCAAAGAAACAGAGTCAGTTGTAAAGTGCTGGTGCAGGAGAGATGAGGAGTGCCTAGGTACCAACCCCAGCTGGACTTCAACTACTACCTGAACTCCTACATATGTGACCTGCCTAATGTACCTGTAGGAATCAGCTCCTCACAGACAGCAGCCTTGGTCCTTAGCTCCTGCTGGGGTTCAGAAGGAGAAGGAGGTGATGCTTTCTCTTCACACCTTCGCCCTCAAGGTATCTGCCTGGATCAGCTTCCTCCCCTGGTGCAGGAGAGTCCTGCTCCCAGAACTGGGGACTGAGCATCAGGCCCAGTGGTTCTGGGTGAAAGCAGTCATTAAAGAGTTACTGACTTAAACACAGAATCATCCCAAGAGCAGACGTGGCAATTGTGTCCCACATGCACTAAAGGGAGGCTGAGATCTGATACAAACCTGTGGGTGCTGCCCTGGGCTAAGGTTTTTTAAAATGCTGTGACCGTGTCTTATTTCTTTGGATTGATTTCCTAGTTACAAGTACATGCTTAGGGTAAAAAAGGAAGGCAAGCATGAGAATAAAAGAAATCACTAGAAGTTCAGAAGGCCTCTACAATATGCCTTAAAGAGCTATTTGTTATTATAGATAGTAACAAAACCATTTTTTATCATATTTCAGGAAAAAAATACAAATACCTTATATTCATATAAAAAATAATTCTAATTGCTTTGGTATTGTCAGTGTTATGTTGGAGTCATGCTATAGTTTCCAACAGAAAATTAGTTTATGTTTTTTTTCTGTTATTACAGAGGATCAGTTCCACGCTAACCAAATGAAGCACTTTAACCTGCACTTAATTGCAATTGAAAGTCAATGAATTTGCTTTTAAATTTGACAGAGCAGTGCAGTGCCTCGCAGCACTTCGTGCGTAGCGTGGATGGTGGGTATCTTGGACTGTGTCGTGGTGGAAGCAGATGGGACTGGATTTTAGTATATTGCTAATAAAGCAGAGCCGCAATTCCTCTGACTCTTCCGGCTCCATGTTTGAGTTGGTGTTTATAAGGGACACAAGCCAACAGAGGGAGGGTTTGTCACTGTTAAAGAATATATGGAATACATATGCACTCAGCAAAGATCAAGACCAAGGCTCCCAGCTGCAGGAGCACAGCTTAGTGGGACTTTGCTACAACACGCTGTACAGAGTTGCTGCTCTCCCTGCACGCGAAAGGGAAATGGGCTGTCTTTCTCTGTATCAGTAGAACAAATCTGTGCCATTTGCAATCATCCCCAAATTTTCCTTTCCCTGTGTCTTCCCCTGTCCTGTTATTTTTTCTATAAAATCCGTAGTCTTAAACAAAACGTTGCTTATTTCACTGGATTTTATTTCCATTTTATATGTGAATAACTTTACCTGCCCATCTTTTTTACCTCTGTATTCATTCCTGGCAAGATGCTAACCATTGTCTCAGTTGTACGCTTGCGATGTTGGACTTTACATACAACCTTGCTGAGCCTCAGCTTGCAGTATAGTATTGCAGTTTGTTTCCTTAGGGTTGTTTGTTGCACTCTCACAGCCGCCCATTGATACTGAAGCAGAGATGGTTAACAAATACAAGCTGGGAAAATCAGTTGATCTTCCGTTTGCTGAAGGCCTGATGGAGAGCTGTACTGCAGTAGCTAATGCAAAGTTCTGGTTAAATATTGTCCTGCCGTTTGCACTATACCGTCTGTTGTTTTTACACTAAAGGCTTAGCAGAGGTTGGAGGCAGTATTGACTTTGTAATTAAACTATTTTAACTTCAGGATTTTGTAATCACCGTACTTAAACCATCTGTTATGGTACATGGGCGATTCCCCAGCCCCCCTGCTCCACCCCTCCTCTCCAGGAACAAAACGCCATCATGTTTTTAATTGCAAAGTCTCTCTTGTGATGGGGGTAGAAAGGGAAAATGAGGATAATTTCCTTTTTCTAAGACAACGTGCAACAGCTCGTGGAGCTTTCACTCCTTGTGAGGGGAGGTGCACGTAGGACTTCTACTCCTGGCTCCTCCTGTTCCCTGATCCCAACAACAAAGTAGAGGGCTTCTTAGTGGGCCACCTCCATTTCCTGACTGACTGCTCAGCCCAGGGACTTCACTGGCAGAAGTAAGGAAATGGGATGGAGCCTTTGCTCTACCAGAGAGCCAACAGGGTTGCTTATGTGCAGAAACCCTGAGCAATTTGTGCTTGGGGAAAGAAATCAGAAGAAAGGGTTAAAGCAGAAAACAGAGCGGCAGATTTTGTGAAGCTGCTTGTGTATGTTGACCTACCTGTGTATCAGCCTTGCTGACCAGGACATCCAACAGCTTTTATCTGAACTTCTCAGTGTTGCTCAAACAGTAGCACCGCTGCCAGTATAATCTTGGACAAATCCCTCAAGGATTTGCCTGTTCCTACAAGTTGCACCAAGTCAGTATGGAGAAAGCCATAGCAAACTGTTCCAGTGGTATAATGATCTGGCATTCCCAGTGAAATGAGCCCTAGCACTTGTCAATACCAAATTCTGTACTTTCACCAGTGTAACTAAGTCAATGCAAGAAAGATGATCTTAGTCAACAAGAGTTATGATAGTAATACTGCTAGGTATTCAAATTGGGGCTGTGTTTCTCTGTATCAGTTGAACAAATGAACAGCATCTCTTCCTTTCTTCCAGTTGTGTGGGATTCTTTTGTTTTGTTTTCTTCTGTTTCACCAGGTTGGTTTAGTCTGCAGTTTCAGGAGATCCAAATGCATGCTGAACGTGTGCTGAGATAAATTAAGGGGGGTTGTATTTACACATATAAATTAATTAGAAGTCTGGATTCTTGATTCCCGGTTTGCTGTTCTGAATTTCAATCACTAGATCAGACATCTTTGTGCACACCTTAGTTAAAAATGTCATTTAGTTTTGCCTCATCTTGCCTCAGTTTTGTGTGTTTACCTACATTTTCTAACTGGCAGTCAGCTCGTCAGAGCTCTTGTGACCAGTGAATGAGAGAAATGCATTTTCACATTTTGTCACATAAACCTGAGGTATTGAAAAAAAAAAGAGAGATATACAAGTGGCAGGGAATCTTCCCAACTGTATTGACCAGAATTCACTTTCTTCTCTTGTTCTGGTTTGCCAAAGAAGAATTTTCTTTCAGGACAGATGAAAGTGCTAAATCAGACAGCAAATGTTCTATATACCTAAATATCAGCTCCAATTGTTCTCCCACATATCATGCCCGTCACGCACATTGTGCAGACTTACACTTTGATCTCAGGCCAAGTGTGTTTGGCATTATAGCTTCTGAAGCTCTTTTTTGGGGGCTGCAGATAAAGCAGTCCTTGAGAAAGACAGATTTTTTGCTGTTAAGCAGTGCAAGCACACCAGGACTCCTGAGGCTGCATCTGTGCGTGTAGGTAGAGGGCTGGCCACCCTTCGGTGTGTCAAACATGGCCTGCCCCATCAATGTGCTTCATGAACCTCTCTCAGGAAAGTGGCAATTTCTTCAAAATTCCTGGAGGCTGAAAGAAAAACTGGTCAATGCAGCGTGATTGTAGGTGGGTGAGAAATATCCGTTTAATTCAATCCCATCTGACAGCAATAACCACTGCTATCCATGATACTGCATTTCACAAATTTCTGTGCCCCTTGTAAAGTAATGGCGTGTTTCTATTTATTTCCTTTCCTAAACAAGGACCCTGCTGTAGCTGCTGTGAAAAAGCGTAGCATTTTACCTGGTGCTGCCATAGCCCAGTGACATGAAGTAAGAGCAGTACCCTGCCATGCCCACCCCCACGCTGTGATTTTTGTTTGTGGCTCCGTGGCTCTTCAGCGTGCACTTGGCTGGCAAAGCCATTTTGTTAATGCCAGTCAGCAGGAACTGCTGAGTGTGCAACACTTCGGAAGAACTGTTTACTTACTTGAGAAGCTACATGCAGATGTGGAAGCCTTGCCTCACCTTTCAGATCGTCAATAAGCTGAAAGAACAGAAGTTAGCATTTTCAAGCATTGGACCCACAGTCTCATGGGGTTTTTTACATGTTTTCATGTGTTGTTTTGCTCAGCATTGCAAGGGTGAAGATCTGTTTCTTGAAAGATAAGTAAGTATTGCTATAGAAGTAAGTTTTCTAAAAATTAGATGCCTGAGTATTTTTAGAAGGTATCTTCTATTACAAGATTAAGGATTAGATCCTCGAAAGTATCAAAAGCTCTCTGCAGCCATCTGTGTTAATAAAGCTAAACTCCAAGCGCCATTCTCAAAAGCACTCGGGCACTTGTTAGCTTGTCTCTCTGGCCACCTCTCACCTTAGCCACCAGGACATGTAAGACATAGTGAGATGCTGATTAAACACACCTTCTCCACTGTGCACTATCCAATTTCAGCTGCGAGGCTGTGTGATGCCCAGTTCAACCTGCTCTGCTAAGCAACTGGTATTTCTTGGAGGTTGATATTAACTCTCACTGACTGCAGCCTGAGGCTGGGGCTCACAGAGTAGCCCAAGCAGGTGGGCAGACAACTCACCCTGACCTTGCAGACTGTACTGAGACTTTTCAGAGCCAACAGCCATGAAGGGATTTAACAGCTTGTCACATACTAACTGCATAACTACCACATGTCCTGTTGCCAACCAGACTTCTCAATCTCAACTGAGGCACCTAGGATCCCCATAGGATGTATGGAGAGGCTCATGTTTCACAAGGAAATCATGTGAGCCGCAACTCTAAGAATCTGTGTGAGCAACAAGTGCTAAGCAAAGGGATTTACTAAGCAAAAGCATCCCTCAGGGACAATCAACTGCCAAACTCTATTTTGCCTGGAGGTAGATGAGAGGGACGCAGTTCCAGGCCTAAATAGTTCAGCTTTGCTTGTGTCTGAGTTGTCCAGGACTGAAGGGCATATCACTTACGAGTGATAGATCATGCCTTGCCTGCCAGCAGAAGTGGCATGAACCTCATTCCCAGCTCCTTGCAGAGAGCAGGAGACCTGCAAGGCAACTCTTGGAAGATTGTGAAGGGCTGGGGAGGAAAATTGGTTCACATCAATGATGTGGACCCTGGAGTGGACAAACTTTTGAATTTTTACTATTTTGCTGCAGAGGTAACTGCTTGGCTCAAGAGTGAAGCCAGGGTGTACTCCAGCAGTTATACAGGATGGACAGTATAATCCCAAGATAAAGACCACGCAGCAAAGTAGAGGAGCAAACCAAGATGACTATATAAATATGTCTTTAGTTTCTGCTGATGGCACTGTTCCACTCCACCTAAACTTTGGAGTGGGATCAGAGATCTGGTTTTATTCCAAATGAGCAAACACCATGATCAGCTGGAATAGCTCAATATCAAACTTAATCTGTGGCTGAGTTCATATTTATTTAAGCAAAGTGCTACATCTCCAGTACAATGGACTGAGTCCATTCCTGTCTCACCCTCAATATTTTACTCTTTTAAAAATAAATTTCCCTAGAATTTTCCACATAACCTTCATTTTGAATGAAATTCACCTTTCAGTTTTAGAAGGAACTTAATAGTGTAGGTAACTTTTTATATTCTTTTCTAAAATTCTTTCAAAATTACCCGTACTATCAATTATGCAATGATGAGAATTTTGGTAGCTTCAGAAATGGAACTGAAAGAGAGCTGTTGCATCTAGGGTGCTGAAGATAGCATCAACTCTTTTCAGGAGCCAGAAGATAGACAACTGCTGTCTTAAGCATGCCTGAAGATTGTCCATGTAGTTTCTAAAATTACAGTACTTACCAAGAATTGAAAGCTGGGGGCTGTCAGAAACTCACAGCCACTGCGGATTGGGTGTGGAGGAGGACAGATCCAGTATATCAGTCAGTGGATGTCACACCTACACGGAAGAAAATGCGTAAAGTAAAGGTGCTGTTAGAGGATGTTGTATGTCTGGGCTGGTTTTTGAGGACTGATCATACTTTGAAGATGGAGCTTGGTAAAGAACATATTAGGAAGGAAGGGAGGGATGTTTATTGTCCATCTCTCTATTATATACATTTGTTAGTTTTACTGTAGTGGAGATTTTCTAAAACATGTCATTTTCATTAGATTTTGAGTGACCTCTATGTATCTTGATGTGAAACAGGTGAGTAATCAATAGTCAGCTTCTGAACAAAACTGAATGGTATAAGAAAATTAAATATGGCAAGAATTAAAAAGGCATATAATGTCAAACTCTAAATGTACAATTTCACTGTATGTCTCTTTTTACTGTAGCAACCAGGGCACAAGGGCAGTATGAACATGTGGCCATTTATTTGATCAAGGATAATAATCAACTAAGCCAAAAGGAAGGGAAGTAGATTTTCCTAGTTCAGCTGCTAATATAATCTTTTACGTGTTTCCAATTGTGTAACCATTGTTCCATGCAGTGTTGTAACATGCAGCCATTGTTAAATGGGGAAGACCTGTGCAAATAACAAAGAACCCAAAATGTAGAGAAATGGTATTTGGTATCACTTATTATGTAATGAGCACAATATTTTGCCTCCCTCCATTTCAGATCCCAGCCCTGTTTTTCTCCTGTTTTGCCTGCTCATTTCTTCGTCGGCAAGCTCAGGTCCTGGTGAGAAGTGATTCTGCAGAGCCTTGTAATTGCTACAAATGTCTGGTGACCATGGAAGTGGCACAGCTTGTGGTGGGATCTCCTGCTTCCCTGATCTTTCACCATCCCAGTAATGTGGATTACTAGAGGTCTAATCATTAGCAATGGTGCAGCATCTCTCTAGAGGCAACAGGTCCTGCAGTCCTCCCATTAAGGATATCATTCTTAGACTGTGAAAGATGCACCTCTTTTCCACCAGAGAGGTTTCAGTTAATGGCTATCTAGACATGCATTGATCCCAGCTTACACAATTACTGATCTAGTTCCAGCCTTTTATTCCAACTTAGTCCTAGCCTTTTATTCCAAGTCTTAGCTGAAGCTAATGACTATGTTAGTGACTTTTATAATTTCAACAATGAGCATAGATCCTTGCAGGTCTTAAATCCATAATTAGTTCAGATTCATTGCTTCGTGTGTGTCTGAACCCCAACCGCGACTTTAAATTCCCCAGTGCCAGTGTCAGAAGTATGATTGACAATGTGGTCTCCATCACCTAAAACCCCAAATTAGTCTCACTATATTCTTCTAGACCTGGCTTTAACCTAAATAGCTCATCTTCTTTCATTTCCAAATGTAAATTTCATATCAACTTTAAGTCTACTCTTAAGACTAGACCTTGAAGGAATCATAACTAGATTACCTGGTCTGGCAGTAGGTTCCACATAAACTCAACAACCCCTGCTAAATGCAGAAACAATCCATTTTCACCAGTCCCTGACCAGGTAAATCTTATTTTAAGTTCTGAATATAAAATTAATCTATACTGG
This sequence comes from Falco cherrug, assembly GCF_023634085.1. Classification (NCBI taxonomy): domain Eukaryota; kingdom Metazoa; phylum Chordata; class Aves; order Falconiformes; family Falconidae; genus Falco; species Falco cherrug. The sequence goes on from NC_073702.1 coordinate 62,129,967, forward strand.
TCTCCCAACATTCTGTTTTATCTAGAACTAAGCATAGTTTGTGGGCCCTTCTAAGCAGCAGCATTAAAGCCAAGCTTGATAGCCCCTTCTAAATCCAATATTGACTCATAGTCTCGGCTTCATGTCGACCCAGCCCCTGAAGTTAACCCTAATGCCAAAACTAACCCAGATGTAAGCACCACCCTGAGTACATCACTAAGAAGAAAACAGCAAACTTTCCTGAATTAACCATGTTACGTTAAACATACCATGCAGGCCCTACTGGCAAGAGCCATAAGCCAAGCTCAGGCATTATGCAGGCTCATCCAACATCGTAGCCTGAATACAAGCATGTAAACCCAGGTATAGCTATTCCCAAATCCTATGAACAATGTTCATCACAAAAACTAGACCTGTGACCTGTTTCAGACAAGCAATTTAGTACAGCTTTATAGGCCCTTATTCACAACAGCCATAAGGCCCATACTAACCAGCCCACCCTTGCCCGGACTCCATCCCCAAGGCTAATATCAAATTTAATCCAATCCCTAAAGCTAGATTAGTGATTCCAATTAAACCATAGCCCAAAAATATTCATACAGAAAGCTGTTACTTATAACCTGGGGCCTATCAGCCCTAAAACTAACTAATCTCTCCTCAGTTTTCAAAATGAGGTAAGGCCTCCTGCATTACCTAGATCTGATCGCTACCAGGCAGCCTCAACAATTTCCAGTTTAGCTTGATGGCCCCTTTCATTTTAGCGCAGTAGTATTGGCTGCTGAGGTACTTCCACCCTGTAGCAGTACATCTTCGTCCAGAGGTATGGCACTAATGACCTGCATTGGTTTTCTCTTGCTTTTACAGATTCTTGCATTTCTATGCCTGATATTTGGTTCTGTTCCTAACAGATTTAATTTCTTTAATATCAAATCCCTGGTTTTCCAAGAGTGGTAACATCTCAATGGGTTGGTTTTTTTAAGTGCTCTGAGAGCAGGGGGGTTTTTCATTGTTTCTTCTCTGGGCCACTGGCTCCATAAGCCTAAAATCCACTCCGTTCTGATCCCACACTGAGGGAAACAGCACTGTGCTGTATCATACAAAATATCTGTTCTGATTCAAGCATATCTATGATCTTCTAATAGTCTGCCTTAAATATAAGGGTCTACTAAATGGCTTCTCTTTACACACATCACTGCAGTCCCTTCCTCTCTGTGACCGGTGGTCACTCATGTATTAGACGGAGATAGCTGGCAGGACGGTGGGCTGACCAGTAAGATGCGTTTGGTATGTGAGATGACAGTGTGATAATCAGGTTTACTTTTTACAAGAAATTTCACTGTGTTTTCACTACACACTTCAAAGCAAACTTTATTTCACTAAGTTTGAGTCTAGAGCAAAATTGCCATGGCCCTAACTGCCTTCAAAGAACCGCACTTTTCTTCCAGCATGAATTCTGTGCTGCTAGGCACGGGCTCATGGCACACAAGACAAACGGTTCTTCTCCAGTATTCTTTGCCTTGGCTGATATAATTTGTATTAGAATCAGGTTTATTTTAGAAATTAAAGCAGATTTGATCTGTTCATCTATCTTTTTTGCCTTTCCTAGCAGCAGTTCAAAATCAGATCCTGGCAAATAAATCAAAAGGATTTAATTTTTCATCTTTTCTTCTCAGAGAAAAAAAAAGGTTTGTTTTTTTTTTCCTTTAGGCAATATTCATTTGACACTGATTGTATATAATAAGTACAATTTTTTATCACAGACTTTCTAGTATGTATATACTAAACCAAATGAATTAATGCATCCATAAAAATGCAACTCAGCTGAATAATGCAAAACCACCATGTGGCAAGCCATTGATTCTTCATATTATGTACTGTAATGCTGCCATACTACCAAAGGTAAAAATCTTCCCATGGGGTATCCACAAAAGCTATGAATGATTCAACTTCCCACAGACAAAACTTACTGAATTCATCAAACCACACATCTGACTAAACTCATGGGTCCTAAAATGGAAAATTCTCATCTGGTTTTGCTAGTTACGGGTTTGGTTTGTTCTGCAGCACTATGAGAGATTTCTCTTAACTGACTATTTGAATTTAAGAGTATTTTTAACTGCTCTTTGCTGTTGATAATGAACAGCAATTTACAGCGTGGGATACTTCATGTTACTCTGTGTTTTGCAGACATCACCAGAATCTGCACATTTAATGATACAATGTTGTTTCTTATCTCAGATAAAGTGCAGATAAAGTAATTTAGGACAAAAACCCTCAACCCACAATGCAAAATAATTCACATGAAAAAAAAGAAAATTACTGGAAGTGATGCATATGTATCACACATGAGTCACTGTGTATCGCACACTGCTTTTTGTGTAGGTCCTGATGGGCTAGGGGTCAGTACTGGGTCCAGTCCTGCTCAACTTACTCATCAATGACCTGGATGAAGGGACAGTGTACCCTCAGCACGTCCGCTGATGATATGGAACTGGGAGGAGTGGCTGACACCCCAGAAGGCTGCGCTGCCATTCAGTGAGACCTGGACAGGCTGGAGAGTCGAGCAGAGAGGAACCTCACGAAGTTCAACAAAGGCAAGTGTAGGGTCCTGCACCTGGGGAGGAATAACCCCACACACCAGTAAAGGCTGGGGCTGACCTGCTGGGAGACAGCTCTGAGGAGAAGGACCTGGGAGTTCTGGTGGACAACAAGCTGACCATGAGCCAGCAGTGTGCTCTGGTGGCCAAGGCGGCCAGTGGGATCCTGGGGTGCATTAGGAGGAGCGTGGCCAGCAGGTTGAGGGAGACTACCCTGCCCCTCTCCCATCTGGAGAACTGTGTCCAGTTCCGGGCTCCCCAGTTCAAGAGAGGCAGGGAACTGCTAGAGAGGGTCCAGCGAAGGGCTATGAAGATGATGAGGGGACTGGAGCATCTTCCTCATGAGGAAAGGCTGAGAGAGCTGGGGCTGTTTAGCCTTGAGGAGAGGGGGAGGGGATCTTATCAATGTCTATAAACACCTTAAGGGCAACTGCCAAGAGGACGGGGCCAGGCTCTTTTCAGTGGTGCCCAGTGACAGGGCAAGGGGCAACGCGCACAAATGTAACACAGGAAGTTCCATCTGAATATGAGGAAAAAATTCTTTACTTCAAGGGTGACAGAGCCTTGGAACAGGCTGGCCAGAGAGGCTGTGGAGTTTCCTCTGGAGACATTCAAAACCCACCTGGACATAACTCTGTGCAACCTGCTCTAGGAGAACCTGCTTTAGCAGGGGGTTGGACTAGATGATCTCCAGAGGTCACCTCCAACCCTGACCATTCTGTGATTAAGACTCTGTCTGCTAGTGGCTGCCTACTTCCTCTAAATTCTGTATGTTGGTCTCGCATAGGTCCAACAATCTGGAAGTTTCTAGCTTAAAGTAATTGTTTATGTTGTGCCATTTGTCAGTAGAGGGACTCCAGCATTTCAGGATAGTGACATATTCCTTACCTTTATACTCTCCCTCCCAGTCTTACCCCACTTGGAATGGGAGGTATCTTCCTTTACTGGCTATACAGGTGACCTGCTTAGATAGGGAACCTGACTTTTACAGGACTAATTTTAGAAGAAAATACATCCTTTTCAGAACAATCATGAAGGAAGAACTCTTTTGCTTATTTCACTTGCCTTGCTCAATAAATATTTGTTTGAACAGCTGTATTACTACTACAAGTCATTGGGAATTTTTATTGAAACCAAAACTTAGTTTCATCATTATGGCATTTTTGATCACAGTATAAAACTTCACCCTGAACTAGGAAGCTATTGAGCTGAAGTCTTCTACATCTCAATACTGAACTATGGTGTCTCATTTCTGCATTAAGTATTTCATATTGGGAATTTTTCATGAGTTATCCTACTCAGTGCTCCTTATTACTGTTCTGCTGCAGTCACGCCTCTCATGATAGAAAACACTAAAGTGTAGTTACAACAGGTTTAGAAATAAAAACTTCATCAAGGTATCATCCATTTTCTTCCACCAAAGTACCCTATTACCTAATTCCACCATATCCAGCATATATGGAATGGACTGAATGAGAATATGGACATCAAATAACTTCAGAAGACTGGATTCAAATCCAAATCCAAATCCAAATCTGACAATGGGACAATCCAATTATAAAATAACACCTGTTATTTCATGAATGTGTAGCAAGAATCTTGTTTTGTAAGCGTGTTCTCTGCTCTGTCCTCTTTAATACCATTAGTGAATATTCTCCACCTGGCTTTTCCAGAAACATACATTTATTTTTCTATGCAGAAAATCAGGCTCACAGAATCAGAGAGTGGTCAGGGTTGGAAGGGACCTCTGGAGATCATCTCATCCAACCCCCCCTGCTAAAGCAGATTCACCAAAAGCAGGCTGCACAGAATCACATCCAGGTGGGTTTTGAATGTCTCCAGAGAAGGAGACTCCACAACCTCTCGTGGCACTTTTAAAATACTTTTTCAGTAAATAGCTGATCTGAAGGGTTGCAATATTTTTTAATCACCTTTACTACTTTTGGTCTCACAATACACAGTTGCTCTAAATCCATGAATGTTGATGGACACCTTTTTGTGGATTTCCACCAGTAGAAATTTTGGGCTCATACCACAAGTAATTTTGAAATCCTATGACATTTTGTGGCATACTTTCATTTGTTTCAGCTGTCCAGCTACAGAAGCAGGCTACTGCAATTAGACAGCTTAAGGTATTTGCATGTTTTGTTGGTTTTAAGAGAAAGTGGTTTATGTTAAAAGAAAAAAAAAATCCCCACAATATGTTTCATTTATTTCCTGAGGACTTTCACTTACACAAGTAGGCACTAAACATTAGAAATTGAGTTTCCAGAGCACAAGAGTAAAAAACTTGAGAATTTGGCTTAGTTTCATTTAAAACAGTAAAAACTGACCTTGTAAACATTTCCATAGGAGGTAGGATACATACATTTGACAATACGTCAAATCAAAGAAAGTAAACAGTTACTTTGTGGTCCTAATAAATAATGAGCAACACAGGCATTAAATAAACACTTTTATACAAAAAAGATGTAAGTGAAAGATTAAAATAGGATTTTTAATAAATTAGAAATAGATGTAATAATTTCTTTACAACTTCAGTCTTGCTTGCAGGAGTCACTGGCTCTTTCTGGTTACCCTGATTTACTGACTGAAAAGTTGTCATGGTCAGAACAATCCTGAGTAATTCACAAGCAGGACCCAATGCAAATATAGCTAATTTTTTGTGTGGAGAGCTGCTAATATCTCTAAAATGGCTGTATGTAATACTTTTCTGTTCCACCAACTTGAAGGGGATTGTCATCATAGCCTTAATGTCTGGATTTGGAAAGTAAACTTAAGACTTTGACTTAAGTTTAACTCTCTCCCAGTTAGGTTCCTCCAGCAGCGGCTCCCATGAAGACAGTGTTGATTGGTGGTAAAGATGACACCATATCTCTGCTTGGTGGGCCATGGGACTCCAAGTTTTCCTGAGAAGGGAACTGACCAGATGTTCCATACATACACTGAGATGATGTGGTTTGTATGTTTGAAGCTGTGGAAGAAAAAGGTTACCATCATTCCAAGTTTTCAATCAAATTTAACAAAAAAACCAATCCAATTTCATCTGATGGAAACCCTTATGTGCCAGGCACACCATCCAAAGGACAGGAATGTCAGCACTTCCATACTTCACTCAATTTACCCATACTTCTGTAACTTTTCATCAGTGGCTCCTCATGCCATCAGAGAATAGGTCTACCCACGTATAAGTGAACTCTGCTAAAAATCCAGCTATAAGCCTGAAGTTTACAGCTTGCATATGATACATCTACAAAAATTGTGCAAAGCTATTTGTGTGCTATGCTCATCTTTCCACGTCTTGCACCATTCAGGTCCGTATTCACTGGTGGTACCGCTGCCACCACCTGGCACACATCAACACAGAATACAGAAGATACCTGATGGGCACAGTCTGAGTGGTGGTGCTGGATTTTCTTCCCCCTCTTTAGCATCTTTTAAAGGACTGAGCACTGAATTCTTGCAGAGCCTTAATGAGGCAAGTAATGTCTGATCTTCTGTGCAAGGTTAACAGGTAGGTAGTAGGAAGAGGTGATCTTTTGGAGAGATAAATGGTGCCCTAGTTTATATATTCCATGCAACCCTTTTTGGAATGTGAGATCAAACTCAGCTACCATTTGTTTAATGCATATACCAAAACAGATCCTTTGGGGTTAGGTAACTTCACCTAAAATTCACTGTCAGTGGGAGCTCTGCCTAATACACACAGTTGTTGAAGCATAGGACAGGAAGGGACTATATCACAAGAAGTATACATCTGGACATCCCTGACCCAGGGTTCATTCGATCTGTTTGACAGCGAGGATCCTTAAGAGCCCTTAGAAGAGCCCAGTCTATTATTAGCTCACTTAATAGTTAGAAAGTGTTTCCTGACACAAGATTTTTCTGCAATTCAGGCCAGTCCACTCCTCATGGACAATGGACCATAGTCCTCCTTACGGGAGCAAAGAGTTATTAAACCCACTGTCCTGCAATGTTAAGGAAAACACATCTTATGATACATCCTAGGTACCAAGCTATTTTATCTCTATATTGCATCTCATACACTATATATGTGAACTACAGTTTAGTACTCAGCACTTGTTAGAATACTAAAAAGTTTACAGCTCTTCCTCAGTCGTTGGCTATACTTACGCATAGGAGTCCGACAGACAATTGAAGGTGAGGAGTCTGTGTAGTATGAGCCTGTTTGTTTTCTTCCGCTGTCATCCAGGATGTTCAGTGGATCATGTATATCATTGTATGATGGCAATGACCGAATGCTGCTTACGCTGCTGATTACAGAAACATGTTGATCCACCATTGTTCCAAGTCTGTGAGATTCTGGATAACTTATATTGTTTCCATAATATCCTATTGACGGAAGATTGGAAAAAAGCAGAATGAAATTGCTGTTGAAGAGAAAGAGTAAGGTAGGAGCCTGGGACAACCTGAGACAAAAGATAATTGTTACTGGCTGAGTCCCTTGAGACTAAGGTTATTTATGTACACGTACAGCCTAGTAACATTAGTAGTAATGCAGTGACTGACCCAAAAGAGGGGCAGTAACAAGGCAGTATAAAGATCCTAAGAGTTCAGTCGTGCCTTCAGTACAGAACTGCCCTTCCATTCTAAGTTCAGAATCAAACAGCAGTCTGCAATCCGAGGCCATAAAAGATACCGTGGGGACTCTTGGCCACAGTTCAGTTCTCCCTTCTGAAATTCACAATCAGGGAAAGTATACATGGAAAGCAAATCTGCATGGTAATACATACTTACCGCACATACAAATCCATATAAAAGCAACATTTCTACAATTTCTTTCCTCCAGAAGAAGGAGGTGTTTTTTGCTGACCGTATCTCTGAAGCAGATTGTGGCAATAACTTTATGCTTGAAGTATAAGAAATAGCAGGGCCAAAGTCTCAAACTAATGCTAATACACAGTTTTATACTTCATTTCACCATCCTGATCCTGTGACTAGAATGGTCCATTATGCTGATCCTAGAGGTAAGCTACATTATGCCTGCTCTGTTTAATAGTAGATATTTTGGGGGCTTTTCAAGAGATTGCTAAATCACAGGATCATCCTGGTTCTGCTTCCTTTGTGCAAGACATGATGACGGTGCCAAAGGAAGATTAGCATAGGTGCAGCAGATGCTTTTGAGGTCAACTGAGGATTCACCAGAGGAAAATAAATCCTTAAGTAGCTTGTTAAGCTGCTTTACAATCTCTGTATGTCATCAGAGAAGTGGAAAACAGGAAGGTATAAATAAGAGCTGAAAAATATCTTCCATAGAAAAAAAAAAAATTCAAAGAAAAAGTGTTTTACTCCAGCAAGGAAAGAGAAATAGAAGGGGGAAAGAACATATATATTAATACCGTTGGAAGCATTAGTGGGATATGCTGCTCCTGGGCACGCAGACACCGAGTTGCTCAAGAAATTGAAACTCCCAGTATTCAAAAACTGCATATTGTGTGCGTCCTGAGACATGGGTGAGGGACCATAACTGGAAGGGGATCTTGCATTGTACGGTGACACAGCACAACTGTTGCTGAAGTAGTCTCTGGAGAATTGCTGTTCACTCAAAGCATTGAATCGACTGTGCTCTGCTCTGTGGTGGTAAACACCTGAAGTGGAATGAGCCTGAGTTCTGAACATAGCCTGGTAATTGGAATTGTTTCCATAGTAATTCTGATTAGTTTGTGACAAAGTCTGATAAAGAGGTTCTGAGTAGGAAGAGCACTGTGAATGTGTCGATAACACTGGACCTACACTTGGAGGTCTTACAGCCATTGGCCCCTGGTTGATAACACTTCCCCGGCTGACCATGGCTGGTGAAATGGGTGGAGTCATCAGGTGACCAGTGCTTTGAGACAGCTCCATCTGACCTGGAATAAATAAGCATTAGCCGTGATTACTGTTCACACTGCAGTACTGCTGAATATAGCAGATCTGTTAAGACACTAACCCTTTAGTGAAGTGTGCATTACCATTTCAAACCTTTACAAAGGAGGGCTCCCACCTATACAACACATGTTCTTTAATGCATGGCTTCAGGCTATGAAGCTTCCCACTTCTATTTTCTAGCTTGAAGGCTGCCTCATTCACTGGGAAATTCCAGCAGTTACCAGCCGGGTGTGCTCCAGTTGTTACTGATCATTCTCACCTTACAAGATCGCCACCAAGCCAAAAGGTACAGGATAGTTTTACCGTTGTTCCAATAGAACCTACTACTGACAGGGCTCTACAATTGCTGCCTTCTGTAAATCAGCACAGAGGGTGAGCTCGAGAAACCTTATTTACTAGAGGTTTTTATAAATGCATATGGTCATTTCTCCTACAGCAACGTGTTACTGTGGACTGAAAGACTAACAAGCAAATCGGAGAAGGAGAAACTAGAACTGATACATACCTGTCAGCTGCATATTCTCATTGTCTTCTGTGGTGAAGGGGTTCAGACCAGAAGGCACGCCGCTGGACTGGCTAGCTGACACAGACACATAGGTTTGCTCTGCTAGACACTCATTTTTGACTGAAGTGTCACTGGGCAGAGGAGCAGCTTTGTTACGATTTGCTAGGAAGCAAGAGCTTGGTGATGCAGTAAAGGTGGCTTTGCTTGCATCTGGAAGAGTAAGTGAAAACTCTTGGTGGCTGTTATGTATGCTGATTGCACAGAAATCCACCACTAGCATACAGACAGCATATGAGCTGCCCAATTTGTTTGTCTCTTTGGTTGCTTATTTTAAAACCCAGGGAAGCCTCCATATTTTGCATGTAGCAAATGAATACAAATACTGCTTTAGTCTTGATCTTCCCAGTGGAACTGTTTGTATCACATTCTCTGACCACAGATCTACATCACAGAGTACCGGCTCCTTACTAAAGCCACCGTGGTGAAGGTATGAACCAGATTTATTCCCTTGAAGTAGATGTCAGCAAAGAAGAATTAACAACGGGAATTTTAGAAAGTTTGAATTCTGTTTTCATACTGATATCTAGAGAAAAACATTTGTTATTCTCAGTAGTTCTTCAGTTTTCTGCAGACTATTCATAAAGTCAGTGGAAGTTTTGCTATTCTTCAGCAGAAACCACGACTTCACCTAAGTATCCAAGGATAAGGCAACTGCTACATAGGACAAGTTTTTTTCCTGAAGGCTGAATTAGAAAGGGCAGCATCTACTGTCAGACAAATTCTATGGAAGTTTCTTGCAGCAAACTGTAGACTTAAAGTAACAACAACCAAAAGTTCCGGATTGACTGCTGGTGCTAGTATTAATAAAAAATAATTCAGCAGCACCCAGTCAAGTTTCACAGGATTTTTAGGGATTAATTTGGACCAGAATTTGATCCAAATCAATCTTCATTCATTTTATAGCAAAGGACCTGCAGCATATAACTTCAAACTGTCTAACCTTGAAGAAGCCTAGTAGATGGAAAATGTTAAGGATACTGTTTTAAATTCATTTTGTTTCTCTTCCACATAGTAATACTTCAGCCAGATGCTAAACAGGGCTCCAAACTTGTGTTCCAACCTTGCAGGGATATTTGCATTTTGGAAACATTTAATGCATTCCTAGTTATGAATGTTAGGAAACTCAGGGTGCTTTAAAAAGAAAGAAAGGTGTAATTACTTATTTATTCTTTGGCAGAAAAACTGGACTAGGAATTCCTGCCCTTTCTGCTACCTATACCTCTTTTCATACTTCAGCTTGTGGCCCTTCTGATGTACCTACAAGTGTCTGTTGCATCCAAGATCATTTCAGTGTTCACATTCCCACAAAATATTATTAAGTGAACTATGGCAGGAAGGTGGGAATGAATTGCTGAGTGAATGGTCACAAGCTTTGCAGATGAGTTTGACAATGTTGCATATAACTACATTTTCAAGAGAAGACAGTAAACCTGCTTCTGTTTAAAGTTAAACCAGTATGTCAATTTCTAAAAACACATGAGCACATTCAAAACAACCAAGCTCTAGTTACCTAAATTCTTCATGTATTTGTCCAGTAGATTCTGGAGTTCTTGTTCTTTGTCATTGTTGAACTGTGTCTCCATGGCGAGCAGGATGTACTCATCTAGTAGCATGCGGATCAAATGAAAAGAACCTTTCGGAGGAGAGAGAGAGTAGCTGAGTTATCTTTGTGACCATCTCTCACCACTCTACAAGAAGCAGTGAAACAAACAAATAATTGTGGACTTTAAATGACCTGGCAAGACCAACATGGAATAGTGCCTGACTTCTAGCTCTAATCTCTCTTTGCACTGGCCCACCTAGCTCAATTGTTTACTGTCCTGTAGGCTATTTGACCACTAATTACATCAAAGAAAAATACTGATGAAAGTGAGACATGCTTTATACTTGAAGAGGGCACATAGTGGAGCTAGATAAGGCCGAAGTCTGCCAGAATGCCTCTGCTCTACTTCTGTTTGCCTTGTGCTAAATAACCAGACAATAACTGGTGAAGTCTTTGACCTTATTTCAAGGATATATCACATTAAACACATGTGTCTCCTTACAGCCGTTTCAAATACCCTCTGATTTTTAAGTAACAATGTACCTATGACTAAACTTAGGAAATTATACACTAGATTTAAAGTGAGTTTCACTTTGTGTACCAGCTTCTATTTTATAAAAGGTTCTTCCTGAGAATGTAAACATTCTGAAGATGGACATATGAACCTTAATTTTTAAAAGCCATAAACACACTTGAACTGACTGTCTGCTGATCCCAGAATTAAATTAATGGTGACCTCCTAAATTCCTTTTATTTTATGAAAACATACCATGCATAAGAACTTCCATACAACAGTAATTTTTTACCAAACTGATACACATGTAAAACTAATCATTTAAATCTTCTCTCTCCTATAATGAGATATGCAGTTACAATTCCATTGTCATATCAAACCAAACAGACCTTCTAGCTCTTAAATGGCAAAGCAACGTCAAACAGAAATTAAAAAGTAAAATACCTTCAAAAAATGAACATTGGGATACAGGTCACCAACAAAATGTTGCTAGCATTTACTGTGAATGTTAATTTGAGAAACACGTTACACAGCATTTGTGGCTTTGATCAAAGAATCTTTAAAATAGGACAGGTTCCTCTGCTCAGGAAATGGTGGAAAGCTGGTAAGTGCTAGCACAGATGTACAAAATATGAGTGTGTTAAGAAAGCCCAGGTACCAAAACTTGATGCGTTGTTTAGAGTTAGGTTATGCATCACTCGAGCACCAAAAAAACTCCATTTGAGCAGGAAGTCTTGAGCTCTTTTCTTTAATGACCTCCCATTTTGCTTGCTTGCCTGAAAGAGAATAGTAAAATACTTAATAAGTATGTTAACTTGCTTTCTGCACACAGAAGAGAAGAAAGGAGATATGAATATGCTTGAGAGTTCAAGGAGTCCTTGACTCAGGCAGGGTGCTGCCTGATTCAAACTGTCATCATAATGTGTGTCCTAAAGTGATGAAGAAAAGCAGCATTCACCCTTTTCAGTGCAACCAGAGTAGAGCTCTGACCATGTTAGATGAAGCAAACTGCTTACTGCTACAGCTGTGCTGTGGCCTGAAGAGATATCATTTACCTCATATTCTAATATTAAAGGTACCAAATTGTTCTGTAAATATACAGGTGTACAGAGCAGAAAGAAAGAAAAAAAAAACACCCACCCTCTGGCACTGTTATTCCACATAAACAGGGAAAAGATATTAGTCTTTGTACTTTAATGTAATCTGTGCAATACTGGCCAGACTTCCTCTTACAAAATGGTTTATTTCCTGTCATAAGATTGAGGCTTTCAATGCTGCTCATTTCATACCACTGCTTTGCTCTGGCAGTGATTTGTTTGCGTGGTAAGGTATGCCCTGTTGCTTTCTCAAACAGCAAGCAGAAAGAATCTGTTGTGTGAGTTTGACAGTAACCACAATTTAGCAAGAACAGAAGGCAGAGAGCAACAGAAGGATTACATGTTCTGTAAATTATTAGCTTCAGCTTAGTTGACCTAGCCTCATATTAGGACCTGTTGGTATTTCTCACCCTTAACTACAGGACAACAACGCTAGGAATCGTACCTGTTAACTTTAATAATACAGTATCACATAGAAGATGCTGAATGGGGGAGTGCTTCACCTTTTCTGCCTCGCTTGTTTATCAGGAATTGTCTTCTGAAACTGTGGAATCGATTTCAGACCATAACCATTCTGCTTTAAAATAAGTTGTGATTTCTCAGCTTCAGTGGGACTTTTGTGTCTAGGTGTGTATGAGGACTTGGTTTGGTTCTGCTGCCCTGAATCATCCAAAGCTCCTCACTGTGCTGCTCACATATGACAGAAAATGTTAGGAAACTCTGAGTGCTTTAAAAAGAAAGAAATCATCACTATCTTCATTGATATTTGGGAAAACAGGTGAAGAAAGGTAAAATGACATGCCCATGGTTATTCTGTAAGTGGCAGAGTCACTCTTCTGCAAGCCAGTCAAAACTAACTGCACTGTCTCCTTCTCTTGCATCCATATATATTGAGATGCTCCCTAAAATTACGGTTAAGATACTGCATTTCCAGATAGAACAAGACCGGATGAGAAGACCAGTGTTCAGCTACTAGCAAGCAATGTGTAACATTTTATTCTGCTAGTTTACATTCATTACAGTCACAAACTGGGTAAAGATCTCGTGAGCTATAACTCAGAACTCAATTATTTTGTTCTGCGCTATAGTGTAATCATTCCTGTATAATTACATGCATATAAAATATTTGTGATCATAGAGCATCTTGTAAATCGGGGCTGTGTGTGGGGTGATATGTGTGTGTGTGTATCCCATCAAAACCATCAATTACTCCATTAAGAACCTTATAAAGCTACAAAACTGTATCTTCCATCCTGTTCTGTAGAAATCCTTCTACAGGTTAGCTACTTCTGAATCCATCCGCTACACTAACTTACACCACATACAGTACCGTCCAAATAGCAGGAAAGAAAGAATTGCTTCTTTAAGGAACAACTTTTGCTCACCTTACTCACTGAACAATACCCCCGTGATTCTGCACACACAGACAGATAAGATGGATGGGTTTCTTTCACGTACAGTTTATGACAGCACTGACTGTAATGTTTTTAATCAAGATACTTATTAGTTTGTCACACTTAAAAGATGGCTCAACAGCACTCCACATGATTAACTAGAACTAATGGCACTGGAACCTTTCACACCAAATTAAGAACTCCCCTGTTACAATAAGATGGGAGCAGAGATGATAATCCCATGGGGGAAACCAATGGGATGGCATAAGTAAGGGACTGTGTAAGGAGTAAGGGGAGTAGGATTTAATCTTGAGTCAGGCAGAACATTTGAAAGGTACCTTGATAACCCTTTGCTCAACCACAGTATCCAACCATTCAATAAATGATTCCACAGTGGCATTCTTCTTTAGAAGGTCCTTCAGTTCTTGGAACACTGTAATAGAGTCATCTACCATATAAAAAGGAGAACATATCATTGCACACTATTCTGAATGTGAGAAAAAGCCACTCACCAGCCATATGACAATATTGTAGCATGGAAAGGAAAAGCAAAGAATTAGAGCAGTGAAGAAATAAAGCATTTCCCCAGCAGAGCAAGCAGACACACATCCATCACATATACATGTTTTAATTACTTAATCATTACAATGATTCAGGTTGTAAATCAATGAAAATTTGCAAGAAACTAAAAGCAAAAAACAATTCTGATATTTTCTGTTCCTTTTAAGATTCAGTCTTGAAAACCTTGCTGTTACTAAGTTTAGTAGTAAAGCTTTATCTGTAATGTGGCAGATTTGTAAACATCTTAGGTTTCCCTTATACTTTACAAATTTCTCAAAATATAATGTAAAGCTAACTTCCTCAATTCCTAATTTTAAAAAAAGGCCTGAATGACAGGTTATTTCTCTTCTAATTTTCTTTTTTTAACTAGTGTGAGAGAAGACAAAGAACAAATAAAAAACAATTACACAAGGAGTAGGAAATGGGCAACTCAAATGAAAATGTGAATGGGATTGTGAACCATTACAGAGAATAAATGTTCATGATAAAAGTAATATTTAGAGGACAACACACTGTTATTTCTTTCAGCTCTCCAAACTCTGATCAAATGGTTCCTATAACAGAAATTATATTTTTAATAGAGAAAATGGCTAATTCTTTTTTCAGCAACAGGTATGTATATGTAAATGAACACCCTCAAAATCTGTACTTTATTTCACTGTATTCTGTGTATGAAAATAGTTGTTATGCTTTATAGATATGAATTTTTTTAAAGATAACTTTCAGGGGGAAAAAATATTCATACCAAAAGCAAAGTAAACTAGCTCAAATATCCATTAAATTAAGCCATGTTGATACAGAATTTTTGAGACATCTTTCAAGAATTGATTGGTGCCAATATTCCCATATGATTAGGACAAAACTTCAGAAGAGATTTTATTACACCTAGCAACTGACATGTAAATGATTTTTTCAGCGACCATTTAAAGTCATTTAGCTGGGATGACTTCCCAGCACAAGCTTCTGTTCTTGTAGGAGGACATGCTAGGGAAACCGGTTGGTTTTCTTAAACTACGGAAGTTAACACTGAGACTGATTAGAGAATGCAGTGTCTATGTGTGCCTTTTCTCAGTCTATCTCCAAGTCGACTGGTGCGGCATGGCACGAAAGAGTGAGTTACTTTTAATGTTACAAATATATCACCATGGACTTACATTCACTGTAGACCTCCCCATCAGAGTCTGTGCTCCCTGAGACTGCAAGGAGTGCCTGAGAGCCAATACTATTCAAATCAACTTTTTCAATATCCGACACCATGGAATTCACCACGTGCTGATCAAAAAGGGCTGGCCGAGCAATCTGTGAGAGAAGGCAAGGTAAAATACTGAATGTGTTTTAACCACAGCTGGTAACTAAGCACCACACAGCTGCTCACTCGCTCCCCACCCTGCCATGAGATGGGGGAGAGAACTGGAAAAGCAAGAAAACTCGTGGGTTGAGATAAAAGTAGTTTAATAATTTTTTTTTAAGAAGTGGTAGCAGTAGTAGTAGTAGTAAGGGAAAGGGGAAAAAATAATGAAGGGAAAGATACAACCCAGGACAGACACGTGATACAAACAAAACCAATTGCTCACCACCAACAAACCGATGCGCAGCCAGTACCCAAGAAACAGCCTCCCCACCAACCTCCTCACTAGTTTTATTGCTGGACATGATGTCATATGGTACGGAATATGCCTTTGGTCAGTTGGGGTCAGCTGTCCCAGCTATTTCCCCTGCCAGCTTCTTGTGCACCTCCAACCTACTCGCTGGCAGGGTGGTATGAGAAGCAGAAAACTGTGTAAATAATGAATTTTTGCTCAGCAATAATGAAAACATCCCTGAATTATCAACAGTTTCCAGCACAAATCCAAAAGCATAGCCTCATACTAGCTACTGTGAAGAAAATTAACCCCACCCAAGCCAAAACCAGCACAGACCTACACCTGAAGATCACCTGAATAACTCACAGAAGAATCACATTCTGTTTAATTTTCTTATCATGGCTGGGCTTTTCATAGATCAGATGAGATAATGTTTCCCACTCATTAGACTTCTACTGCTTTTCTAATGTGCCTTCCTATCAGATCATCTTCATGATTTCACCCACATGCTACTCCTGTCTTAATATTTATGAAAGAGAAAACTAAATGATTATGAATATATGGTGCATCTACAGTTACTCACGAGGACTACCATCTCAAGACACAAGCTGTTATCACTTAAATTCCCCAGAAGGCATTTTATCCTTTTGTATAATCTACCAAACCATGACACGGAAGTGCCTCCTAATTGCAGATACCTGTATCCTGTCAACACAGCCTTGGAGCCCTCAGGTACCTGTCACTCACATGTTCCCCTTTCAGTCAAAACCCAAAAAGAAATAAGCTCTCCAAAGAACATCATGGACAAGACTGAGAAACTTTGCTAGGCATGAAGGATCATCTGATATTTTCCCATTTGGAACTAAAACAAATACTGATATATTTCACTTCATCATTGGATTGCCAAAAGTTCCCATGATAGTAGTTTATTACAACCATGGTCTTTTCTCTCTTTTCTCCTACAAAAGTTTGAAGTTTTGGTCACATCTATTTATGGCTGCTTTAACATAGTTAAAACTACAAGTTGTAAGTCTTCCGTGGCTGATGTTGAACCTTGAAAAAATAATGCATTATATCTCAGAGCCAACAAGGTGCACTGAACATAACTGACAATTTTTTGATGTATCGTCTTATTCTGTTTACCTGTGCTAGGTGTAGGAATGATGTCTGTCGTTTCAGGGAGGAAACAAATCTTCGTGCAATAGGCAGTTTCTTATCTGTTAGGTTTTCTGGCAGATTTTCCAAAGAGGAAATAACCCACTGTTCCCAGTTTTTTGCAAAATTTCTTATATCTGCCAGTAAACTATAGGAAAAAATGGGTTTTAGAGAAACATCAATAAAAATTATTTTGCATTAGTTCAAATAACTGCATTTCAATCTATAGCTAACACACTCCTGGACATATCTGTGAATTATTCCTCAGGTGTCATCAAAAGGAAACAGGAAATGACCAGTCAGCAAAAGGCTAAAATGGTCTATATATTGATCTGTACCTCCTCTGAGAAAAACTGTAAGCCATCTGCAAATTGAAATAAATTGAAAAACAGTGGCTTTCAGAATAAAGCATAAGAAACACAAGAACTGTTAGATACCTGAAGCTAAAGGCCTTAGTCAGACATAAAATCCCAAACAAGATGCACTTCAATGGAAAGGAAAGATGAGAGGATTCAGAGGTAATTTGTAATAATTCTCTTATTAATGTCTTGTTGAGAAAATGATTAGATATTATGGTGATGTCTAGGATACAAAACCGAAAAGTATTCTGAAAACCAACTATTTTTCCTTAAACAACACAAATACATTTGTTTCTTTTTTTCTCTTCTAGGGCTTTAGTGTAGAAGAAATCTATTTCAAAATATCCAACAAGCCAGTAAAATGGGACATTGAAATACTGTGTAGTATTTTAAGGCTATTATATAGCTGTCCTCAGAGCTGACAGTGTTTTCCCATATATACTCTACTGTTCTAAAAATGAACATAAACATTGTGAGAAAAATCCTTTAGGATATAGAATTTATGCTGTTTACCTGAAATATGCCTAACAATCAGAATTAGCATTATTATTATTAAATACCTACCTTTCTGGCATTTCTTGCATTGTTGCAGGGATAAGTACATCTGTAAGGACCTTCAAAAAGGTAACAGAAAATGATATCAAGCTTCCACTGGCCATTTATTCATTCATGTTCATCTTGTCTGCTTAGATTGCAAAGTGATAAGGGCAGGAAATCTATACAGAATAAAGCCATTCAACCTATTGTCTGGATATTTATACACCTAGATTTCTCCCATCACTATTAGATAGGAACTTATGAGATATTTATATCACTAGATAGCTCCCATTCTTAATGTATGCCCACATGTCAGTAAAATAAGACAGTGCTATCACTCATGTCTTACAGAAAGGAAATCAGAGAGATGCATAAACACTCTGTCTTTTTTATCATCACTGTGAGTTTCAGTAAAGCAGATACTGAAGTATCTCCTAAGTCCTCGGGTGCTATTAGCCACTTTACTCTTCTTTTTGCCATACCGGATGTGGCACTGAAGGTGTTCAGAATTTAGGACAAATCCCCTATAGCTAAGCATGGTGTGAAACTGTTTTGGCAAAAAAAAATGTGCCATCTGGCAAGGCTTCTGGGAAACATTATGGCAGAGGGCAAAGTTGTTAGCCTACATCCCAAAAATCTGTTTCCACTACTAAGGTAAATGGTTTGATAACACAACAAAATACCTCCTCCCTTCTGCCAACTGTGCTGTCAAGAGTACCTAACATGATTATAAGCAACAAAAAGTGAGAAACAAAGAAAAGGAACAACAGTGAATTTATGAAATTTTGAGAAATCCTCTTATTCAATTTATAATTTAGTGCTCCTGCAGTATTTCCTCTTCTGTCACATTAAATATTTATTACAAACAAAGTTAATATTGGATCTGTTGAGACAGCATGTTTAAAGCAGGAAAAGCCTCATAAACTCAAGGTATAATATAACCTTTACAGGTAAATGAAGCTTAATAGCTCATCTCCAGGGTGGTAATTATGATCTTTGATGCTAATCACCTTCTGTCTTTCTTACTTTATAGCTTGATATACTTCTAAGAAATACGTAGTTTTGTCTTTTCTGGATTTTTCCCCCCATGTTTTTGTACAGTAAAGAATGATGAATAGATGACAATATGGCACTCATGCTGAAACAGCTCCAAGTGTCTACTTTGACTGCTTGGTGTTTACTGTTATCCCAATAGTTATTTCCTCCCATCGATACCTGGTTGTGTAATGTGTTAAGAGAGAGGATGACAATCCTTTTCTGTTTACATACCATGTTCTATCAGAGGAACTTAAAGTATTTGCAGCTATTAATTCATGATCCGATTGGATTTTCCAAATTAAAACTCAGGAAACTTTGGTGGCATTACTTTATTTTTTACCCAGCACTCTATGCTTAATCCTGACCTTGCAATACTCTTTGTTTTCACTTGTTTCAACTATTTGTGTGATCATGCTATGAACTAAATCAAAGAACTCGTATGTCACAAGAACTGCAAATGTTCCATAGATTTTTTTTTAAACCCAAACCAGTTCAGAGTGCAGCAGTTTTCTGATACCTCGAGCAGCATAAGAACAGAAATGAAGTGTAGCAGGCAGGAGAGGCAGGAACACCTTAACCCAGTATTGTTCGAGTTTTGTAACATGAAACCATGGCCTGACATAACCTGTAAGTAGCAGATTCCCATGTGGAATCACCTCACTCATCTGCCACAGACACTCTTTGCTGGCAGAAATTGCAATAACCTTTTAAGTAAAAACAAGGTTTCAGTTTCATCCAGGCTTAACTTACTCAGCCTTGTCAGCAAAGCATTTCCTTTAGCTACACTCAAACAAGTAGGTCAGGATTTCACCATTAGTGTGCTGCCTGTGGTCACACATCAAGTGTGCAGCAGAGCTGAGACTGGAGTTCAGCTTTTACATGTGCCAGTATTATGCTCTTGATTTTAATGGAATCCTTGCTGATTTACATACGTAAGAGGCAGAAAGCAGTCATGGCATCCTGTTATTCTAATGTCAACACTATTTTTACACAAGCAAAAGCTGTAACGTGATTAAGACTATATATGTAGCTAAATGCTTACCTTATACAGTATCGAGTCACAAACACAGAAGATGTCAACAATGATGGGATTTTCAAGCAAGGGAAGAAGATGGTCAGGCATTCCTTGCCAAAAATGCAATAAGAAATGCTGAATCTAAAGGAGTAGGAACCAGATTCATGAAAATAAATAATGCTTTCTTGGCTCTCTGTGCATATATACCAAGAATGTGTGTTTAAACAACCTTACCTCTTCAAAGTTCCCATTAATTGCATTGTCAAGGACACACTGACAGTGTGTTTTATACATCATGATAAGAGTATCTACCTGTTTTGGAAGAAAGAAAGATTAAACAGAGTTTCTTAGTTTTCTTCTTTACTGCTATAGTGATCTAAGTTTCTGCTTTCTGTAGCTAGTATTTAAATATAGAATATAAACTGTGTTACAATGCATATTTACAAATGGGCTGTCTGTATATCCAGAAGTGATGAGGAGGTCACTCCTTTCTAGTTTTTACCTACATCTTTAAATCTCAATGCTGTTGTCAAAAATGTACCATCTGAATCTGTATACACTGTGAAAATGTGGATGTCAAAGTAAGGCAATAGCTAGATCAGCCAGCGATGGTAAATTCACATTTCTGAAGTTGAGATTAATCCCAAAGAGTAGTGCAAGTTAATCATTACGCTACTATAGGCGTCTATGAGTGTTCTGAAACATCATCTAGTTGGACAAATGAGA